>NC_041384.1:578834177-578838524 GCF_002162155.2 Triticum dicoccoides | reverse complement strand
ACACAAGATACCAGGAGAAAGTCACTGCTATACTAATGTTTTGTATTCCTATACATCAAGATAAAATGGTTATCTTTTAAAGACCGTATTCACTTCAGGTTCATCGCGCTTGCCATGTCTAGCAAAAATTCTCCAGGACTGCACTGATATCCAAAAAACTCTTCATGTTTGCTTATCATGCATTCCCACACAAAACATGGGGAATGAACTCATCTATTACTTGCAAACCACCATCATGGTAGCTATGCAGCCAACATGTTCTTGGTTTTTCGCGTACGCAATGAAAAGACATGTGTATTATTGAGCTTCACTCTATGCTCAAAATTCAGATGCACCCCGTTCCTATGTACATTAAGCCATCCATGAAGGTGCATTACTGGTTCAATAGCATAGCTCAATGCTGCCAACCGTGGAAGTGAGCTTTGTTTAATTAATTAACATCTTGGGTAACCAGTAGAGCAGTACATTATAACCCGCAAAAAAAGAGAGCGGTACATTATTAGTTTTGGTTGTTGTTTGGATATATCCATATCACGTGTTGATTGCACCGTCATTGCTTGTTTGCAATTCATCGTGTCAACGTGACACAGGTGAAACTTTGTAATCGATGGTAAAAACTCTGGCACTATGAACATTTATAAAATTAGGTGTCCGTTAAAATAGGAAGTAAGCTTCACACTGTAACCATAAAACCATCTCTTCATTGGGGTGGGATGAGGGAGGGGGGGGTCCCAAATTTATTAAAGAAAAAAGGAGCAATCGAAGAATTAGAGAAAGAATTAGGAATTTCTAGATAGCATAAAAGGATATTTGAATAAGAATTTTTCAATGAAAGACCTCAGTGAATGTGTTTATATATTGGGCATCAAGATCTATAGAGATAGATCAAGACGCTTAATTGGACTTTCACAAAGCACATACCTCGATAAACTTTTGAAGAAGTTCAAAATGGATCAGGCAAAAAAAGGGTTCTTGCCTGTGTTACAAGGTGTGAAGTTGCGTTAGACTCAATGCCCGACCACTGCAGAGGATAGAGAGAAAATGAAAGTCATTCCCTATATGCCTCAGCCATAGGTTCTATCATGTATGCAATGCGGTGTACCAGACCTGATGTGTTCCTTGGTATTAGTTTAGCAGGGAGGTACCAAAGTAATCCAGGAGTGGATCACTGGACAACGGTCAAGAACATCTTGAAATACCTGAAAATGACTAAGGATATGTTTATCGTTTATGGAGGTGACAAAGAGCTCGTCGTAAATGGTTACGTCGATGCAAGCTTTGACACTGATCCGGATGAGTCTAAGTCACAAACCGGATACGTATTTATATTGAATGGTGGAGCTATCAGTTGGTGCAATTCTAAGCAAAGCATCGTGGCGGGATCTACGTGTGAAGCAGAGTACACAACTGCTTCAAAAGCAGCAAATGAAGGAGTTCATATTCGATCTAGGTGTCATACCTAGTGCATCAGGTCCAATGAAAATCTTTTGTGACAATACTGGTGCAATTGCCTTGGCAAAGGAATCCATATTTCACAAGAGAAACAAGCACATCAAGAGATGCTTCAATTCCATCCGCGATCAAGTCAAGGAGGGATACATAGAGATTTGCAAAATACATACGGATCTGAATATTGCAGACCCGTTGACTAAGCCTCTCCCACGAGCAAAACATGATCAGCACCAAGACTCCATGGGTGTTAGAATCATTACTATGTAATCTAGATTATTGACTCTAGTGCAAGTGGGAGACTGAAGGAAATATGCCCTAGAGGCAATAATAAAGTTGTTATTTATACTTCCTTATATAATGATAAATGTTTATTATTCATGCTAGAATTGTATTAACCGGAAACTTAGTACATGTGTGAATACATAGACAAATAAAGTGTCCCTAGTATGCCTCTACTAGACTAGCTCGTTAATCAAAGATGGTAAGTTTCCTGACCATAGACATGTGTTGTCATTTGATGAACGGGATCACATCATTAGAGAATGATGTGATGGACAAGACCCATCCGTTAGCTTAGCACTATGATCGTTTAGTTTATTGCTATTGCTTTCTTCATGACTTATACATGTTCCTATGACTATGAGATTATGCAACTCCCGAATACCGGAGGAACACTTAGTGTGCTATCAAACGTCACAACGTAACTGGGTGATTATAAAGATGCTCTACAGGTGTCTTCGATGGTGATTGTTGAGTTAGCATAGATCGAGATTATGATTTGTCACTCCGTGTATCGGAGAGGTATCTCTGGGCCCTCTTAGTAATGCACATCACTATGAGCCTTGCAAGCAATGTGACTAATGAGTTGGTCACGGGATGATGCATTACAAATGAGTAAAGAGACTTGCCGGTAACGAGATTGAACTAGGTATGATGATATCGACGATCGAATCTCGGGCAAGTAACATACCGATGACAAAGGGAACAACGTATGTTGTTATGCGGTTTGACTGATAAAGATATTCGTAGAATATGTAGGATCCAATATGAGCATCTAGGTTCCGCTATTGGTTATTGACCGGAGATGTGTCTCGGTCATGTCTACATAGTTCTCGAACCCGTAGGGTCCGCACGCTTAACGTTCGATGATGATTTGTATTATGAGTTATGTGATTTGATGTACCGAAGTTTGTTCGGAGTCCCGGATGAGATCACGGACATGACGAGGAGTCTCGAAATGGTCGAGACATAAAGATTCATATATTGGAAAGCTACATTCGGACACCAAAATGGTTCGGGTCGTTGCAGATAAGTTTCGGAGTACTGGGGGTTACCGGAACCCCCCGGGGAGGTTAATGGGCCACCATGGGCCTTAGTGGAGAAGAGAGAGGGCCGACCAGGGGGTGACGCGCGCCCCCAGTCCGAATTGGACAAGGGGTGGGGGCGGTGCCCTCCTCCTTCCTTCTCTCATCTTCCTCCTTCCCTTCTTCTCCTACTTGGACCAGGAGTCCAAGTAGGCCTCCTCCCATGGCGCGCCCCCACTAGGGCCGTCCACCTCTACTCCCTCCTTTATATACGTGCGAGGGGCACCCCAAAGACACACAAAAGTTTCTCTTAGCCATGTGTGGTGCCCCCTCCACAGTTACACACCTTGGTCATATCATCGTAATGCTTAGGCGAAGCCCTGCGCCGGTAACTTCATCATCACCGTCACCATGCCGTCGTGCTGACGGAACTCTCCCTTGGCCTCAACTGGATCAAGAGTTCAAGGGACGCCACCGAGCTGAACGTGTGCTGATCGCGGAGGTGTCATACATTCGGTACTTGGATCAGTTGGATTGCGAAGACGTTCGACTACATCAACTGCGTTACTAAACGCTTCCGCATTCGGTCTACGAGGGTACGTGGACACACTCTCCCCGCTCATTGCTATGCTTCTCCTAGATAGATCTTGCATGATCGTAGGATTTTTTTTGAAATACTACGTTCCCCAACAATTATTGTCTCGAAGAAGCTGACGGTCCTGAACACGAGGGAGCTAAAGTCTGTGTTTGCATCAGCTTCTAGCTTAAGAGCCTATTTAGGACCACATGTTTCCGGCTACAAGACCGATGCAAGAGTTGAAGGTGCTACTATTTCAGTTCATGTGCTTTGTCTTTGTGGGAGATCCTTTGATCGGCCTCGTGTGAACCATGACACAATTGTGCATTGTTGGGGAACGTAGTAATTTCAAAAAATTTCCTATGCACACGCAAGATCATGGTGATGCATAGCAACGAGAGGGGAGAGTGTCGTCCATGTACCCTCATAGACCATTAAGCGGAAGCGTTATAACAACGCGGTTGATGTAGTCGTACGTCTTCACGATCGACCGATCCTCAGCACCGAACGTACGGCACCTCCGCGTTCAGCACACGTTCAGCTCGGTGACGTCCCGCGAACTCATGATCCAGTAGAGCTCGGGGAAGAGTTTCGTCAGCACGACGGTGTGGTGACGATGTTGATGAAGCTACCGTCGCAGGGCTTCGCCTAAGTACCGCTACAATATAACCGAGGTGGATTATGGTGGAGGGGGCACTGCACACGGCTAAGAGATCAACAGATCAATTGTTGTGTATTTGGAGTGCCCCCTACCCCCGTATATAAAGGGGGGAGGAGGAGAGGGCCGGCCAGGGGAGAGGCGCACCCAAGGGGGGCAATCCTACTCCAAGTAGGTTTGGCCCCTCCCTTTCCTATTCCAAGAAGGAGAAGGGGAAGGAGGAGGTGGAGTGAAGGAAGGAGAGGGGGGCCCACCGCCCCTTCCCCTTGTCCAATTCGGATTGGGGCAAGGGGGCCGCGCACCACCTCCTGGCTGCCCTCTCTCTTCTATACTAAGGCCCATAAGGCCCAATAGCT
>NC_041384.1:578792127-578833914 GCF_002162155.2 Triticum dicoccoides | reverse complement strand
CGGTACTCCGTTATATGTCCGAAACCTCCCGGAACCCTTCCGGTGTCCGAACATAGTCATCCAATATATTGATCTTTACGTCTCAACCATTTTGAGACTCCTCGTCATGTCCGTGATCATATCCGGGACTCCGAACTATCTTCGGTACATCAAAACATAAAAACTCATAATACTGATCGTCATAGAACTTCAAGCGTGCGAACCCTACGGGTTCGAGAACTATGTAGACATGACCGAGACATGTCTCCGGTCAATAACCAATAGAGGAACCTGGATGCTCATATTGGTTCCTACATATTCTACGGAGATCTTTATCGGTCAAACCGCATAACAACATACGTTGTTCCCTTTGTCATCGGTATGTTACTTGCCCGAGATTCGATCATCGGTATCTCAATACCTAGCTCAATATCGTTACCGGCAAGTCTCTTTACTCGTTCCGTAATGCATCATCCCACAACTAACCCATTAGTCACATTGTTTGCAAGACTTATAGTGATGTGCATTACCGAGAGGGCCCAGAGATACCTCTCCGACAATCGGAGTGACAAATCCTAATCTTGATCTATGCCAACTCAACAAGTACCATCGGAGACACCTATAGAGCACCTTTATAATCACCCAGTTACATTGTGACGTTTGGTAGCACACAAAGTGTTCCTCCGGTAATCGGGAGTCGCATAATGTCATAGTCACAGGAACATGTCTAAGTCATGAAGAAAGCAATAACAGTAAACTAAAACGATCAAGTGCTAAGCTAACGGAATGGGTCAAGTCAATCACATAATTCTCTAATGATGTGATCCCATTAATCAAATGACAACTCATGTCTATGGCTAGGAAACTTAACCATCTTTGATTCAATGAGCTAGTCAAGTAGAGGCATACTAGTGACACTCTGTTTGTCTATGTATTCACACATGTACTAAGTTTTCGGTTAATACAATTCTAGCATGAATAATAAACATTTATCATGAAATAAGGAAAAAAATAATAACTTTATTATTGCCTCTAGGGCATATTTCCATCAGTCTCCCACTTGCACTAGAGTCAATAATCTAGATTACACATTAATGATTCTAACACCCATGGAGTCTTGGTGCTGATCATGTTTTTCTCGTGGAAGAGGCTTAGTCAGCGGTTCTACAACATTCAAATCCGTATGTATCTTGCATATCTCTATGTCTCCTACCTGGACTTGATCCCGGATGGAATTGAGACGTCTCTTGATGTGTTTGGTTCTCTTGTGAAATGTGGATTCCTTTGCCACGACAATTGCACCAGTATTGTCACAGAAGATTTTCATTGGACCCGATGCACTAGGTATGACACCTAGATCGAATATGAACTCCTTCATCCAGACTCCTTCATTTGCTGCTTCCGAAGCAGCTATGTACTCCGCTTCACACGTAGATCCTGCCACAACGCTTTGTTTGGAACTGCTCCAACTGACAGCACCACCGTTCAATATAAACACGTATCCGGTTTGCGATTTAGAATTGTCCGGATCAGTGTCAAAGTTTGCATCGACGTAACCATTTACGACGAGCTCTTTGTCACCTCCATAAACGAGAAACATATCCTTAGTCCTTTTCAGGCATTTCAGGATGTTCTTGACCGCTGTCCAGTGATCCACTTCCGGATTACTTTGGTACCTCCCCGCTAAACTAATAGCAAGGCACACATTGTTGGAAATATGCCCTAGAGGCAATAATAAAATGATTATTATATTTCCTTATTCATGATAATTGTCTATTATTCATGCTATAATTGTATTATCCGGAAATCATAATACATGTGTGAATACATAGACCACAATGTGTCCCTAGTGAGCCTCTAGTTGACTAGCTCGTTGATCAACAGATAGTCATGGTTTCCTGGCTATGGAACTGAGGATGTCATTGATAACGGGATCACATCATTAGGAGAATGATGTGATGGACAAGACCCAAACCTAAGCATAGCACAAAGATCGTGTAGTTCGTTTGCTGTAGCTTTTCTGGATGTCAAGTATCATTTCCTTAGACCATGAGATTGTGCAACTCCTGGATATCGTAGGAATGCCTTGGGTGTGCCAAACGTCACAACGTAACTGGGTGACTATAAAGGTCCATTACAGGTATCTCCGAAAATGTCTGTTGGGTTGGCATGAATCGAGACTGGGATTTGTCACTCCGTATGACGGAGAGGTATCTCTGGGCCCACTCAGTAATGCATCATCATATTGAGCTCAATGTGATCAAGTGGTTGATCACGGGATCATGCATTACGGTACGAGTAAAGTGACTTGCCGGTAACGATACTAAACAAGGTATTGGGATACCGACGATCGAGTCTCGGGCAAGTAACGTACCGATTGACAAGGGAAATTGAGTACGGGATTGATTAGGTCCTCGACATCGTGGTTCATCCGATGAGATCATCGAGGAGCATGTGGGAGCCAACATGGGTATCCAGATCCCGCTGTTGGTTATTGACCAGAGAATCGTCTCGGTCATGTCTACTTGTCTCCTGAACCCGTAGGGTCTACACACTTAAGGTTCGGTGACGCTAGGGTTGTATAGATATGAGTATGCAGTAATCCGAAAGTTGTTCGGAGTCCCGGATGATATCCTGGACGTCACAAGGAGTTCCGGAATGGTCCGGAGGTGAAGAATTATATATAGGAAGTGTAGTTTTGGCCATCGGGAAAGTTTCGGGGTCACCGGTATTGTACCGGGACCACCGGAAGGGTCCCGGGGGTCCACCGGGTGGGGCCACCCATTCCGGAGGACCTCATGGGCTGAAGTGGGGAGGGAACCAGCCCATAGTGGGCTGGTGCGCCCCCCCTTGGGCCCCCCATGCGCCTAGGGTTGGGAACCCTAGGGGAGGGGGCGCCTCCACTTGCCTTGGGGGGCACTCCACCCCCTTGGCCGCCGCCCCCCCTAGGAGATCCCATATCCTAGGGCCGGCGCACCCCCCTAGGGGGCCTATATAAAGGGGGGGGGAGGGAGGGCAGCCGCACCTAAAGTCTTGGCGCCTCCCTCTCCCCTGCTACACCTCTCCCTCTCACAGAAGCTCGGCGAAGCCCTGCTGCGGTGACTGCTGCATCCACCACCACGCTGTCGTGCTGCTGGATCTTCATCAACCTCTCCTTCCCCCTTGCTGGATCAAGAAGGAGGAGACGTCATGCTGACCGTACGTGTGTTGAACGCGGAGGTGCCGTCCGTTCGACGCTAGGATCTCCGGTGATTTGGATCACGACGAGTACGACTCCT
This sequence comes from Triticum dicoccoides, assembly GCF_002162155.2. NCBI lineage: Eukaryota > Viridiplantae > Streptophyta > Magnoliopsida > Poales > Poaceae > Triticum > Triticum dicoccoides. The sequence goes on along the minus strand of NC_041384.1, from coordinate 578,830,657 downwards.
TCATCCCCGTTCTTTGAACGCTTCCGCTCGCAATCTACAAAGGTATGTAGATGCATCCGATCACTCGTTGCTAGTTGACTCCATAGATTGATCTTGGTGAAACGTAGGAATTTTTTTGTTTTCTGCAACGTTCCCCAACAGTGGCATCATGAGCTAGGTCTATGCGTAGTTCTCTTTGCACGAGTAGAACACAATTTGTTGTGGGCGTAGATGTTGTCAACTTTCTTGCCGCTACTAGTCTTATTTTGCTTCAGAGGTATTGTGGGATGAAGCGGCCCGGACCAACCTTACACGTACGCTTACGTGAGACCAGTTCCACCGACTGACATGCACTAATTGCATAAGGTGGCTGTCGGGTGTCTGTCTCTCCCACTTTAGTTGGAGCGGATTCGACAAAAAGGGTCCTTATGAAGGGTAAATAGAAGTTGACAAATCACGTTGTGGCTTTAACGTAGGTAAGAAAACGTTCTTGCTAGAACCCTCTTGCAGCCACGTAAAAACTTGCAAGAACAATTAGAGGACGTCTAACTTGTTTTTGCAGCAAGTGTTTTGTGATGTGATATGGCCAAAGTTGTGATGAATGATGAATTATATATATGTGATGTATGAGATCATGTTCTTGTAATAGGAATCACGACTTGCATGTCGATGAGTATGACAACCGGCAGGAGCCATAGGAGTTGTCTTTATTTTTTGTGTGACCTGCGTGTCATTGAGAAACGCCATATAAATTACTTTACTTTATTGCTAAACGTGTTAGCCATAGTAGTAGAAGTAATAGTTGGCGAGCAACTTCATGGAGACACGATGATGGAGATCATGGTGTCATGCCGGTGACAAGATGATCATGGAGCCCCAAGATGGAGATCAAAGGAAGCTATATGATACTGGCCATATCATGTCACTATTATTTGATTGCATGTGATGCTTATCATGTTTTTGCATCTTGTTTACTTAGAACGACGGTAGTAAATAAGATGATCCCTCATAATAATTTCAATAAAGTGTTCCCCCTAACTGTGCACCGTTGCGACAGTTCGTTGTTTCAAAGCACCACGTGATGATCGGGTGTGATAGATTCCAACATTCACATACAACGGGTGTAAGACAGATTTACACATGCAAACACTTAGGTTGACTTGACGAGCCTAGCATGTACAGACATGGCCTCGGAACACATAAGACCGAAAGGTCGAGCATGAGTCGTATAGAAGATACGATTAACATGAAGATGTTCACCGATGTTTACTAGTCCGTCTCACGTGATGATCGGACACGACCTAGTTAACTTGGATCATGTTATACTTAGATGACTGGAGGGATGTCTATCTGAGTGGGAGTTCATTGAATAATTTGATTAGAAGAACTTAATTATCACGAACTTAGTCTAAAATCTTTACAACATGTATTGTAGATTAAATGGCCAACGTTGTCCTCAACTTCAACGCGTTCCTAGAGAAAACCAAGCTGAAATACGATGACAGCAACTATATGGACTGGGTCCGGAACCTGAGGATCATCCTCATAGCTACCAAGAAAGATTATGTCCTACAAGCACCGCTAGGTGAAGCACCTGCTCTCCCTGCAGAACAAGACGTTATGAACGCTTGGCAGACACGTGCTGATGATTACTCCCTCGTTCAGTGCGGCATGCTTTACAGCTTAGAACCGGGGCTCCAAAAGCGTTTTGAGAGACACGGAGCATATGAGATGTTCGAAGAGCTGAAAATGGTTTTTCAAGCTCATGCCCGGGTCGAGAGATATGAAGTCTCCGACAAGTTCTTCAGCTATAAGATGGAGGAAAACAGTTCTGTCAGTGAGCACATACTCAAAATGTCTGGGTTGCATAATCGCTTGACTCAGCTGGGAGTTAATCTCCCGGATGACGTGGTCATTGACAGAATCCTTCAGTCGCTTCCACCAAGCTACAAGAGCTTTGTAATGAACTTCAATATGCAGGGGATGAAAAGACCATTCCTGAAGTATTTGCAATGCTGAAATCAGCAGAGGTAGAAGTCAAAAAGGAACATCAAGTGTTGATGGTGAATAAAATCACTAAGTTCAAGAAAGGCAAGGGTAAGAAGAACTTCAAGAAGGACGGCAAGGGATTTGCCGCGCCCGGTAAGCAAGCTGCCGGGAAGAAGCCAAAGAATGGACCCAAGCCCGAGACTAAGTGCTTTTATTGCAAGGGAAGTGGTCACTGGAAGCGGAACTGCCCCAAATACTTAGCAGGCAAGAAGGGCGGCATCACGAAAGGTATATGTGATATACATGTAATTGATGTGTACCTTACCAGTACTCATAGTAGCTCCTGGGTATTTGATACCGGTGCGGTTGCTCACATTTGTAACTCAAAGCAGGAGCTGCGGAATAAGCGGAGACTGGCGAAGGACGAGGTGATGATGCGCATCGGGAATGGTTCCAAGGTCAATGTGATCGCCGTCGGCACGCTACCTCTACATTTACCTATGGGATTAGTTTTAAACCTCAATAATTGTTATTTAGTGCCAGCTTTGAGCATGAACATTGTATCAGGATCTCGTTTAATACGAGATGGCTACTCATTTAAATCCGAGAATAATGGTTGTTCTATTTATATGAGAGATATGTTTTATGGTCATGCTCCGATGGTGAATGGTTTATTCTTAATGAATCTCGAGCGTAATGCTACACATATTCATAGTGTGAATACCAAAAGATGTAAGGTTGATAATGATAGTCCCACATACTTGTGGCACTGCCGCCTTGGTCACATAGGTATCAAACGCATGAAGAAGCTCCATGCAGATGGACTTTTAGAGTCTCTTGATTACGAATCATTTGACACGTGCGAACCATGCCTCATGGGTAAAATGACCAAGACTCCGTTCTCAGGAACAATGGAGCGAGCAACCAACTTATTGGAAATCATACATACTGATGTGTGCGGTCCAATGAGTGTTGAGGCTCGCGGTGGCTATCGTTATGTTCTCACCCTCACTGATGATTTAAGTAGATATGGGTATGTCTACTTAATGAAACACAAGTCTGAGACCTTTGAAAAGTTCAAGGAATTTCAGAGTGAGGTTGAGAATCAACGTGATAGGAAAATCAAGTTCTTGCGATCAGATCGTGGGGGAGAATACTTGAGTCACGAATTTGGCACACACTTAAGAAAATGTGGAATAGTTTCACAACTCACGCCGCCTGGAACACCTCAGCGTAATGGTGTGTCCGAACATCGTAATCGCACTCTATTAGATATGGTGCGATCTATGATGTCTCTTACCGATTTACCGTTATCATTTTGGGGCTATGCTTTAAAGACTGCCGCATTCACTTTAAATAGGGCTCCGTCGAAATCCGTGGAGAAGACACCGTATGAATTATGGTTTGGGAAGAAACCTAAGCTGTCGTTTCTAAAAGTTTGGAGATGCGATGCTTATGTCAAGAAACTTCAACATGAAAAGCTCAAACCCAAGTCGGAAAAATGCGCCTTCATAGGATACCCTAAAGAAACTATTGGGTATACCTTCTACCTCAGATCCGAAGGCAAGATCTTTGTTGCCAAGAATGGATCCTTTCTAGAGAAAGAGTTTCACTCGAAAGAAGTAAGTGGGAGGAAAGTAGAACTTGATGAAGTATTACCTCTTGAACCGGAAAGTGGCGCAACTCAGGAAAATGTTCCTGAGGTGCCTGCACCGACTAGAGAGGAAGTTAATGATGATGATCATGAAACTTCAGATCAAGTTGCTACTGAACTTCGTAGGTCCACAAGGACACGTTCCGCACCAGAGTGGTACGACAACCCTGTCTTGGAAATCATGTTGTTAGACAACGGTGAACCTTCGAACTATGAAGAAGCGATGGCGGGCCCGGATTCCAACAAATGGCTGGAAGCCATGAAATCCGAGATAGGATCCATGTATGAAAACGAAGTATGGACTTTGACTGACTTGCCCGATGATCGGCGAGCCATAGAAAATAAATGGATCTTTAAGAAGAAGACAGAAGCGGATGGTAATGTGACCATCTATAAAGCTCGGCTTGTCGCTAAGGGTTATCGACAAGTTCAAGGGGTTGACTACGATGAGACTTTCTCACCCGTAGCGAAGCTGAAGTCCGTCCGAATCATGTTAGCAATTGCCGCATTCTGTGACTATGAGATATGGCAAATGGACGTCAAAACGACATTCCTTAATGGTTTCCTTAAGGAAGAATTGTATATGATGCACCCGGAAGGTTTTGTCGATCCTCAGAATGCTAACAAGGTGTGCAAGCTCCAACGCTCGATTTATGGGCTAGTGCAAGCATCTCGGAGTTGGAACATTCGCTTTGATGAGATGATCAAAGCGTTTGGGTTTATGCAGACTTATGGAGAAGCCTGCATTTACAAGAAGTGAGTGGGAGCTCTGTAGCATTTCTCATATTGTATGTGGATGACATACTGTTGATGGGAAATGATATAGAATTCTTGGAAAGCATAAAGGCCTATTTGAATAAGTGTTTTTCAATGAAGGACCTTGGAGAAGCTGCTTATATATTAGGCATCAAGATCTATAGAGATAGATCGAGACGCCTCATTGGTCTTTCACAGAGTACGTACCTTGACAAGATATTGAAGAAGTTCAAAATGGATCAGTCAAAGAAGGGGTTCTTACCTGTATTGCAAGGTACGAGATTGAGCTTGGCTCAATGCCCGACCACGGCAGAAGATAGAGAAAAGATGAGTGTTGTCCCCTATGCCTCGGCCATAGGGTCTATCATGTATGCTATGTTGCGTACCAGACCTGATGTAAACCTTGCCGTGAGTTTGGTAGGAAGGTACCAAAGTAATCCCGGCATGGAACACTGGACAACGGTCAAGAATATCCTGAAGTACCTGAAAAGGACCAAGGAAATGTTTCTCATTTATGGAGGTGATGAAGAGCTCGTCGTAAAGGGTTACGTCGATGCTAGCTTCGACACAGATCTGGATGACTCTAAGTCACAAACCGGATACGTGTATATTTTGAATGGTGGGGCAGTAAGCTGGTGCAGTTGCAAGCAAAGCGTTGTGGCGGGATCTACATGTGAAGCGGAGTACATGGCGGCCTCGGAGGCAGCACACGAAGCAGTCTGGGTGAAGGAGTTCATTACCGACCTAGGAGTCATACCCAATGTGTCGGGCCCGATGACTCTCTTCTGTGACAACACTGGAGCTATTTCCTTGCCAAGGAGCCCAGGTTTCACAGGAAGACCAGGCATATCAAGCGTCGCTTCAACTCCATTCGTGAAAGTGTTCAAAATGGAGACATAGAGATTTGTAAAGTACATACGGACCTGAATGTAGCAGATCTGTTGACTAAACCTCTCCCTAGAGCAAAACATGATCAACACCAGAATTCCATGGGTGTTCGATTCATCACAATGTAACTAAATGATTGACTCTAGTGCAAGTGGGAGACTGTTGGAAATATGCCCTAGAGGCAATAATAAAATGATTATTATATTTCCTTGTTCATGATAATTGTCTATTATTCATGCTATAATTGTATTATCCGGAAATCGTAATACATGTGTGAATACATAGACCACAATGTGTCCCTAGTGAGCCTCTAGTTGACTAGCTCGTTGATCAACAGATAGTCATGGTTTCCTGGCTATGGACCTGAGGATGTCATTGATAACGGGATCACATCATTAGGAGAATGATGTGATGGACAAGACCCAAACCTAAGCATAGCACAAAGATCGTGTAGTTCGTTTGCTGTAGCTTTTCTGGATGTCAAGTATCATTTCCTTAGACCATGAGGTTGTGCAACTCCTGGATATCGTAGGAATGCCTTGGGTGTGCCAAACGTCACAACGTAACTGGGTGACTATAAAGGTCCATTACAGGTATCTCCGAAAGTGTCTGTTGGGTTGGCACGAATCGAGACTGGGATTTGTCACTCCGTATGACGAAGAGGTATCTCTGGGCCCACTCGGTAATGCATCATCATAATGAGCTCAATGTGATCAAGTGGTTGATCACGGGATCATGCATTACGGTACAAGTAAAGTGACTTGCCGGTAACGAGACTGAACAAGGTATTGGGATACCGACGATCGAGTCTCGGGCAAGTAACGTACCGATTGACAAAGGAAATTGAGTACGGGATTGATTAGGTCCTCGACATCGTGGTTCATCCGATGAGATCATCGAGGAGCATGTGGGAGCCAACATGGGTATCCAGATCCCGTTGTTGGTTATTGACCAGAGAATCGTCTCGGTCATGTCTACTTGTCTCCCGAACCCGTAGGGTCTACACACTTAAGGTTCGGTGACGCTAGGGTTGTATAGATATGAGTATGCAGTAATCCGAAAGTTGTCCGGAGTCCTGGATGAGATCCTGGGCGTCACGAGGAGTTCCGGAATGGTCCGGAGGTGAAGAATTATATATAGGAAGTGTAGTTTCGGCCATCGGGAAAGTTTCGGGGTCACCGGTATTGCACCGGGACCACCGGAAGGGTCCCGGGGGTCCACCGGGTGGGGCCACCCATTCCGGAGGACCTCATGGGCTGAAGTGGGGAGGGAACCAGCCCATAGTGGGCTGGTTCGCCCCCCTTGGGCCCCCCATGCGCCTAGGGTTGGGAACCCTAGGGGAGGGGGCGCCTCCACTTGCCTTGGGGGGCACTCCACCCCCTTGGCCGCCGGCCCCCTAGGAGATCCCATCTCCTAGGGCCGGCACACCCCCTAGGGGGCCTATATAAAGGGGGGGAGGGAGGGCAGCCGCACCTAAAGTCTTGGCGCCTCCCTCTCCCCTGCTACACCTCTCCCTCTCACAGAAGCTCGGCGAAGCCCTGCTCCGGTGACTGCTGCATCCACCACCACGCCGTCGTGCTGCTGGATCTTCATCAACCTCTCCTTCCCCCTTGCTGGATCAAGAAGGAGGAGACGTCACGCTGACCGTACGTGTGTTGAACGCGGAGGTGCCGTCCTTTCGGCGCTAGGATCTCCGGTGATTTGGATCACGACGAGTACGACTCCTTCATCCCCGTTCTTTGAACGCTTCCGCTCGCGATCTACAAAGGTATGTAGATGCATCCAATCACTCGTTGCTAGTTGACTCCATAGATTGATCTTGGTGAAACGTAGGATTTTGTTTCTGCAATGTTCCCCAACACACATCAGGTCTGGTACACAACATTGCATACATGATAGAGCTGAAGCATAGGGAACACTTTTCATTTTCTCTCTATCTTCTGTAGTGGTCGGGCATTGAGTCTAACTCAATTTCACACCTTGTAACACAAGCAAGAACCCTTTCTTAGCCTGATCCATTTTGAACTTCTTCAAAACTTTATCAAGGTATGTGCTTTGTGAAAGTGCAATTAAGCGTCTTGATCTATCACTATAGATCTTGATGCCCAATATATAAGCAGCTTCACCGAAGTCTTTCATTGAAAAACTCTTATTCAAGTATCATTTTATGCTATCCAGAAATTCTATATCATTTCCAATCAATAATATGTCATCCACATATAGTATTAGAAATGCTACAGAGCACCCACTCACTTTCTTGTAAATACAAACTTCTCCAAAAGTATGTATAAAACCATATGCTTTGATCACACTATCAAAACGTTTATTCCAACTCCGAGAGGCTTGCACCAGTTCATAAATGGATCGCTGGAGCTTGCACACTTTGTTAGTACACTTTAGATCGATAAAACCTTCAGGTTGCATCATATACAACTCTTCTTCCAGAAAACCATTCAGGAATGCAGTCTTTACATCCATTTGCCAAATTTCATAATCATAAAATGCGGAAATTGCTAACATGATTCAAATGAACTTAAGCATCGCTACAGGTGAGAAGGTCTCATCGTAGTCAACTCCTTGAACTTGTCGAAAACCTTTCGCAACAATTCGAGCTTTGTAGACAGTAACGTTACCGTCAGCGTCAGTCTTCTTCTTGAAGATCCATTTATTCTCTATGGCTTGCCGATCATCGGGCAAGTCAACCAAAGTCCACACTTGTGTTCTCATACATGGACCCCATCTCAGATTTCATGGCTTTAAGACATTTTGCGGAATCTGGGCTCATCATCGCTTCCTATAGTTTGTAGGCTCGTCATGGTCAAGTAACATGACCTCCAAAATAGGATTACCGTACCACTCTGGTGCGGATCTACGAGGTTCGGTAGTAACTTGATCTGAAGTTTCATGATCATCAACATTAGCTTCCTCACTAATTGGTGTAGGTGTCATAGGAACCGGTTTCTGTGATGAACTACTTTCCAACAAGGGAGCAGGTACAGTTACCTCATCAAGTTCTACTTTCCTCCCACTCACTTCTTTCGAGAGAAACTCCTTCTCTAGAAAGGATCCATTCTTATCAATGAATGTCTTGCCTTCGGATCTGTGATAGAAGGTGTACCCAATAGTTTCCTTTGGGTATCCTATGAATACACATTTCTACGATTTGGGTTCGAGCTTATCAGGTTGAAGCTTTTTCACATAAGCATCGCAGCCCCAAACTTTAAGAAACGACAACTTTGGTTTCTTGCCAAACCACAGTTCATAAGGCGTCATCTCAACGGATTTTGATGGTGCCCTATTTAATGTGAATGCGGCTGTCTCTAAAGCATAACCCCAAAACAATAGCGGTAAATCAGTAAGGGGCATCATAGATCGCACCATATCTAGTAAAGTACGATTACGACGTTCGGACACACCATTACGCTGTGGTGTTCCGGGTGGCGTGAGTTGTGAAACTATTCCACATTGTTTCAAATGTAGACCAAACTCGTAACTCAAATATTCTCTTCCACGATCAGATCGTAGAAACTTTATTTTCTTATTACGATGATTTTCCACTTCACTCTGAAATTCTTTGAACTTTTCAAATGTTTCAGACTTATGTTTCATTAAGTAGATATACCCATATCTGCTCAAATCATCTGTGAAGGTGAGAAAATAATGATACCCGCCGTGAGCCTCAACATTCATCGGACCACATACATCAGTATGTATGATTTCCAACAAGTCTGTTGCTCGCTCCATTGTTCCGGAGAACGGCGTTTTAGTCATCTTGCCCATGAGGCATGGTTCACAAGTACCAAGTGATTCATAATCAAGTGATTCCAGAAGTCCATCAGTATGGAGTTTCTTCATGCGCTTTACACCAATATGACCCAAATGGCAGTGCCATAAACAAGTTGCACTATCATTATCAACTCTGTATCTTTTGGCTTCAACATTATGAATATGTATATCACTACTATCAAGATTCAACACAAATAGACCACTCTACAAGGGTGCATGACCATAAAAGATATTACTCATATAAATAGAACAACCATTATTCTCAGATTTAAATGAATAACCGTCTCGCATCAAACAAGATTCAGATATAATGCTCATGCTTAACGCTGGCACCAAATAACAATTATTCAGGTCTAAAACTAATCCCGAAGGTAGATGTAGAGGTAGCGTGCCAACGGCGATCACATCGACTTTGGAACAATTTCCCACGCGCATCGTTACCTCGTCCTTAGCCAATCTTCGCTTAATCCGTAGTCCCTGTTTCGAGTTGCAAATATTAGCAATAGAACCAGTATCAAATACCCAGGTGCTACTGCGAGCTCTAGTAAGGTACACATCAATAACGTGTATATCACATATACCTTTGTTCACCTTGCCATCCTTCTTATCCGCCAAATACTTGGGCAAGTTCCGCTTCCAGTGACCAGTCTCTTTGCAATAGAACCACTCAGTCTCAGGCTTAGGTCCAGACTTGGGTTTCTTCTCTTGAGCAGCAACTTGTTTGCCGTTTTTTTGAAGTTCTCTTTCTTCTTCCCTTTACCCTTTTTCTTGAAACTGGTGGTCTTGTTGACCATCAACACTTGATGCTCCTTCTTGATTTCTACCTCTGTAGCCTTTAGCATTGTGAAGAGCTCAGGAATCGTCTTATCCATCCCTTGCATATTATAGTTCATCATGAAGCTCTTGTAGCTTGGTGGCAGTGATTGAAGAACTCTGTCAATGACACTATCAAATGGAAGATTAACTCCTAGCTGAGTCAAATGATTATGGTACCCAGACATTCTGAGTATATATTCACTGACAGAAGTATTCTCCTCCATCTTATAGTTGTAGAACTTACTGGAGACTTCATATCTCTCAATCTGGGCATTCGCTTGAAATATTAACTTCAACTCCTGGAACTTCTCATATGCTCCATGACGTTCAACATGTCGTTGAAGTCCTGATTCTAAGCCGTAAAGCATGGCACACTAAACTATTGAATAGTCATCAGCTTTGCTCTGCCAAACATTCATAACATCTGGCGTTGCTCCTACAACAGGTTTGGCACTCAGCGGTGCTTCCAGGATGTAATTCTTCTATACATCAATGAGGATAATCCTCAAGTTACGGACCCAGTCTGTGTAATGGCTACCATCATCTTTCAACTTTTCTTTCTCAAGGAATGCATTAAAATTCGACGGAACAACAGCACGGGCCATCTATCTACAATAACATAGTAAAGCAAAATACTATCAGGTACTAAGTTCATGATAAATTTAAGTTCAATTAATCATATTACTTAAGAACTCCCACTTAGATAGACATCCCTCTAATCATCTAAGTGATCACGTGATCCATATCAACTAAACCATAACCGATCATCATGTGAAATGGACTAGTTTTCAATGATGAACATCACTATGTTGATCATATCTATTATATGATTCACGCTCAACCTTTCGATCTCAGTATTCTGAGACCATATCTGCATATGCTAGGCTCGTCAAGTTTAACCCGAGTATTCTGCGTGTGTAAAACTGTCTTACACCCATTGTAGATGAACGTTGAGCTTATCACACCCGATCATCACGTGGTGTCTCGGTGTCACGCCCTCGATGCGGCTATATCTCCATGTCGAAGCATGAATTAGAGGCATAACCGCATTGAAAGCAATGTCGCAAGTGAGGTAATCTTCACACAACCCATGTAATACATAAGGGAAAGAGATACATAGCTGGCTTACACTCGCCACTTCACACAATTACATGAATAAAACATTACATCAACCAGTTACAAACAAGGTCCGGCTACGGAACCAAAATAAAAGAAGACTACCCCAAATGCTACACAGATCCCCGATCGTCCCGACCGGGCTCCACTACTGATTAACTAGAACGAAGGAATACAAAGGACAAGATCTTCATCGAGCTCCTCCTTGAGCTTGGCTACGTCACCTGCTCGGTAACATCGGCACCTGCAAACTGGTTTTGGAAGAATCTGTGAGTCACGGGGACTCAGCAATCTCACACCCTCGCGATCAAGACTATTTAAGCTTATGGGTAAGGTAAAGGTATGAGGTGGAGCTGCAGCAAGCGACTAGCATATAAGGTGGCTAACATACGCAAATGAGAGCGAGAAGAGAAGGCAAAAGCACGATCGAACAACTATGATCAAGAAGTGATCCTAGAACAACCTACGTCAAGCATAACTCCAACAACCGTGTTCACTTCCCAGACTCCACCGGAAAGAGACCATCACGGTTACACATGCGGTTGATGTATTTTAATTAAGATCAACTTTAGGTTTTCTACAACCGGACATTAACAAATTCCCATCTGCCCATAACCGCGGGCACGGCTTTCGAAACTTCAAATCCCTACAGGGGCGTCCCAACTTAGCCCATCACAAGCTCTCACGGTCAACGAAGGATATTCCTTCTCCCAAGACATTCCGATCAGACTCGGCATCCAGGTTACAAGACATTTCGACAATGGTAAAACAAGTCCAGCAACACCGCCCGAATGTGCCGACAAATCCCGATAGGAGCTGCACATAGCTCGTTCTCAGGGCACACTCAGATGAGCAGTCCGTACAACTAAAACCAGCCCTCGAGTTTCCCCGAGGTGGCGCTGCAAGGGGCTCTAGTTTGGACCAACACTCAGAGGAGCACTGGCCCGGGGGGTTAAAATAATGATGACCCTCAGGAGCGCGACTCCCAAGGGAAAAGAAAAGGCTAGGTGGCGAATGGTAAAACCAATGTTGGGCATTGCTGGAGGAGTTTTATTCAAGGCGAACTGTCAAGGGGTTCCCATTATAACCCAACCGCGTAAGGAACGCAAAATCCGGGAACATAACACCGATATGACGGAAACTAGGGCGGCAAGAGTGGAACAAAACACCAGGCATAAGGCCGAGCCTTCCACCCTTTACCAAGTATATAGATGCATTAATTAAATAAGAGTATTGTGATATCCCAACAAGTAAACATGTCCCAACAAGGAACAACATCTCCATGTTCCAACAAGGAACAAACTTCAATCTTCACCTGCAACTAACAACGCTATAAGAGGGGTTGAGCAAAGCGGTAACATAGCCAAACAACGGTTTGCTAGGACAAGGTGGGTTAGAGGCTTGGTTCAACAATATGGGAGGCATGATAAGCAAGTGGTAGGTATCGCAGCATAGGCATAGCAAAAGAGCGAGCAACTAGCAAGCAAAGATAGAAGTGATTTCGAGGGTATGGTCATCTTGCCTAAAATCCCGCAAGGAAGAAGAACAGGTCCAGGAAGAAGACAAACGGACGTAGTCGAATAGTTCCTCACAAACGCGACGTTATTGGAACCAACCCGAAGAAGCAACACCAGAAAGAAGCAAACAACATAGTAAACAACCACCACATAATCATGGCATGATGCACAATCAAGTATGATGCATGTCTGGTTTAAAGAGGCATGGCATGGCAAAATGCACAAGCAACCCTACAAATTAAGTGGAGCTCAATATGCAACGAGTTGCATATTGACGAAACACCACGACAAGTTATTTAGTTCGATCTCGTTTATGTACCCAACAATATTAAATGTTGTTAAACATGGCAAGATGGTGACACAAAATAAAACTACCTATCTAGTCAAGTTTAAATGAGGTCGGAAGCAACGAACACCAATTCCGGTATATCCCCATATGCATATATTAGGTTTGGTGCTGTTCTGCCCTAAACACCATTTTAGGGCTGTTAAACATGCAAAGTAAAGTCCTCATGATAAACTAGGCATTTTTCTACCCCATTTATATATAAAGTTTATTAAATTCCGAGTTACGGTTAAATAGTTATGAATTAAAGCATTTTAGCATGGCATTAGGCAAAATAAACACAAACAACATTTTAGACATTTTAAACATGGATGAAAGTTGCATATTATTAAACTAGACAAAATTCTAGTCAAATTACATATAGAGATCATTTTAATCCGGTGCACGGTTATTTAATTATGAGCAATGCAAGAAAATGGCATTTCTGTAATATGCATGTTCAAGAAAATTTAGCAAAACGTCCAAGGGAAAAAAATGACCACGGGCTAAAACTGAACTGGCCCATCAGTTGGAAAAAGAAAAAAAGGAAGGGGCCCTGGGTCAGCTCACCCATGGGCTTGGCCCGGTGGGTGGAGGAGGAAGCTGGGCCGCGGGGCTTGCGGCTGGGCCTGAAGCGCGCTTGTGGCCCGAGAACAGAGAATGGCCGGCTCGGGGCGACGCGGTCAAAGGGCACGGGCGCTGCCCGTCCTCCTCTGCTCGATCGAAACAGAAGAGCGGCGCGGCGAGGGATGAAGGGCACAGGGAGGTGCGGCTCTGGCGGCTACGAGGAGGCAAACGGCGACGAGTCTGGGACGACACGAAGACGACGCCGACGAGCTCCACGCCCACGGCGGATGGCGGAGCTGGACGGACTCGAGGGAAGGGAGGCGGCTTCAGTCTACCTGCCGACAGCGAGCCCCCGGTGAAGTACAGCGAGGGCTCGCCGGAGCTCCGGTTGGTGGTGACGAACAGAAGACGACGAGGCAGACTTGGCGCGGGCTTGACGAGGTCCTGCTGGTGGCTTGCCGGCGGCGAGGTTCAGTGGGGGCGGCGGGATCGTGAGGTGGAGGCGCGCTCGGACGATGCTGCCTTTGCTGGCGAGGCAGCGATGCCGGACGGAACCAGAGACAGAGGAGTCGGCGGTGGAGACGCCCCAGGCGGCGGCGTTGTCCTCTCTGTTCTTGGACCAGGTCGCCGGCAGCACTGCAGCAGGTCTGACGCGAGACGAGGCGGCGAAGGCCTGGATGGGGAGGCCGCGGACGAAGGACGACGACGGTTTGAGGTGCGTAGGGCGCCCGGGCAGAGGAGCTTGAGCATCGGGCGCGCGGGAGGACCGACGATGTGGCGCCCCGGTGATCGTGCTCGCGAGGGCGAGGCAGAGGAGGCTGCGGGTGCGTGGAGGTCGAGCAGAGGAGCCCGACGGGGCTGGATCGATGGGTGGATCAGGGAAGGTGGTAGGCTCGAACGGGAAAACAAGGAAGGAGGAGGCGGCTTCGGTGGATCGGGCAGGGGAGATCCCGATGGGGATTTGCAGTGGCGGCGCGCAGGAGGATTCGGAGGATGGGACATCTACCCTCAGTTTTAGGGTTGGACGATATATATAGCAAAAGGATTTTCGGATAGGGGCATTTGGTTCCTCCGATCTTAATCGGACAATCCCAGATAAATAGGTTAGGGGGCCCAATTAACAAAACGGAGATGTTTTGTAGATGTTTGGGGATGATCCGGACCCATCGGTGACGACTGTTCGGGTCGGGTTCGGGACAACTTTCGAACGCGCGCGAGGGGCCGATGCACTGCGCAAAGAGGGGTAGGTTGGGCCTAGGTGGTCTGTGGAGAGCGGGTTGGTCTGAGAGAAGAGGGGAGAGATGCAGCCCGGCAGGGTTTCCGGAGACCGAAAACGTCCGACGAAAAGACCGGCTATACTGCCGCTATAGTTTAACGGTTGGGCTATCAAACGAACTCCGAATGCGATGAAACTTGACAAGCGGTCTATCTACACTAAAATAAGACCACACACCAACTTTCAACCCATTCCAAGAACATTTTCCGGCCACTTATAAAATATTATTTCGGACATGCCGCGGGCGCGTGCAAGTGTGGTTGGGCTCAGAACGGACAACGGACGGAACTAGGGGAACCCGGACAGATGCAAGTTTTGAAAACATGATGATGCAGTGCACATGATGACATGACAAGATGCAACACGCAAGCAAATGACAAGGCAACAACAGCGAATAACTGGACGACACCTGGCGCAACGGTCTCGGGGGTCAATTTGAAGCTCCGTTAGAATCTTCGTGATAAACACCGGATAAGAATATTGAAAGAAAAGAAAGAAGAGACTTCGCATCAATAAGATGGATACTTGATTAAGATATATGAGTCCTTGAAAAAAACAAGGGTGGGAGGGTGGGAAAACACTGTTGAGAATGAAACAAACACCGTTGAGAATGCTTGAGTTGATCCTGCGAATGTTGAAAAGATTGGATCCACCTGAAGAGAAAACGCCAGTTGAAAAGGCTTGATAAAACGATCTTGATTATCATGAAGGATTGATATTCACATCGGAGTATGAGAACACCGCTTGGGGAAGGTATGGAATCAACATTTGACTTCGAAGCAACTCGAATACCACAACTCAAAACAAAACAAAGGATTGGCTTTCAGAATAAGCCGGAACAAACATATGATAGAGATTTCGTCCGAAGTTTTCATGGTGTGGCCTACACGGGCTCGATCGTACAGCACCATCATGTACAAGGCAGTGCACATGACATACGAAGCGTCCCCGAGTCGGCATAGCCAAGGACTCTTTAAGACACAATGAGACCACTGTAAAACCAACCGTGAATAGGCGGACCACTAGACGTCAAACCCCAATTTCATACCATACATCTGACGGAAAGATATCCTAGGAGCTACTTGAATTCCCACTTATAAACTCCCGAAACTTTCCGGTTATGCAATCAGGTGTTGGGGATACAGGGGAAGCATAATATCTCACCCAAAACTAGCAAATCCTACATCCAGCTGTATCCATCCTTCAAAACATAACCAAGAAACCTTCGGAAATCGTCTACCTCAACCTTCGAAAAGCATCCGTTATACGAGTTACGGCAATACTCCCGAACTCCCGCCCCAGTACGGGGTGGCGTCGAGGTTATCTCACCAACAACTGCATTAAAGAGATTTTCGATGTCGGCGAAACTAATCTCAGGTATTCCAGAACTGCAATGATAAAATTGTGACGACAACACCTTGGAGCTCAACTCCCCGGGACACTGCCGCAACCCCTAAATGATAGCAGGCACCAAGAACAATGTTCTCATCACAAAACCATCAGAACGATTCCAAGATACCCGCGTGATCCTAAATTTTTTTAGTGAAATTTGAGAAGAGAAGAGTCAAAACTCTATGTCAGGATGCCTCACCAGAGCGACGAAGGGACTGAGGAGTAAAAAGAAGTCCTAACTCTCCGATATATATAATCCTAAATGACTCAAAACATTTTTCTGGACTCAACAACGCCAACTATTCGATCAAGCAGAGGGCTCCTAAGGTCGGGGAAGGCTCTGATTACCAACTTGTCACGCCCTCGATGCGGCTATATCTCCCACGTGTCGAAGCACGACTTAGAGGCATAACCGCATTGAAAGCAATGTCGCAAGTGAGGTAATCTTCACACAACCCATGTAATACATAAGGGAAAGAGATACATAGCTGGCTTACACTCGCCACTTCACACAATTACATGAATAAAACATTACATCATCCAGTTACAAACAAGGTCCGGCTACGGAACCAAAATAAAAGAAGACTACCCCAAATGCTACACAGATCCCCGATCGTCCCGACTGGGCTCCACTACTGATCAATTAGAACGAAGCAATACAAAGGATAAGATCTTCATCGAGCTCCTCCTTGAGCTTGGCTGCGTCACCTGCTCGGTAACATCGGCACCTGCAAGCTAGTTTTGGAAGAATCTGTGAGTCACGGGGACTCAGCAATCTCACACCCTTGCGATCAAGACTATTTAATCTTATGGGTAAGGTAAAGGTATGAGGTGGAGCTGCAGCAAGCGACTAGCATATAAGGTGGCTAACATACACAAATGAGAGCGAGAAGAGAAGGCAAAAGCACGATCGAACAACTATGATCAAGAAGTGATCCTAGAACAACCTATGTCAAGCATAACTCCAACAACCGTGTTCACTTCCCGGACTCCACCAGAAAGAGACCATCACGGTTACACACGCGGTTGATGTATTTTAGTTAAGATCAACTTCAGGTTTTCTACTACCGGACATTAACAAATTCCCATCTGCCCATAACCGCGGGCACGACTTTCGAAAGTTCAAATCCCTGCAGGGGTGTCCCAACTTAGCCCATCACAAGCTCTCACGGTCAACGAAGGATATTCCTTGTCCCAATACATTCCGATCAGACTCGGCATCCAGGTTACAAGACATTTTGACAATGGTAAAACAAGTCCAGCAACACCGCCCGAATGTGCCGACAAATCCCGATAGGAGCTGCACATATCTCGTTCTCAGGGCACACTCAGATGAGCAGTCCGTACAACTAAAACCAGCCCTCGAGTTTCCCCGAGGTGGCGCTGCAAGGGGCTCTAGTTTGGACCAACACTCAGAGGAGCACTGGCCCGGGGGGGTTAAAATAATGATGACCCTCAAGAGCGCGACTCCCAAGGGAAAAGAAAAGGCTAGGTGGCGAATGGTAAAACAAATGTTGGGCATTGCTGGAGGAGTTTTATTCAAGGCGAACTGTCAAGGGGTTCCCATTATAACCCAACCGCGTAAGGAACGCAAAATCCGGGAACATAACACCGATATGATGGAAACTAGGGCGGCAAGAGTGGAACAAAACACCAGGCATAAGGCCGAGCCTTCCACCCTTTACCAAGTATATAGATGCATTAATTAAATAAGAGTATTGTGATATCCCAACAAGTAAACATGTCCCAACAAGGAACAACATCTGCATGTTCCAACAAGGAACAAACTTCAATCTTCACCTGCAACTAACAACACTATAAGAGGGGTTGAGCAAAGCGGTAACATAGCCGAACAACGGTTTGCTAGGACAAGGTGGGTTAGAGGCTTGGTTCAACAATATGGGAGGCATGATAAGCAAGTGGTAGGTATCGCAGCATAGGCATAGGAAAAGAGCGAGCAACTAGCAAGAAAAGATAGAAGTGATTTCGAGGGTATGGTCATCTTGCCTGAAATCCCGCAAGGAAGAAGAACGGGTCCAGGAAGAAGACAAACGGACGTAGTCGAACGGTTCCTCACAAACGCGACGTTATCGGAACCAACCCGAAGAAGCAACACCGGAAAGAAGCAAACAACATAGTAAACAACCACCACATAATCATGGCATGATGCACAATCAAGTATGATGCATGTCCGGTTTAAAGAGGCATGGCATGGCAAATTGCACAAGCAACCCTACAAATTAAGTGGAGCTCAATATGTAACAAGTTGCATATTGACGAAACACCACGACAAGTTATTTAGTTCGATCTCGTTTATGTACCCAACAATATTAAATGTTGTTAAACATGGCAAGAGGGTGACGCAAAATAAAACTACCTATCTAGTCAAGTTTAAATGAGGCCGGAAGCAACGAACACCAATTCTGGTATATCCCCATATGCATATATTAGGTTTGGTGCTGTTCTGCCCTAAACACCATTTTAGGGTTGTTAAACATGCAAAGTAAAGTCACCATGATAAACTAGGCATTTTTCTACCGCATTTATATATAAAGTTTATTAAATTCCGAGTTACGGTTAAATAGTTATGAATTAAAGCATTTTGGCATGGCATTAGGCAAAATAAATACAAACAATATTTTAGACATTTTAAACATGGATAAAAGTTGCATATTATTAAACTAGACAAAATTCTAGTCAAATTACATATAGAGATCATTTTAATCCGGTGCACGGTTATTTAATTATGAGCAATGCAAGAAAAATGGCATTTCTGTAATATGCATGTTCAGGAAAATTTAGCAAAACGTCCAAGGGAAAAAAAATGACCACGGGCTAAAACTGAACTGGCCCATCAGTTGGAAAAAGAAAAAAAGGAAGGGGCCCTGGGGTCAGCTCACCCATGGGCTTGGCCCGGTGGGTGGAGGAGGAAGCTGGGCCGCGGGGCTTGCGGCTGGGCCTGAAGCGCGCTTGTGGCCCGAGAACAGAGAAGGGCCGTCTCGGGGTGACGCGGTCAACGGGCATGGGCGCTGCTCGTCCTCCTCTGCTCGATCGAAACAGAGAAGCGGCGCGGCGAGGGATGAAGGGCACAGGGAGGTGCGGCTCTGGCGGCTACGAGGAGGCAAACGGTGACGGGTCTGGGAAGACACGAAGACGACACCGACGAGCTCCACGCCCATGGCGGATGGCGGAGCTGGACGGACTCGAGGGAAGGGAGGCGGCTTCAGTCTACCTGTCGACAGCGAGGCCCCGGCGAAGTACAGCGAGGGCTCGCCGGAGCTCCGGTTGGTGGCGACGAATAGAAGGCGACGAGGCAGACTTGGCGCGGGCTTGACGAGGTCCTGCTGGTGCGGCGAGGTTCAGTGGGGGCGGCGGGATCGCGAGGTGGAGGCGCTCTCAGGCGATGCTGCCTTTGCTGGCGAGGCAGCGATGCCGGATGGAACCAGAGACGGAGGAGTCGGTGGTGGAGACGCCCCAGGCGGCAGCGTTGTCTCCTTTGTTCTTGGACCAGGTCGCCGGCAGCACTACAGCAGGTCTGACGCGAGACGAGGCGGCGAAGGCCTGGACGGGGAGGCCGCGGACGAAGGACGACGACGGTTTGAGGTGCGTAGGGCGCCCAGGCAGAGGAGCTTGAGCATCGGGCGCGCGGGAGGACCGGCGATGTGGCGCCCCGGTGGTCGTGCTCGCGAGGGCGAGGCAGAGGAGGCTGCGGGTGCGTGGAGGTCGAGCAGAGGAGCCCAACGGGGCTGGATCGATGGGTGGATCAGGGAAGGTGGTAGGCTCGATGGGGAAAACAAGGAAGGAGGAGGCGGCTTCGGTGGATCGGGCAGGGGAGATCCCGAGGGGGATTTGCAGTGGAGGCGCGCAGGAGGATTCAGAGGATGGGACATCTCCCCTCAATTTTAGGGTTGGACGATATATATATATAGCAAAAGGATTTCCGGATAGGGGCATTTGGTTCCTCCGATCTTAATCGGACGATCCCGGATAAATAGGTTAGGGGGCCCAATTAACAAAACGAAGATGTTTTGTAGATGTTTGGGGATGATCCGGACCCATCGGTGACGACTGTTCGGGTCGGGTTCGGGACAATTTTCGGACGCGCGCGAGGGGCCGATGCACTGTGCAAAGAGGGGTAGGCTGGGCCTAGGTGGGCTGTGGAGTCTGGGTTGGTCTGAGAGAAGAGGGGAGAGATGCAGCCCGACAGGGTTTCCGTAGACCGAAAACGTCCGACGAAAAGACCGGCTATACTGCCGCTATAGTTTAACGGTTGGGCTATCAAACGAACTCCGAATGCGATGAAACTTGACAAGCGGTCTATCTACACTAAAATAAGACCACACACCAACTTTCAACCCATTCCAAGAACATTTTCCGGCCACTTATAAAATATTATTTCGGACATGCCGCGGGCGCGTGCAAGTGTGGTTGGGCTCAGAACGGACAACGGACGGAACTAGGGGAACCCGGACAGATGCAAGTTTTGAAAACATGATGATGCAGTGCACATGATGACATGACAAGATGCAACACGCAAGCAAATGACAAGGCAACAACAACGAATAACTGGACGACACCTGGCGCAACGGTCTCGGGGTGTCACACTCGGCACGATGAACTTTGGCAACGGTGCATACTCAGGGAGAACACTTTTACCTTGAAATTTAGTGAGAGATCATCTTATAATGCTGTAGTCAAACAAAGCAGAATAAGATGCATAAAGGATGAACATCACATGCAATCAATATAAGTGATATGATATGGCCATCATCATCTTGTGCCTTTGATCTCCATCTCCAAAGCACCGTCATGATCACCATCATCACCGGCGCGACACCTTGATATCCATCGTAGCATCGTTGTCATCTCGCCAACTATTGCTTCTACGACTATCGCTACCGCTTAGTGATCAAGTAAAGCAACTATAGGGAGATTGCATTGCATACAATAAAGCGACAACCATATGGCTCCTGCCAGTTTCCGATAACTCTGTTACAAAACATGATCATCTCATACAATAAATATAGCATCATGTCTTGACCATATCACATCACAACATGCCCTGCAAAAACAAGTTATACGTCCTCTACTTTGTTGTTGCAAGTTTTATGTGGCTGCTACGGGCTGAGCAAGAACCGTTCTTACCTACGCATCAAAACCACAACGATAGTTTGTCAAGTTAGTGTTGTTTTAACCTTCTCAAGGACCGGGAGTAGCCACAATCGGTTTAACTAAAGTTGGAGAAACTGACACCCGCCAGCCACCTGTGTGCAAATCACATCGGTAGAACCAGCCTCGCGTAAGCGTACACGTAATGTCGGTCCGGGCCGCTTCATCCAACAATACCGCCGAACCAAAGTATGACATGCTGGTAAGCAGTATGACTTGTATCGCCCGCAACTCACTTGTGTTCTACTCGTGCATATAACATCTACGCATAAACCTGGCTCGGATGCCACTGTTGGGGAACGTAGTAATTCCTATGCACATGCAAGATCATGGTGATGCATAGCAACGAGAGGGGAGAGTGTCGTCCATGTACCCTCGTAGTCTGTTAAGCGGAAGAGTTATAACAGTGCGGTTGATTTAGTCGTACGTCTTCACGATCGACCAATCCTCAGCACCGAACGTACGACACCTCCGCGTTCAGCAAACGTTCAGCTCAGTGACGTCCCGCGAACTCACGATCTAGTAGAGCTCGGGGAAGAGTTTCGTCAGCATGACGGCGTGGTGACGATGTTGATGAAGCTACCGTCGCAGGGCTTCGCCTAAGAACCGCTACGATATAACCGAGGTGGATTATGGTGGAGGGGGCACCGCACACGGCTAAGAGATCAACAGATCAATTGTTGTGTCGTTGGGGTGCCCCCTACCCCCGTATATAAAGGGGGGGAGGAGAGGGCCGACCGAGGGAGAGATGCGCCCAAGGGGGGGCAATCCTACTCCAAGTAGGTTTGCCCCCTCACTTTCCTATTCCAAGAAGGAGAAGGGTGGAGGAGGAGGTGGAGAGTAGGAAGGAGAGGGGGGCCGCCGACCCTTCCCCTTGTCCAATTCGGATTGGGGCAAGGGGGCCGCACGCCACCTCCTAGCTTCCCTCTCTCTTCTCCACTAAGGCCCATAAGGCCCAATAGCCCCCCCCCCCCGGGGGGGGGGGGGTTCCGGTAACCCTCGGTACTCCGGTATATGTCCAAAACCTCCCGGAACCCTTCCGGTGTTTGAACATAGTCATCCAATATATCGATCTTTACGTATCGACCATTTCAAGACTCCTCATCATGTCCGTAATCATATCCGGGACTCCAAACTACCTTCGGTACATCAAAACACAAAAACTCATAATACCGATCGTCACAGATCTTCAAGCGTGCAGACCCTACGGGTTCGAGAACTATGTAGACATGACCGAGACATGTCTCCGGTAAATAACTAATAGCAGAACCTGGATGCTCATATTGGTTCCTACATATTCTAAGAAGATCTTTCTTGGTCAAACCGCATAACAACATACGTTGTTCCCTTTGTCATCGGTATGTTACTTGCCCGAGATTCGATCGTTGGTATCTCAATACCTAGCTCAATCTTGTTACCGGCAAGTCTCTTTACTTGTTCCGTAGTAGATCATCCCGTAACTAACTCATTAGTCACATTGCTTGCAAGGCTTACAGTGATGTGCATTACCGAGAGGGCCTAGAGATACCTCTCCGACAATCGGAGTGACAAATCCTAATCTTGATCTATGCCAACTCAACAAGTACCATCGGAGACACCTGTAGAGCACCTTTATAATCACCCAGTTACGTTGTGACATTTGGTAGCATAATCTCATAGTCATAGGAACATGTATAAGTCATGAAGAAAGCAATAGCAGTAAACTAAAACGATCAAGTGCTAAGCTAACGGAATGGGTCAAGTCAATCATATCATTTTCTAATGATGTGATCCCGATAATCAAATGACAACTCATGTCTATGGCTAGGAAACTTAACCATCTTTGATTCAACAAGCTAGTCAAGTAGAGTCATACTAGTGACACTTTGTTTGTCTATGTATTCACACATGTACTAAGTTTCCGGTTAATACAATTCTAGCATGAACAATAAACATTTATCATGAAATAAGGAAATAAATAATAACTTTATATTGCCTCTAGGGCATATTTCCTTCACATATGATCCAAAAATAACTACATCTGGAACCGATGAGCCTGCTACTCGAATTCCTCATGCATCACATTCCGACATACATCCGGCTAGTGACCAAGCCACTCAATAAGCATACTCTACTCCACACGCACCTCTTCTCTCGATTGTCCCCTTTGTTTTTTATCATCCATGGAGTTCTTTGATGGTCTATCTTCACACCTGGCGCTTCTTGCACTTTCTTCCTTCCACCTTCCTCTTGTGCTCGACTCTTCCCCGATCACTCCCCAACAAATGCTTGCTCGTCTTTGTCATAGTCCAAACTCTTTATCATGTGACTATGGTGCTTTCTTGAGCGATGACTTGGGAGTGTTTCGGTCACCCCTACACGGGCAAACAACCTCCCTCATTCACATCAGAAATGGAAAAGATTCCATTTTGGAAAGTGAATCTCTTTTTGTATATAGGGACGTAAAATAGCAAAAGTACTGTTCAGAGTCTTTTTTTCTTGATTATTTGAAATCTGTGTCCCACAATATTTTATCGATATTCATTCAAAGATTTTGTAATATTATATGAAGAAGTAAATTTATATCCACAGGGTTGGATGCTGATTGCTGAGTAACTTATCCTCCATTAGCTCACCCATTAACAATTCAATGTTTTAGAGTGCACACTTCTATCGGATGTCCCCGATAAAGACGAGAGTCTAGTACAACTTTATTTTAATTTTAATTTTACCCTACAATACACCTTTATTGGATCATACACGTAGTCGTTGGAAGGCTGGGGGCGCGTCGAGATTTTGATAGGACAAGTCATAGAAGAAGTACTGCATGTACTATAGGGGCGAGTATAAGCCACAAGGGGCCACCCATAAAATGCGACACCTACATACCCAAGAGCACAAAGATCTGCCCTTATAATTGGGTGTCCTATTTTCTAGTTTCTACCATCTCTGTGACCTTATTTATTTACTTATATCATGAATTTCTTCACATCATAATCTTAAACTGAATGGTTTGCTATGTTTTATTGCAATCCATTGTTTAGAGTTGATGCTAGTATGTTTGTTTCAGGGCTATATTAGAATTCTGTTTGTACGGATATACTGGTCTTATTAGTTTTGCTATATGTATGGTGGGTCATATGCATGCCTGCTAGCTAAGTCATCAACGATGAAAAACTTGTGCTCCGTGGCTCTATGTATTGTGACAAGCATAACGGATTTAAAGGATTTCGATCGTATTGGACTTGTCCACGAGATAGGAGTACTCTCTTCGGACAGGAATGTTGTGACTTGTTTTTATCTCGCAAAACTTTTGCAGAAGTTCTTGAGTTTGTCCATTATGGGTGAAAGATGCATTCCAGATGCATCACTATTGCTGGTTGAGATGGCCATCAATAATAACATGAAGGAGAAACAAAGGAAGCTTCCAATGTTGGCCCCCTAAGGTCACCCAAAGATTGTGCCCTCCTTCAATCCAGAATCTTGTCCAATGGACAAGAATTAGTTGAAAGTGCAACATAGAAGCTGGAAGCATTCAAGTCGCAGTTGAGGAAATCAAATAATATGAGTTGACCAGAAAATGGCACTGGTGGAACGTTCGATGCAAGCATACCAGAGAAACATAATAGGTGGTCTATAGTGAAGTCCTGGACCCCCTGTCCCCTAGGAGAGCTGATACGTTGTTCATATAGTTCAACCGTTGTTCTTCCCATCCTTGATGTCATTGATGATAAACTGAAGGATGACACGACATAACATGTAAATTTTTATCCTGATGGTTAGATTGAAAATTTTGACTATTATTCTCACCCCAAGTAGTAGTTGGATGGTGAAGGAATTCTAGAAATACCAAGTTTTCCACCTGAACATAGGATTTCTGATATTCCTGAACCGACCTCTTGTTTCAGGGGTACATTGTTGGTTGGTGGCATGTGGAAAAAGGTGACCGAAGAAGAGTTGATCTCCATAAAGTCAAGCATGAAATTTTTGTTGTAATATTGGCTACTTATTCTCCTCTTAGTAGTAAAATATTTTTCTTTTGTAAATGATCATATGGTAGCTTTTACTGGGGCATGACGAAACCCTCTAATTAGTTTTGCTCAGTTCCTTCACTATTCGAGACAATAGAGACTATTGTTTTCTTTAACTTGAATAGAGATTATTTTCTTCATCACCTGAAAAAGGTTTATGGTGTGAGTAACTAAATCCATTTCTGGGTTCTGTCAAAAAGGAGACCAAGGGTAAAAGTCCAACTTCTTTTCTTGGCAGATACAACTAGAGTACAATGAGTTCGAGCACAACTATGTATCCACTATCCACTATGGGGGCATCTCGTGGCTCATCTGACAAGAAATCTCACACAGGGCGATGCACGTGGACATCTTGTGCACAACCTGTTCAAGTCATGAAGACAGAAGTCGACGATCCCAAACACGCAGGAGCATTGTTTTTGTGTCTGTGTTCGTGATACCTTCCTTCTTATGAGTATGTGTCTAGGACCATCAGTTTCAGGCTATGTGATGTGCACAAGACATGCTACCTCCTTGGGTCATGGCGTTGCGTCCTTGTGGCTCCTATGGATTCGTTGACTGGCCTCGCGTGAACCATAACTTTCTTGTGCATCAGACCCCGAATGCACTGCAAGAAAGATGCCTGCTGCCTCTACTCGAATTCCCGATGCATCATATTCCCGTGTACACCCGGATAGCTACCAAGCCACTCAAAAACCACGCTCCTCCTCATTCGACTATCCCATTTATCCCACGTTTCTTCTTCTTACTACTTCACTCGAAGATCATGTAATATGATACAAAGAAGTCACTTTATTTCCATAGGGCTAGGATGTTGAGTAACTCAGTCTGTTGGTAGCTCACCCACTGCTAATTCAATGTTTTGGAGTACACTAGTACACCTTATCATACACGTCATTGAGAGTTGGGTAGGACAAGTCCAGACTCACAGTGAAAGGGCTAGTGAGGGCGAGCAGGGGCCATGCCCCCCGGTTCAATATGTTTCTTCGTATGAAGATAACCTTAAATTGTTAGATTAGAATGCTCTAAATGTTTATATTTGGGCCCCCTCAACATTTTATCTATTTCATGGGGCCCCCTTAGTATGGTCCCTGGCTTTGTCCCTGCAGACTCACACTCGTCACTGTTTGTAATTCACGTGTCAACGTGACATGGAGAAAACTTTGCAATTCACGGTAAATAGTGGCACTATGAAATACATTTACAAAATTAGGTGTCGGTGAAAATAGTCGAAAGTAAGCTTCATATTGTAGCCGGAAAACTATCTCTTCATTTGGGTGTGGGGATGGAAGGAAATACCGCACGAAAGGCACTTTGAACCAAATCTTCTGTATTCTTATACATCCCTATCTTTTAAAGAATGTATTCATCTTGGGCTCATCATGCTTGCCATCTCTAACATAAATATTGCATTGATATCTAAAAACTCTCCATGTTCTCTTATCATGCATTCCCACACAAAACATGGGTGTAGAACTCATCCCTTACTTGAAAACACCCATCACAGTAGCTAGGCGACCAACATTTCTTGTTTTCTCGCACACACACACAATGAAAAAACATGCATATCATTCAGCTTCACTTTATGCTCAAAATTTAGATGCATCCCGTTCCTATGTACATTAAGAAATCCATGAAGGTACAACATTATGGATTATCTTGCTCCTCCTAGCATGACCAATTAATCTTCTCCTCTATAAATTATTTCAGAACAAGACGAGATTTGTTTTCCCTCCTTTTTTGCTCAAAAGGTTTTTCCATGTAAATGTCTGATGTCTACTATGCAACTTTATTCTTGTAGACACATGTTGGTCCTCCAAGCGCAGAGTTTTGTAGGACAGTAGCAATTTTCCCTCAAGTGGATGATCTAAGGTTTATCAATCCATGGGAGGCATAGGATGAAGATAGTCTCTCTCAAACGACCCTGCAACCAAATATAAGAAATCTCTTTTGTCCCCAACACACCCAATACAATGGAAAATTGTATAGGTGCACTAGTTCGGCGAAGAGATGATGGTAAATGTATAATATGGATGGTAGAAATATATCTTTATAATATGAATAAATAAAAACAGCAAGGTAGCGATTAATAAAACGGAGCACAAATGGTATTGTAATGCTTGAAAATGAGGACTAGGGTCCGTACTTTCACTAGTGTAATCTCTCAACAGTGCGAATATAATTGGATCATATAACCACCCCTCAAAGTGCCATGAAGAATCACTCCAAAGTTCCTATCTAGCAGAGAACATAAGAAGAAATTATTTGTAGGGTACGAAACCACCTCGAAGCTATTCTTCCCGTTCGATCTATCCAAGAGTTCATACCAAAATAACACCAAATAATTTCAAATTCAAAATACTCAATCCAACACAAAGAACTTCAAAGAGTGCCCCAAGATTTCTACCGGAGAAACAAAGACAATAACATGCATCAACCCCTATGCGTAGATTACCCCAATGTCACCTTGGGAATACGCGAGTTGAGTGCCAAAACATATATCAAGTGAATCAATACGATACCCTGTTGTCACCACGAGTATTTGAAAGAACATGTGGTGCCTCCATGTGTGGTTTTGGTAATTTATGGAATTCTCTATGGACTCATGGTTGCATTGAGTTATATTTGAAGGATTTGTCCATAGGCTTTTCTTGAGGTCCATTTGTTGGTTTCAAGGAGAGTATGTGATGATCAAGGTGTTATTCAAGGAATTATCTAAAGTTTGGTCATGTGAGAGGTTGATCAAGACTAAGTCAAAGAGTGAATCAAGTTGATCAACTCAGAAAGCATGCAAGATGTACCGAGAGGGATCAAGTGATCCCATGGTATGGTAAGCATTGTCCGTTACGCTTTGTGAACTAACCCATGGTCTACGTGAGAGTTCTATGCGGGGTTAGGTATGTTTCCATGGACTTGCGTCAAGAGGAATATATCATACAATATGGAGAGGATGACATCAAGTGGTGATTGTCATCAAGATTGCAGTGTGCAAGTTCAAGTGGAGCATCATGAAGAGATCACGTCCCATGATGCTTGCCGTCCATTCTGGTGACAATGGACTTGTGAAGATGCGCCAAGGAGTGGCTCACCCATAGTGTAGTATGGGGGAGAAATCTACTAGTCTTCATCAAGCTAGTGCAATCAAGAAAGGTGGTCCAACTTGAGGGAGTCAAGACCATCATCATCTAGCTCAAGTGGACTATGTGCAAGGAAAAGGTTTGTTCTTGATAGGTCTTCTATTTTACCGGTCTCATGGTGTTAGTTGGGAGACCGGATTATAGGATCGATAGCCGTACTATCAAGGGGGGCTCTCGAGTGAGTATCTTAATCGTATCATTCGGTGAGAGCTCAAACCATTGCATTCTTGGCACCATCATATTTCTTGGTTCTTGTTTGGATTTTACCTTTGTGAGGTTTTAGGGATTGTGGTTATCTTCATGAAAATCTCTAGTTCATTGAAAACCGATTTCCTATGCATCTTCTTTTGCGGTTTCGGTGTTTGAGTTTTTACCGTCTTATTTGAGAAAGGGTTCTTACCATTTTATTTTGTGTATTTTATCAATTAGTTTTTATTGATACTTCTATCAATATTGTGTTAGACCTTGTCTTTTTCTTTCCAACAAACTTGGTTTCATCAAATTCGGAGTTCGTTTGCAAAAGTTGTGGTCATTTCAATTTTACCGGTTCCCGCATCTCTCTGCCTAGTGCGGGTGCCCGGGGTCCTTGACGCCCGGGTGCCCGGGGTCACCTGAGCCCCTCCTTAGTGACCTCTCTGTCCAGTCCGGGTGCCCAGGGTCTCACCCCGGGTGGACGGGGTCTCCCTGGGCGTTTCCCCACCTCCTCTGATCACCCCGGGTGCCCAGGCTCCTCTGCCACCTCGTCTCGGCCCCCTCCAGGTGCCCGGGGTTGAGACCCCCGGGTGCCTGCCCCCCTGCTCTGTTGCTTTCCTTTTATGTCCGGGTGCCTGGGGTTTTTCCCCCGGGTGCCCGGGGTTGTGTGGTGTTTTTCTCTGTTTGGTCCGGGTTCCTGGACCCCTTTTGTCCGGGTGCCCGGGGTGGCGGCTGTGTGCAACAACCACATTTTTCCTGGGGGTATTTATACCCCCTTCTTCCACCTCCAACCCCAATTCTCTTGCAAGCTTTCCCCCCACCATTATTGACCTCTTGGAGCTAGCTATCTCTCAATCCCTCCATGTATTCTTGCTAGTTTTTTTGGGGAGGGGGGGGAGAGGAGATCTAGATCCACATTTCCACCAAGCACTTTCTTCTCTATGTGAGGGGAACCCCTCGGATCTAGATCTTGGAGTTCTTGGTGTTCTCCTTCTTGTTCTTCCTCTCCTTTTCCTCCATAGCTTTTGTTGCTTTGGTGGGATTTGAGAGTGAGGGACTTGCGCACTCCGTGTGCCCTTGCCATTGCATTAGTTGCATAGGTTTGAGTTCTCCACGGTGATACGTGTAAGTTACAAGCTGAGAAGCTTATTACTCTTGGGTGCTTGGTACCCTAGAGCTTCTTCCTCTTGGGTGCTTGGGCGCCCTAGACGGTTGGTGGTGTTCGGAGGTCAGTCATTGTGGTGTAAAGCTCTGGGCAAGCGTCGGGGTCTCCAATTAAGTTGTGGAGATCACCCCAAGCAATTTGACGGGTACCGGTGACCACCCCCAAGGGTTGCTAAAGTGTACGGGTTCTGTGACCGCCCCAAGGGTTGCCATTTGTACGGGTTCGGTGACCGCCCTCGAGGGTCCCTTAGTGGAATCACGACATCTTGCATTATGCGAGGGCGTGAGGAGATTACGGTGGCCCTAGTGGCTTCTTGAGGAGCATTGTGCCTCCACACCGCTCCAAACGGAGATTAGCATCCTCAAGGGTGTGAACTTCGGGATACATCATCGTCTCCGCGTGCCTCAGTTATTTCTTACCCGAGCCCTTTACTTATGCACTTTGCTTTGTGATAGCCATATTGTTTCTTGACATATATCTTGCTATCACCTAGTTGTTTATCTAGCTTAGCATAAGTTGTTGGTGCACATAGATGAGCCTAGTCATTTTAGGTTTTGTGTTTGACAAATTAAACGCTAGTTTTATTCCGCATTTGTTCAAGCCTAAACCATAATTGTTTTAAAGCGCCTATTCTTGTTGAACCTTCATCACTATCTTATTGCAATGATCCTTCTTTGGACCTTAACACTTCGAGCACTCTAAATGTTTCTCATTCTTGTGTTGATAGTCCTTGCATATCATGTAGAAGTTGCTTGACTAAATCTCATGATGATAGGCTTGCTATGTCTTGTTGCCATGATAAAAATGATTCTATTTCCCCAAGTTGTTGTGCTAACAATGTAGAGGAAACTCAACACTCCATGGAACAAGATGTGGTCTTAAATGATGCTTAAAGGACTATCATCTATTGTTTCTCACTTTTGCCTTATGGCTAAGGCTTCGAAGGTATCTCCTACTTCGAATCCCAATATATCTCGTGATGATGAAGAGAATATTGATGAAGAGAATGGTAATGTTGCCTCCTTAAAAATTAAGGGGGAAATGATTCTATTTTAAAAATCATTTCCCCCTTAATTCATGATAGAGCTCTTATGAAGAACTTTAAAAATCTTTCGAGGAGACTTTTGCTCTAGAATTATCTAGAGTGAAGGAATCTCATGATAGAGCTCTTGAGGTGGCCAATGATTTCGAAACTAAAAATGCTAAGATTGAGGTTGCACATGCCAAACTCCTTGAGGATTTTGAGCACCTCAAAAATGGCTCAAGAGTCATTAAGAGTGAGCTCATCAAACTCACCGAGTCTCATGCTTAACTTAAAGCTTCTTATTGAAAATATCTTGCCAAGTTGCCTACTCCTCTTGTTGTTAATGATGATGCTTGTGCTACTAACTCTATTTCTTGTGAAGCATCCATATTAATGGAGAATGTTGAGCTAACGGCTGAACTTGAGTTGCTATCTAGCAATTATGGGAAATTGGAAGAAAGTCATGAAAAGCTTTCTAGCTCTCATGATGATCTTCTTGTATCCCATAATGTGCTAAAAATAGCTCATGAGGCTATGACTGCTAAGGTAACATTTAGTGAGCCTCATGTGGACATTAGCATTACTTTTAGTCAAAATGTTATATTTCCTTGTGCTAGTCCTCGTTGTTCATCGATGCATAACACTGGTACATCTTGTGATGAACTACTTTCCTTGCCTTGTTGCTCTAACGATGAAGCTTATACTTCCTCTAGTACTT
Source organism: Triticum dicoccoides (assembly GCF_002162155.2). Classification (NCBI taxonomy): domain Eukaryota; kingdom Viridiplantae; phylum Streptophyta; class Magnoliopsida; order Poales; family Poaceae; genus Triticum; species Triticum dicoccoides. The sequence continues at coordinate 578,799,181 of NC_041384.1, read as the reverse complement.
GTGTTGATACTAACCATGTAGAGGAAATCAAAGAGCTCAAGGCCCAAGTCACCTCCTTGAAGAAAGACTTGGAAAAGAGTCATGAAGGGAAGTCCACACTCAACAATATCTTGACTGTGCAAAAATCCCCCAATGACAAAGGTGGACTTGGATTCAACTCCAATAAGAAGAAGAAGTCCAAGATGAACAAGAAGAAGGGCCAAAAACAAGTCAAGAATTCGGCCAAGATTATTTGCTTCAAGTGCAAAATTGAAGGGCATCATGTTAGATCTTGCCCATTGAAGAAGAAGGCCATTAGTGACAAGCAACAAGGGAAGCAGATGCAAGTTCAGTCTCATGCTCAACCTCAAGTTGAGGAAAGGCCACTTCCCAAGAAGACTCAAGGTAATGATCTTCAAGTTGAGAAGTCATCTAAGAAGAAAGAAAAGAGTAGATGTTGCTACTTATGCCGTGAGAAGGGTCACCTTACTTCTTCACGCACAAATGGTACCTTATCCAACCCGATTCTCATTGATGATATTTATTCTCTTCGGAAGGATAAGGTTGGCAATGTGTTTGCCAAGTTTGTTGGTACTCAAGTGATGTCAAGGAAAGAACCATTTGGGTAGCCAAGCCTATTATGACTAACCTCTTAGGACCCAACTTGGTTGGGGACCAACAAGCTCAAACTTGATAAATAGGTGATAATGGAGGGCATTGGAGACTTGGCTACATTATGAAGAATTAAGGGGACTTCATCATTCTTATTGTCTCAAGCCAAGTCAATTGGGTTATCAAGTTTCTATCTTATATCCAATGTGCCTCCTTGCGGTAACTTGTACTTAAATTGTATACATTGAAAGTTACTTGCCCCCTTTGCATGTTGTGGTTTTTTACCTTGCATTTGCTTGTATATGATGTGCTTCCAATTTTCTTGTCTTGAGAAATCAAGTATGTGTATGTTGGTTTGCACATCATGTACGTGTGAGCCGTGTGTTGAGCCTCTTTTTTTTGCATCTTGGTTCTATCTTAGTTGGCTCTTGTGAGAGATTAATGGAACATCCCATTTTGGGGAGTGATGTGCTTTGTGTACCTCACGGTCCCACAAATGTGTGTACATGAGGAATACCACCTAGTATTGATATTACAAGATTATCTAGTCTCTATGTGGTATGTATTCTCATGAGAAATTCAAATTCTAAATGGTCCATTAATTATCTCTTGTTTGCATTTAACTTGCCTCTTGTTAAGTTTACTTTGGTATCACATTATGGGGGAGTAACGTGTTATGTGCATATTACAAGCCTAGAAAATGTGTACATTTGAGATATTGTCACCTAGAGTTGATATTGTAAATTATCTTATTCCTAGGTGCCATGTTATCTCTACAAGTTGTAAAGTTGCTTATTTGTTTGGTGTGAAGATGATGTTGGATATCTTTTCTATCTACCACCGGCAATTATTTCCAAATACTTCTTGTCTTTTGACAATTGATACTCAATTAGGTGGTAGAAATTATTGATCTTCTTTACGTTGGATTTTGTTTTTATTCGTCCTTATCTCTTGCCAAGGATTGTGTCAACTCCCATTGCCTTCCGTGCCACTTGTGGATCTTGTTGTTCTGTTGATCTTGTCTAAGTGTTTTTCTATATATGGTGAAAGTGGTGATCCCACCTTGTGCATTTTGTATTCAAATGCAAATTATCTCTAAGGCACAACTCTTGGGGGAGCTATCCTATTTTCTATAGAACACTCATCTCGTGATCCTTATCAAGTGCGTGTTTGTGGAAGGCAAGCCGTCTCTTTTTGGTACTTTGTGCCATTATGAAACTTTGTAGAGGGCTTGGTTTGTTTGAACCATCCTCTCTTTCGGGAGTTCGATATAATTCTTTTTATGTGTATCAATGCTCATTCCTTGATGTATCTTTTAATTGATATCTTCCAAGTGATGATTTCTCCACTGGTATCCTATTTTCACTTGGTATTTATTTTTAATTTGGTATCGTTTCTTGAAAGTCTTGAGCATGCATAGTTACTTCATGTATTTTCTTTGGCATGCTTTCTTTCTTTGACCCAATATATAAGGGAAACTCCACCAAGTCTCAATTTGGATGAGATGTGCATGAAATTCATTCTCATATATACATGCACATATATATATGTGGAGTTTGTCCTATGTATTGATGTTTCTAACTCTTTGGTCCCAATGAGTTTGGGTACCATTTAGTTTGTGTTGTTGTTCTAGGAACAATTAGAGATGCATTGGATGTTCGGCTCACTCACTAGGAAGGTGTTGTCATCATGTGCTTATTGGAGTCAAGCTAGGATGATCAATGAACTTCTATCTACCTTCAATTGGTATCTACTACATCCTTCCAATGCTAACTCGGTAACAAGTATCATCATCTACTTCATGCACACATTTCTTGCATCAACCTTGTTAGGTTGTACCATGGCGTGTAATTCATTCTTTCTTGTGATACTTGTTTCCTTTCTCAAAGCATCCCAACAATGCTCTCTTATTGCTAGTTGTGATGTGTGATGTCGCTTGAAGCTACGTCGGTATTTCCCCAAAGAGGAAGGGATGATGCATCACAGTGGCGGTAGGTATTTTCCTTAGATATGAAATCAAGGTTATCGAACCAGTAGGAGAACTAAGCAACACAACGTAAACAACCCCTGCACACAAATAACAAATCCTCGCAACCCGACGTGTTAAAGGGGTTGTCAATCCCTTCCGGGGTACGGCGCCTCAAGATAGGCAAACGGACGTGAGATACTTTTGTAGTAGATTGAAAGATAGATCGCAAATAAAATAAATAGAAATAAAATGCAGCAAGGTATTTTTGTATTTTTGGTTTAATAGATCTGAAAATAAATGCAAGAGAAAAGTAGACCGCAAAGGAAAATATATGAGAAGAAAGACCCGGGGGCCGTAGGTTTCACTAGTGGCTTCTCTCGAGAAAAAAATAGCAAATGGTGGGTGAACAAATTACTGTTGGGAAATTGAAAGAACTTCGAATAATTATGACGATATCCAGGCAATGATCATTATATAGGCATCATGTCCAAGATTAGTAGACCGACTCCTGCTTGCATCTACTACTATTACTCCACACATTGACCGCTATCCAGCATGCATCTAGTGTATTACGTTCATGGAGAAATGGAGTAATGCAATAACAACGATGACATGATGTAGACAAGATCTATCTATGTAGAGATAGACCCCATCATTTTATCCTTAGTAGCAACAATACATACGTGTCGTTTCCCTTTCTGTCACTGGGATCAAGCACCGTAAGATTGAACCCACTACAAATCACCTCTTCCCATTGCAAGATAAATATATCAAGTTGGCCAAACAAAACCCAAATATTGGAGAAAAAATACGAGGCTATAAGAGATCATGCATAAAAGAGATCAAAGAAACTCAAATACTTTCATGGATATAAAAAGATAGATCTGATCATAAACTCAAAGTTCATCAATCCTAACAAACACACCGCAAAAAAGTTACATCATATGGATCTCCAAGAGACCATTGTATTGAGAATTCAGCGAGAGAGAGAAAGCCATCTAGCTACTAACTAGAGACCCGAAGGTCTACAAAGAACTACTCACGCATCATCGGAGAGGCACCAATGGAGGTGGTGAACCCCATCCGAGAAGGTGTCTAGTTTGGATCTGGTGGTTCTAGACTGTGCGGTGGCTGGATGAATATTTCGTCGATGCTTTTAGGGTTTCTGGAATATTGGGGTATTTATAGAGCAAAGAGGCGGTCTGGGGGGCACCCGAGGTGGGCACAACCCACCAGGGCGCGCCAGGAGGCCTGGGCCTCCTGGCGCGCCCTGGTGGGTTGTGCCCCCTCGGGGCACCCCCTAGGCGTAGTCAGGTCCTGTTGTGTTCCTTATGTCCCATAAAAATTCACCATGGAGCTTCGTGGCATCAGAAAATCCATATCAAACGGAGTCCAAATGGGATAAAAATGACGGGGATTTTTTTGGAATATAGATTTTTGGGAAGAATAATCAACGCGAGACGATGCACGAGGGGGCCACGAGGTAGGGGGCGTGCCCCAGGGGGTGGGCGCGCCCCTGACCCTCGTGGCCACGCCGTAAGGCGATTTGGACTGCGTCTGGTACTGATTTTCTCTGATGTAAAAAACATGGAAAAAATAGCAACGGGCACTTGGCACTATGTCAATAGGTTAGTACCAAAAATGATATAAAATTACTATAAAATTATTATAAAACATCCAAGATTGATAATATAACAGCATGTAACAATCAAACATTATAGATACGTTGGAGACGTATCAATATGTTTGATGTTCGTGTGGTTGGAATTCATTTATGTACAATAAGACCATATCTAGCCATGTGCTATGCTTTCAAGCAAATATCTTATTAGTATATTTATGGCTTCCTTGTGGATATCTTATTCTTTCCTTCTTGTAACTCTTTCGTGTGTACATCCTTCTTTGTGGATTGATATCATCATGATATTAATCTACCTAGAATCTTATACACTTGATAGAAGTTGCATATCTAGTTGATATCCCTTTCTTTCACGTCCACCTTTTCCTTCTTGTATTATTTCTTTGGTGGCTCCGTGAAAGTGTGTGCCTTATGTGCGGGTCTTATCTCGTTACATCTTGATGCACTCTTATGTGGTGAAGATACTTGTTTTCTCTTGCTTGCCTCGATGAGGCTTTTGCCATTCGATTGGTATCCCTCCTCTTGACAATGCTATCATTTTATTTCTTCACCATGGGTTGACACAAGCGTTGGTTATTCTTTTTTGCATATTGAGTGTGCTTGTGAACCCCTTTGCTTGCTGTGTGTGGGAAGGATATGTCTTGCACCTTGTATCTTATTTATTCAAGACTATGTTGATGGTTAATGCTCATCCTTATTTTAGTCTTCTCAAGTGCTTTGGCATGACTCACACACATCATTTTGGTTGAGCCTATTTCTAAGTTGCCTCTTTTATATGTTGGTCAACCATTTGTTTGTTGCAAGTGCTAGAGGCTTAGTTTCCTACATGCCTGCTTGCACTTGTTGTGAGGTTCTATTGATTTTGGGGGAGCTATGATCCTATTTTGTGCACTTTGTATCCAAATACAAAAAATCTTATTTGTGCACAAATCATGGGGAGCTTCTCTAGTTTCTTTAGAACACTCCTATGCACATATCATAATATATTTTATTCATGTGGCTCATAGGATCATTGGTCGAGTTGGTCCAATTATTATGTTTTTATTGCTTGCTTCAATTGGTATCTTTTGATTGCTTGTGTCTCTCTTTGTTATGTCTTTGTGGCATATCATTCTTTAGCAATCTTTGTGCCTCAATATAGTTTGTCTTCCTGCAAGTATTTACCTTTGGATATCTATGTAGGAACACAATTTATATTGGCCTTCTAAGCTTTTCTGCCCATTTTGGCAATCGATGCCAATGGGGGAGAAGTTTCAGAGAGTTTTTGTGGAGAAGTTTACATAGTTATTTCTTCTTGCTTTGGTTTTGTTCATAAGCATTTGCATCTCATACACATGCATCATTGGTTGTTGCATTGCATGGTGATGCATAATTCCTTATATAAACTCTCTTGAAAGTGATTGTCATCAATTACCAAAATGGGGGAGATTGAAAGAACATGTGGTGCCCCCCATGTGTGTTTTTGGTAATTGATGACATTCTCTATGGACTAATGGTTGCATTGAGTTATATTTGAAGGATTTGTCCATAGGCTTTTCTTGCGGTCCATTTGTTGGTTTCAAGGAGAGTATGTGATGATCAAGGTGCTATTCAAGGAATTATCTAAAGATTGGTCATGTGAGAGGTTGATCAAGACTAAGTCAAAGAGTGAATCAAGTTGATCAACTCAGAAAGCATGCAAGATGTACCGACAGAGATCAAGTGATCCCATGGTATGGTAAGCATTATCAGTTACGCTTTTTGAACTAACCCATGGTCTATGTGAGAGTTCTATGTGGGGTTAGGTATGTTTCCATGGGCTTGCGTCAAGAGGAAGATATCATACAACCCATGGAGAGGATGACATCAAGTGGTGATTGTCATCAAGAGTGCGGTGTGCAAGTTCAAGTGGAGCATCATGAAGAGATGACGTGATTGATGCTTGTCGTCCATTGTGGTGACAATGGACTTGTGAAGATGTGCCAAGGAGTGGCTCACCCATAGTGTAGTATGGGGGAGCAATCTACTAGTCTTCATCAAGCTAGTGCAATCAAGAAATGTGGTCTTACTTGAGGGAGTCAAGACCGTCATCATCTTTCTCAAGTGGACTATGTGCAAGGAAAAGGTTTGTTCTTGATAGGTTTTCTATTTTACCAGTCTCATGGTGTTAGTTGGGAGACCAGATTATAGGATCGATAGCCGTACTATCAAGGGGGGCTCTCGAGTGAGTAGCTTGATCATATCGTTCAGTGAGAGCTCAAACCATAACACTAAAAACGAGATTGTGTTTATCTTCGTGAAAATCTCTAGTTCATCGAAAACCGATTTCCTATGCATCTTCTTTTACGTTTTTAGTGTTTGAGTTTTTACCGGTCTTATTTGAGAAAGGGTTCTCACCATTTTATTTTGGGTATTTTCTCAATTGATTTTTCTTGATATTTCTCTCAATATTGTGTTAGCCCTTGTCTTTAGCTTTCCAACAAACTTGGTTTCATCAAATTCAGAGTTCGTTTGCAAAAGTTGTGGTCATTTCAATTTTACCGGTTGCCGCATCTCTCTGCCTAGTGCGGGTGCCCGGGGTCACCCGAGCCCCTCCTTAGTGACCTCTCTGTCTGCCCCCTGCTCTGTTTCTTTCCTTGTATGTCCAGGTGCATGGGGTTTTGCCCCTGGGTGCCTGGGGTTGTGTGGTGTTTTTCTCTGTTGGGTCCGGGTGCCCGGACCCCTTTTGTCCGGGTGCTTGGTGTGGCGGCTGTGTGCAACGGACACATTTTTCTTGGGGGTATTTATACCCCCTTCTTCCACCTCCAACCCCAATTCTCTTGCAATCTCCCCCCCCCCAACATTTTTGACCTCTTGGAGCTTGCTATCTCTCAATA
>NC_041384.1:578781385-578791800 GCF_002162155.2 Triticum dicoccoides | reverse complement strand
CACATTTCCACCAATCACTTTCTCATCTATGTGAGGGGAACCCCCTGGATCTAGATCTTGGAGTTCTTGGTGTTCTCCTTCTTGTTCTTCCTCTCCTTTTCCTCCATAGCTTTTGTTTCTTTGGTGGGATTTGAGAGTGAGGGACTTGGGCACTCCGTGTGCCCTTGCCATTGCATTAGTTGCATCGGTTTGAGTTCTCCACGGTAATACGTGGAAGTTACAAGTTGAGAAGCTTATTACTCTTGTGTGCTTGGTACCCTAGAGCTTGTTCTTCTTGGGTGCTTGGGCGCCCTAGACGGTTGGTGGTGTTCGGAGCTCAATCATTATGGTGTAAAGCTCCAGGCAAGCGTCGAGATCTCCAATTAGGTTGTGGAGATCACCCCGAGCAATTTGACGGGTACCGGTGACCGCCCCCAAGGGTTGCCAAAGTGTACGGGTTCTGTGACCACCCCCAAGGGTTGCCATTGTACGGGTTCGGTGACCGCCCTCAAGGGCCCCTTAGTGGAATCACGACATCTTGCATTGTGCGAGGGCGTGAGGAGATTAAGGTGGCCCTAGTGGCTTCTTGGGGAGCATTGTGCCTCCACACCGCTCCAAACGGAGATTAGCATCCTCAAGGGTGCGAACTTCGGGATACATCATCGTTTCCGCGTGCCTCCGTTATCTTACCCGAGCCCTTTACTTATGCACTTTGCTTTGTGATAGCCATATTGTTTCTTGACATATATCTTGCTATCACCTAGTTGTTTATCTTGCTTAGCATAAGTTGTTGGTGCACATAGATGAGCCTAGTCATTTTAGGTTTTGTGCTTGACAAATTAAACGCTAGTTCTATTCCGCATTTGTTCAAGCCTAAACTGTAATTGTTTTGAAGCACCTATTCACCCCCTCTAGGCGACATCCATGATCTTTCAGTATTCATATGCAAGACATATATCAAGTGCTCTCAAATCCATAAAAGTATTCAATTCGATAAAAAGAAATCTCAAATGGAAATCTCAATTCATCACAACAAGATAGAGAGGGGAAAACACCATATGATCCGACTATATTAACAAAGCCCGCGATACATCAAGATCGTGACATCTCAAGAACATGAGAGAGAGAGAGAGAGATTAAACACATAGCTACTAGTACAAACCCTCAGCCTCAAGGGTGGACTACTCCATCCTCATCACGGTGGCCGCCGGGATGATGAAGATGGCCACCAGAGATGATTCCCCCCTCCGGCGGAGTGCCAGAATGGGGTCTAGATTGGTTTTCGGTGGCTACAGAGGCTTGCGGCAGCGGAACTTCTGATCTAGGTTAACCCCAAGGGTTTTTGGAATATTTGGGATTTTATAGGGTAAAGAGGGGTGCTGGAGGCCACCAAGGTGGGCACAACCCACCTGGGCGTGCCTGGGCCCCCAGGCGCGCCCTGGTGGATTGTGCCCCCTCGGGGCACCCCCAGGTGCTACTATGGCCCACTAGTGGTCTTCTGGTCCATAAAAAGTCCACAAAAAGTTTCGCGGTGTTTGGACTCCGTTTGATATTGAGTTCCTGCGATGTAAGAAACAAGCAAAAAACAATAACTGACACTGGGCACTGGGTCAATAGGTTAGTCCCAAAAAAATGATATAAAGTTGCTATAAAATGATTGTAAAACATCCGAGAATGATAATATAACAACATGAATACTTCATAAATTATAGATATATTGGAGACGTATCAATGTCCAGTATGTATCCATGGGGTTTGGACGCATCGAGTTACCCTATATCCATTTATTCACCGACTAGCTAGCCAACTACCATGGTATCAATTAAGTAGCACACTGCCTATTACACCATACACTTTACAGATCGTTTTTCAAGAGCATGAGCGTCACATGACTAGCTTCACATGTTCTTCCATTCTTCAGAATTGTCCTAATCACGTGCACAAGTTCCTTTCAAAGGATATAATGCAACTGCTCACGGAGTTCCTTTCATTGGATAGAATGCAATTGCGAGTCTACATGCCATGAAAGTGGACTAATATATAGCTTAGGATAATTACATATTATTTTAGTAGTAATTTTTGGATATCGTTTGTGCTAATCGACCCAAACCTAGCTTTCTCTCAGGGGTAACATTACACAGTGCATGACAAACTTCAAGCGTCTTTATTTTGCGAGCAATTTCTCCCATTGTACATGTTTCCACCAATAGTTGCACACATTAATCTACTCTCCTTGACCAATGTTTGACTATCATGCTACTAGAGATGCGGATAGAAACTTCATGTTCCCTAGTCCATAAACTCAAACTAGGTAGTCACGAGGTTGCAAACTTGTTTAGTTGACCGACTAAAAATTAGCAAATGGGAGTATTAGGAAGCTACATTGGGTCTCACTGTGCTCCTCAACCACCCGAATGTGGTATTCTTGATATGCTTGAATTTATCTCTCCTCAAAGGGGTACATTACTAGTTGGTGGAGCGTGGAAAAAGGTTATCGAAGAAGATTTACTCTCCACAAACTCAAGCATGGTATTTTCGTTGCAATATTGTCTAGATGTTCTCCTCTCATTAGTACATCAACATTGTTCTGTAAAAGGGCAAATGGTATTTTTATTCATTATTTAGGCTTGACGCTAGTATTTCCATTTCAGAGCTCTTGTAGAGTTTTGTTTGTACAAATATATTGTTCTTATTAGTTTCTTTATATTTATAGGTGGTTCATATGCCTGCTTGCCTGCTAGCTAAGTCATCAATAATGAAAAACTTGTGCTCCCTGGTTCTATGGATTATCACAAGCATAAAGAGTTAAAGGATTTTAGTTGTCTTGGACTTATCCACGAGACAACAATACTATTTTCGGACATAAATTTGGTCCCTCATTTTTGTCTCGCAAAATTTCTATAGAAGTGTAGCGACCCGACCCGAATGGATCAAGTCTCTGTGCTTAAGTGTCATCCCTGAATCGGTATGCTGACACACATAGTACTCGAGGATTTATAACAGAGGTAAATCACATGTAAAATGTAACGTAAATACTATTACCTCAATCCAAATAGCGGAAGTAACAAGGTTGTGGATTCCCATCAATACCAACGGCAAAGTTGAGTGTAGAAATTGTAACCCTAACATATCACTTACTCGTCGTAAGAAATCCTGCAACATGAGACGTTGCAGCCACAAAGGGTCAGTATATTGAATGTACTGGCAAATTCACACCATAGAGAATGATGAATAAAGGCTATCACTACATGCATATTTGGCTGGTGGAAAAGCTCTATGGTTATAGTTTTTGCGTAAAGCTGATTTTTCCCTACTGCAAAGGAATAAATTTTTATTTAACTATCAAGGTGGTTGTTGAACATTGAGAATGGTTGACAGCATTCTCAATCCCAATTAAGTAACATCGTTAAACCCAACAAACTTAATTTAAAGTAACATGATGAGATTCACATGATAATCCAAGTACTAGATACTCAAAACGTCCATAACCGGGGACACAACTAATCATGATTAGTTTATACACTTTGTAGAGGTTTGTGCACTTTTCCCCACAAGACTCGATTGCCTCCGTTTGGTTTCTCGCACTACACGGTGTTTGAGAAGACGGATGACCGAGACATAGTCTTTCAGAAGCGCTAGCACCTTACGATGGATAGACCGTTACACCTACTTTCCCCTATATCTGCTAGTCTACCCTGTAAGAGTTCGCACGACTTAATCAACTATGCTAGAGCCCATAATAGCTTGTGGCTGCACACGGAAGTTTCTAGTATGAATAATCTCATGATCCCTTTGAGCCTGGGTGGCGGTCCATAAAAAAACAGGCAATCCTAGTCTACCCAGGTGCCTAGACAGGCAATCCTGGAATACCCAGGTGCCTCAATCCACCAAGATGTGTGCTTAAGTTGCCACCTTAAGTAAACCATTAATTAACAAACTCACATCTGTCATGAATACTCTCAAAACCCAATCCACGTCTACGAGCATAGCATGGCACTATAAGCATAACGTAATAGTAACTCCCAATGTTTGAATGCAGGGCAATAGGTTCCTACCTCATCAACTACTTTCCAATACCCACATGTTATCAATCCTACTCATGCAATGTTTGAGGGTTGTAACTAATGCATAAAAACTGGGTATGAAAAGGGATATGATCAAAGTGTGAACGTGCCTGCAATGTTGATGAAGATGATTCGCACTCAAAAATCTTAATAGATCTACTCGTCACATGTGACGCCCGGACATTTAACCTACAGTGAACCTTTGCTAATGATGCCACGTCACCTCGATTACTGTTGCTAATCTCGTGTTAGTTCGAAACCGGTTAGAATTCAAATTCAAAATCAAGTAAACAATAAAAGTTTTCAAATATTAAAACTAAAACGTTCGGGTTGTGCCATTTAATGCGTAGGTAATTATGGAGAAGAAACCACACTTATGTAAAGTATTCAAATGCACTAAAATAAATAAAACAGCAGCTAAACCTATTATAAATGCCCTTTTTAAATTTTATAAAAAAATGCGAACTAAATATTTTAAATACCAAAATATATTGTGGCGATGGGCTAATTTGAAACCTCCATTTAGGTACTGGTCTTATAATTTTACAAAACTAAAAGATATTAAAACTATAATAGAAAACAGAAAAGTGAAAATAAAATAAAAACAGAAAAGATTAAAAAAAAAAAGAGAAACAAAGCCCCTGCCGGGCCGTGTCCTAGCTGCCCACCAGGCCACAACCGACCGGCCACCCACTCCTATTCCCTCCCCCTCGCTCGCTGAGGTGGCCCAGCCCACCGCGGTCACCCTCAACCTCCTGTTCCCCCTCGCTCGCTGTCCTCTACGCGCACGTGCTTGAGGCCGGTCGCCGTCTCCACCGCACCCACTCGCCTCCTCGGGTCGCTACAGTACCACCGAGGCGGATAAGGCCGTCCCCGCGCCCCCCTCGACGAAACCTATCCATTCCCCTCCTCCTCGCTCGCTCTCTTCCCTCCTCTGTCGCCCGAACGCCATCGCCGTGTCGTCACCGTGCTCGTGGCCACAAGCCTCCCCGGCGCTTGGGAGGAAGTCGAGGAGCACCGCCGTCCTCTTCTGCACCGTATGCAAGCGCTAGGTCGAGCCGGAGCGCCTCGAGACGTCGCCATCGGCCTTCTTCCCCAACCACGGCCGTCGTCGTCCACCTCATCGATCTGCTGCGCCGGTCCGTCCCCGGCCTTCCCGACCTCGCCACCGGGCTCGCTGTGAGCTCCTCTCCCAAATCCCCCTTCTTCCCGCCTCGATTTGTTGTTGTAGCCGCCGTCGCCGAACTCGTCCGAGCTCCCGCGTACGCGTACGCGTATATGCGTGCTTGAGCCGCCGCTGCTACTGCCTTCTCACTTCTGCCCTGTTGTTGCTGCTGCTCGGCTGCGTCGCTGCTGCCGTTGCTCCCTGCTGGTGCCTTGCTGCTCTGGCTAATGCCGCTGCTTGCTTGCTAGCCGCCGCCGATGCATGCTAGTTGTTGCTGCCGCTGTAGACCATGGCCGCTTGAGCCCCTGTGCGTGCCCAACCATGGGGCATGGTTTTGCCTACGGCCATCCCTGGTTAGCATCAGATTAGGTAGGTTAGATTAATTCCTAAGTAGTCTAATGTGCAAATGGCATGTGGGGCCTCCTCTGTTAAATAACCTTTATATGACAAGTGCCTATTACAGGCGGATCCTACTGCTAACTCAATTAATTTAATTAATGTCTAATTAACTAGAGTCTCTAACAGTGGGGTCCCACCAATAATTAAACTGAATTAAACAACCTGTTAACACATGTGACCCTGACAGCCCGGTGCCATTGACCCTGTTGACTAGTCAATTTTCACTATGTTGACTTTGACCTAGACCCACATGTCAACCTCTTTGGATGAGCTGCCATTGGGTACACATAGCATTTAACTAATTAATTTTCAAATTAAAATAATTTAGAAAGATGAATTAAAACTTTGAAAATTAATATAAAATAATCCATAGCTCGGATGGAAAAACTTTGTACATGAAAGATGCTCAGAACAACGAGACGGATCCGGATATGCAGCCCGTTCGTCTGCCACACACCCCTAGCATGCTGAACATGCAGCTTTCCCCCTCCGGTACCTTTGCCTAAAAACGCGAAACACCGGGGATACTTTCCCGGATGTTTCCCCCTTTCACCGGTATCACCTACTACCGCGTTAGGGCACACCGAACACCGCATATTGTCTTGTTACGCTTTGTGATGCTTTGATTGCTCTGTTATTTATTGTGTTCCCTCTCCGTTACTTCTTTCCGATAGACCCCGAGACTGCCGGCGACCCCCAGTTCGACTACGGTGTTGGTGACCCCTCCTTCTTGCCAGAGCAACCAGGCAAGCCCCCCCCCTTGATCACCAGATATCGCCTATTCTCCTCTATACTGCTTGCATTAGAGTAGTGTAGCATGTTACTGCTTTCCGTTAATCCTATTCTGATGCATAGCCTGTCATTGTTGCTACAGTCATTGATACCTTACCCGCAATCCTAAATGCTTAGTATAGGATGCTAGTTTATCATCATTGGCCCTACATTCTTGTCAGTCTGCCTTGCTATACTATTGGGCCATGATCACTCGGGAGGTGATCACGGGTATATATTATACATACTTACATACTATACAGATGGTGACTAAAGTCGGGTCAGCTCGAAGAGTACCCGCGAGTGATTCACGGATTGGGGGCTGAAAGGACCTTTGTCCCGACGGCCCTCTATGTGGATCTTTGTGGCGGAGCGACAGGGCAGGTTGAGACCACCTAGGAGACAGGTGGGCCTGGCCCTGTTCGGCGTTCGCGGATACTTAACACGCTTAACGAGATCTTGGTATTTGATCTGAGTCTGGCCATTTGGTCTATACGCACTAACCATCTACGTGGGAGTAGTTATGGGTATTCCGGCGTCGTGGTATCAGCTGAAGCACTTCAGACGTCAGCGACGGAGCGGCGCGCGCCGGATTGGACTGGAACGCCTGCTAGGCTAGGACTGCTTCCGGCCGCCCTCGCAACGTGCAGGTGTGCTATGGGCGATGGGCCCAGACCCCTGTGCGCTTAGGTTTAGACCGGCGTGCTGGCCTCTCTATTTTGCCTAGGTGGGGCTACGACGTGTTGATCTTCCGAGGCCGGGCATGACCCAGGAAAGTGTGTCCGGCCAAATGGGATCGAGCGTGCTGGGTTATGTGGTGCACCCCTGCAGGGAAGTTAATCTATTGGAATAGCCGTGATCTTCGGTAACAGGACGACTTGGAGTTGTACCTTGACCTTATGACAACTAGAACCAGATACTTAATAAAACACACCCTTCCAAGTTCCACAGACAACCCGGTGATCGCTTTTCCACAGGGCAACGAGGGGAGGATCGCCGGGTAGGATTATGCTATGCGATGCTACTGGAGATGCTACTTGGAGATGCTACTTGGAGATGCTACTTGGAGGACTTCAATCTACTCCCTTCTACATGCTGCAAGACGGAGGCTGCCAGAAGCGTAGTCTTCGATAGGACTAGCTATCCCCCTCTTATTCAGGCATTCTGCAGTTCAGTCCACTGATATGGCCTCCTTACACATATACCGATGCATGTGTAGTGTAGTTCCTTGCTTGCGAGTACTTTGGATGAGTACTCACAGTTGCTTTCTCCCCCCTTTTCCCCCCTTTCCTTTCTTTCTGGTTGTCGCAACCAGATGCTGGAGTCCAGGAGCCAGACGCCACCGTCGACGACGACTCCTACTACACCGGAGGTGCCTACTACTACGTGCAGCCCGCTAGCGATGACCAGGAGTAGTTAGGAGGATCCCAGGCAGGAGGCCTGCGCCTCTTTCGATCTGTATCGCAGTTTGTGCTAGCCTTCTTAAGGCAAACTTGTTTAACTTATGTCTGTACTCAGATATTGTTGCTTCCGCTGACTCGTCTACGATCGAGCACTTGTATTCGAGCCCTCGAGGCCCCTGGCTTGTATTATGATGCTTGTATGACTTATTTATGTTTTAGAGTTGTGTTGTGATATCTTCCCGTGAGTCCCTGATCTTGATCGTACACATTTGCGTGCATGATTAGTGTACGATTGAATCAGGGGCGTCACAAGTTGGTATCAGAGCCGACTGCCTGTAGGAATCCCCCTTCCACATTCCTTGGCCGAAGTCTAGTCTAGACTTTTCAAAACTTTTACTAACATGGCTGTGCGGCCCATGGGCCCACGTCGCCATTGGGTGGTATTAGGGTCTTTTACTCCTCGACCTTTACTCTGGGATTTTGAACGCTCTTCTATTCGGGGTTAAACGATTTTTACTAATATCTAACTTTAGGTTCTCGAAAATACTTTCTCCCGGAGAGGCCCTTCAGTCCAGTTGATCACCGACTGCACTAGAAGATTTCGGAGATACTCTTTGATATTCTCACGAGACTTTGTCCCCATCACTTTTGCTATTCCCGATCACCGATAAATCCGTATGGAAAACTACTTACACTTGCCATTCATACGATCATCCCCCATTGATCTTGTTATTACAAGATACCTCGAAGTTTTCTCTATTGTTCCGAGAATACTTTGTGCCTACTGCCTAGCAGTTCCTTGCCACATGAATACCCCTTCTAATAAATACTCGCACTTGTCGAGTATCCGCTCATCCCCAGTTGTTCATGTGTTTCACAAAAGTATTCAAAATACTATTCGATCTTCCGAAAATCCTCTGGAGCCTTGGCTCTTGAAATTCTTGCTTGCTTGCATTATGGTTAATCCCATAAGTCTCGTAGTCTTATTGACATTCCTTGTCATTGTCATTTTGAGTCCGTTGACTCAATATGTTTGCGAATACACGCAATCATCATTGATCCTTATAAATTACTTTTCCGGCTGAGCTGCCATTCTTTTAACTGGAATTGGTTCTCGACCAATCCAATTGTCTTTGATTGTACCCTAAGGCTATTCAACTTATCCACCCCTAATCAGAGCATTGCTTATGATCCCTTGATTTGGAAATCATAATTCCTTTGCATTTGACAATTGAGTTAGTCAGTTCTTTCTATAATCTGCTTCCTCTAGTTGAGTACCGATGCTCACGTCAGATCCCTTGTGGACCACCAATTCCTTTGTTGGATTTCATCTGACAACGCCCTTCATATTCAATAACCTTGTGAGCCTTTTCTCTGATACATAATGCCTTTGGTAAATTGTATCGTCTGCTTTCTCAACCATGCTCTGCCTTCGAGCTTGAGTTAATTACTTCTAAAGATTCTGGTATATGATTCTAAGATGCCCCGATGGGTTGAACCTATGCCTTCCTTAATATGTGTGAACTCGAAAGTTTTCACGAGTCATACTCTTCTGGTATTTTGCCAGATAAAATTTCAATGTTATAACTTCATCGAAAGCGAGAAGTGAATGAAAGGGTATGCATTGGAGAAGTGGGAGTCAACCTTGAACTTTGTGTTCATGCCCATAGACACGATGTAGATCTTCTCATCGAAGCTTCTTTTAAAATTAATTATTCCCTTGGTATAAGTTCATCTTATATCTAGGATGTGGCCTTTTTCAATCATGGTTCCGACCATGTTCTCCTTTAAATACCATTTCTCGTGCAAGTTTAAGCACTTGTCTTCTGCATAGCAATACCCCAGTCCAACGTCTACTTTGATCTGTCATCGAGTATTACCCCCTGGTATCTCGAGATTATCATGGAACTGCATAACCTCTTGTGACTTCTTCATCAAGTGCTACATTCTCACGGATTCTAAATTTTCACGGGCTTTGAGTTATTAAACACTCAAAGACACCGATAACTGAACCGAGTCCGCACTACGGTTCAACAACTCTTCAGTAATCTTCTTTAAGTACGAGTTTGTACCCAATCATGTCATTCCTAGCCTGCTCTGCTATACCTATTCGTGTTAATTTTAACTGTGCTACCTGGTCCTTCTTCCTGGAGCACAAAATTTTCGACAATGAGCTAAGCTTACGTCTGTAACGCCCGGATAATTAGGCTACAGTAAAACTCTCTTGATGATGCCATGTCATATATGTTACTGTTGCTAATTAAGTGGTAGTTCAAAAACATAGCAAATTCAAAAAATGAATTAGCGACAAACACCCAAAGTTTTCAAAAGTCGACACAAAAATGTTCGGGGGTTGCCAAATATTGCATCGGTAATTATGGTGAAGTAAACACATTTTTATAAAATGCCTAAATACTTTTAAATGAATTTAAACAGAAAAGAAATAATAAAGAAAATACAAAAGGGGGAAAAAGAAGAACCCCCCCCCCTTCCCCCCTGGGCCGAAAGGCCCAGCTAGCCACAACCCCTGCCACCTGGCCCATCCGGCCGAACCGGCCCGCCTTCCCCTGCCGCCTCCTTTCCCTGTTCCCCCGACCCGGGTCGGAACAGGGGCGCGTCCCCGCCGCACCCTCT
>NC_041384.1:578773270-578780926 GCF_002162155.2 Triticum dicoccoides | reverse complement strand
CGACCCCCGCGCCTCTCCCTCTCCCCTCCAGATCCATCTCCCCCTCGTTCCCCACTGCAACCGAGCGCTGCCATGGCCTCGCCGCCGTGAATCGCGCGGCCACAGTCACCGCCTCGCCGCGCCTGCGTGTCCGTCGACGCCTCCGTCGTCTTCCTCGTCCACCGGAGGCCTCAGCTGGAGCGGGGGAGCCCCGAATCACCGGATCCCCTTCGTCCACATCTCCGGCTGCCGCGTTCTTCACCAACTCCGGCGACACCCCTCTTCTGCTACTAAGCCACCCAGGGGCCATATTGCGTGCCGCACGGTGAGCTCCCCATCTCCCGGCCATATTCGTTAGCCCCCTCGTGCACAGTAGCTGCCCTGTCGCCGTTGCCGTGAGCACGTCGCCGCGGATCGCCTCGCCGCCGTGGCCATGATCTCCGTCGTGCTCGCGTGAGCACGACATTGTGTCCCTTGTGCTTTCAGGAACCCAACGCACACACGCACACACCTCCCCGTGCCTCCTAGCGTAGTTTCCATCGACGTCCCGAGCGCGCTGCCGCCAAAGCTCGTCGCCGGCCGTGTTTCCGGTAGCCATTTGGTCCAGCGCCACCGCCAAACGACGCGGGATGCCTCTGCGGTTCGAACGCAAGTTGTTGCGCGTGGTTTGGTGCTTCCTAGCGCGATCCCGATGTTGTCCCGAACGACGCTGCCGCCTCTGCTCGTCGCCGGTGCCGATTCCGGCCAAGTCCGGCCATACCACCACCCCCACTCGACGCGGCATCGAGTGGCCGTTCGATTAGACCAAGCTGCGCGCCGAACGACACCGTGTAGCGAAATCCCGACGAGGCCCGGGTGCCCCCGCCGCGTTCTGACGTCGTCGGCGGCTAAACGCCGGCCGTCGCCTACGTGGTTGGCCTGGGGCCACCCTAGGGCCACTGCCAGTGGGCCCTGCGGGTCCTAGTTGACTGGGTTGACCCAGTCAACTGCTGACGTGGCAGCTACTGCCACTGACATGCGGGCCCCATGTCATAAAACAAATAAAAACAATTAGATAAACTGCTAATTAATTAAATAAATAAATTAAAACATAATCTCTCACTGACTACTGGGCCCTACCTGCTAATTAACCTATTTAGTTAGTTTTAAAAACTCTGTTAGTACCCTGTCAATGACATGTGGGTCCCACTGGACCCACCTGTCTGGTTTGACTGGTCAACCGACCAGTTGACATGCTGACATCACTCTGATGTCATGCTGACGTCATCATTTACTATTCTGGATAATGTTGGATTTAAATAATTAACTAAATTCCTGAAAATGATTTAAATCTTTTGAAAATCATATCTTTTAATCCGTAACTCGGATGAAAATACTTTCTACATGAAAGTTGATCAGAACGACGAGACGAACCGGATACGCAGCCCGTTCGTCCACCACACACCTCTAACATACCAAACACGCAACTTTCCCCCTCCGGTTCATCTGTCCGAAAACGCGAAACACCGGGAATACTTTCCCGGATGTTTCCCCCCTTCGTCGGTATCACCTACTACCGCGATTGGGCACACCTAGCATCGTTACTTGTCATGTCATGCATCGATATGCATTTGTTTGCATTGTATTCATTGTTTCTTCCCCCTCTTCTCTCCGGTAGACCACGAGACCGACGCTGCTGCTGCCCAGTTCGACTACGGAGTTGACGACCCCTCCTTCTTGCCAGAGCAACCAGGCAAGCCCCCCCCTTGATCACCAGATATCGCCTATTCTCCTCTGTACTGCTTGCATTAGAGTAGTGTAGCATGTTACTGCTTTCCGTTAATCCTATTCTGATGCATAGCATGTCATTGCTGCTACAGTCATTGATACCTTACCCGCAATCCTAAATGCTTAGTATAGGATGCTAGTTTATCACCTTTGGCCCTACATTCTTGTCAGTCTGCCTTGCTATACTATAGGGCCGTGATCACTCGGGAGGTGATCACGGGTATATATTATACATACTTACATACTATACAGATGGTGACTAAAGTCGGGTCAGCTCGAAGAGTACCCGCGAGTGATTCACAAATTGGGGGCTGAAAGGACCTTTGTCCCGACGGCCCTCTGTGTGGATCTTTGTGGCGGAGCGACAGGGCAGGTTGAGACCACCTAGGAGACAGGTGGTCCTGGCCCTGTTCGGCGTTCGCGGATACTTAACACGCTTAACGAGATCTTGGTATTTGATCTGAGTCTGGCCATTTGGTCTATACGCACTAACCATCTACGCGGGAGTAGTTATGGGTATCCCGGCGTCGTGGTATCAGCCGAAGCCTTCGTGACGTCAGCGACTGAGCGGCGCGCGCCGGGTTAGACTGCATTAACGCAACTTCCTTTGTAATGGAGGTTGCTAGGTCTGCTCACCGGCCGCGTACGCAACGTGCAGGTGTGCTAAGGGCGATGGGCCCAGACCCCTGTGCACTTAGGTTTAGACCGGCATGCTGACCTCTCTGTTGTGCCTAGGTGGGGCTACGACGTGTTGATCTTCCGAGGCCGGGCATGACCCAGGAAAGTGTGTCCGGCCAAATGGGATCGAGCGTGTTGGGTTATGTGGTGCACCCCTGCAGGGAAGTTAATCTATTCGAATAGCCGTGATCTTCGGTAACAGGATGACTTGGAGTTGTACCTCGACCTTATGACAACTAGAACCGGATACTTAATAAAACACACCCTTCCAAGTGCCAGATACAACCCGGTGATCGCTCTCTAACAGGGCGACGAGGAGAGGATCGCTGGGTAGGATTATGCTATGCGATGCTACTGGAGATGCTACTTGGAGATGCTTCTTGGAGGACTTCAATCTACTCTCTTCTACATGCTGCAAGACGGAGGCTGCCAGAAGCGTAGTCTTCGATATGACTAGCTATCCCCCTCTTATTCTGGCATTCTGCAGTTCAGTCCACTCATATTGCCTCCTTACACATATACCCATGCATATGTAGTGTAGCTCCTTGCTTGCGAGTACTTTGGATGAGTACTCACGGTTGCTTTGCTCTCTCTTTTCCCTCGTTTTCCTCTTCTTCTCGGATGCCGCAACTAGACGTTGGAGCCCAGGATCCAGACGCCACCTTCGTCGACGACGACTACTACTCTGGAGGTGCCTACTACTACGTGCAGCCCGCTAACGACGACCAGGAGTAGATAGGAGGATCCCAGGCAGGAGGCCTGCGCCTCTTTCGATCTGTATCCCAGTTTGTGTTAGCCATCTATGGCAACTTGTTTACTTATGTCTGTACTCAGATATTGTTGCTTCCATTGACTCGTCTATGATCAAGCACTTGTATTCGAGCCCTCGAGGCCCCTGGCTTGTATTATGATGCTTGTATGACTTATTTATGTTTTTAGAGTTGTGTTGTGATATCTTCGCGTGAGTCCCTGATCTTGATCGTACATGTTTGCGTGCATGATTAGTGTACGATTGAATCGGGGGCGTCACAAGTTGGTATCAGAGCCGACTGCCTGTAGGAATCCCCTTTCCACACTCCTTGGCCGAAGTCGAGTCTAGTTACTACTAAACTCTTACTAACTTGGTTGTGTGCCTTACGGGCCCACGTTGCCATTTGGTGGTATTAGGATCTTTTACTTCTCGATCTTTACTCTGGGGCTTTGAACTCTCTCCTACTCGGGTTAAACAAATTTACTAACTCTGACATTAGGATCCCATTACCACGTTCACCCCAAAGTTGGATAAGCCATAGTTATTCTGTAAGATAGTATTTCAAATAGTGCCCATATTGTCATTTGACTCCATTGAAACATCTTTGTTTTTAGATGGAACCCACGAGGCAGGTCGTGCGCCACACTGCGGCCATTGGTGCCCTAGGATCACCTGCTGTGCTAGCTGAGATGATGACCTATCTGGGTTATCGCTGGCACCCTGAGTACACCGTCTATGAGAAGTACCAGGACTTTAACCAGGAGCAGTACCGTGCCATCGTCCACCTCTACTCTCGGGAGTATGAGTCCACTACAGTGCTGCACACTGCTCATGGTGTTGGAGTGACCATCGAGATGGCAGTCCACGATGCTGCTCATGCTGCTCTAACACGTCTTCGTGGAGAGTATCAGGCGTTGGACACTTCCCCTTTCAGACACATTCCTATCGCATCTGATGTTGGTGCGGAGGGATACTACACTACCGCCTACTCCACTATCACCCGAGAGCCCTTCCACCATCAGCGCCTGGTTCTGCATGCTGATGGGCTGGACCGAGCTAACAGAGCTCTTCGCCACGAGTTGTACACCACTCGTCAGCACCTTTACAGGGCTCTGACGCTGCTGCACCCCTTTGTCCGGTCCGGACAGCTACCGCGTTCTGCGACCTACCCAGCCAGGACCGTGATGCCCCACGGTGTCGGTTGGCCAGAGGTGGGAGGCTACTCTCCCGCACTTGGTCCTCTTCTGCCACCTGAGCGTTGGGTTCTACACCAGAGTATCCGCGGCCCCCAGGCCACTGACGTGGAGGACTATCCATTGCCTCACTACCAGCTGTCAGGCTACAGCTACCTTCACAGTACCTCCTGGGACTGATGTAGTCTTGCTCATTAGTATTAGATGCATTCGCGAGCCTGCGTGCTGCCTATGATGACTTAATCTATGTACTGAACTCTGTGCACTGAACTCTGTGTACTAAACTCTATGTCCGACCCCTTTTGTAAGTTATGCTGACTAGCTATGTGGTATCTGTCGTGCTCTTTTCATTATGCATGTTTCATCATGAATGACTCTTGTCTATGCAAATTTCTCAATACTGAACTACCCCTGTTATATATTAACAGGATGGTTAGACCAGCTGGTCGTGGTCGTGGCGGCAACGCCCCACCACCGCCTGAGTACATGGCTGGTATGGTCCAACAGCTCGAGATGAATCGCCAGTTCATGGAGAATGTGATGGCTCAGTTCCCTCGTCCCAATATGAACGAGTCCAGGCTATTCTTGATTGGACTCCTCCGAAGAACGTTAAGGAAGTCAGAAGTTTTCTCGGTCTCGCCAGCTATTGACGTCGATTCGTCGAGAACTTCTCCAAGATCGCCAGGCCCCTGACTAACCTATTGCATAAGGGCGTCAAGTTCCAATGGACAGACAAATGTCAGGAAAGCTTCCAGGCACTCAAAGACAAGTTGACTTCTGCCCCAGTACTAGCTCCACCTGATACTAAGAAGGACTTCGTCATTTACTGCGACGCTTCCCGTCAAGGATTAGGCTGTGTCCTAATGCAGGAGCGCAAAGTGATTGCCTATGCCTCTCGACAATTGCACCCTCACGAAGAGAACTACCCAGTTCACGACCTCGAGCTTGCTGCTGTTATCCATTCACTGAAACAGTGGCGACATTACCTTCTCGGTAATCGTTGCGAGATCTTCACCGACCACCAAAGTCTGAAGTATCTGTTTACTCAGCCAGACCTGAACCTCCGTCAGCAGACATGGATGGAGATTGTTACAGACTTTGACTTGGGTATTTCCTATACACCAGGCAAGGCTAATGTAATGGCTGATGCCTTGAGCCGCAAGTCTTACTGCAACCACCTCCAGGTTCACAAAGTTCAGCCCTCACTTGTTGAGGAATTCAGGAAGCTGAACCTCCATATTGTTCCTCCTGGTGCTCTCACTCCCCCTCCTCCTGAGAGCCGCAAGATGAATCTCCATGTTGTTTCCCAGGGTTCCCTCTATACCCTGGCTGTCGAACCCGATCTCGTGAGCTCCATCAAGACATTACAGGGATATGACTCTGAAGTCCACAAGATTAAGCGCGACCTCAAAGAAGGAAAGCCATCATTCTTCACTATTGCCGATGATGGCGCCTTGTACTTCAAAGGCCGCCTAGTGGTGCCGTGTAAGAAGGAAAACCTGAATATGACTCAGGAGGTTATGAAAGAAGCTCATGATACGCCTCTATGTATCCATCCTGGTAGTACAAAGATGTACCAAGACATCCGCC
The DNA here is from genome assembly GCF_002162155.2 of Triticum dicoccoides. Lineage (NCBI taxonomy): Eukaryota > Viridiplantae > Streptophyta > Magnoliopsida > Poales > Poaceae > Triticum > Triticum dicoccoides. The sequence goes on along the minus strand of NC_041384.1, from coordinate 578,774,968 downwards.
AGAGATTCTGGTGGTCTAACATGAAGCAAGACATTGCTCGTTATGTTGCTGAATGTGACATTTGCCGTCGTATCAAAGCAGAACATCAAAGGCCTGCTGGAACTCTGCAACCTATATCTATTCCTGAATGGAAATGGGACCATGTCGAGATGGACTTCGTTACTGGATTTCCCAAATCGCAAAAAGGTAATGATGCTATTCTTGTCGTCATTGACCGACTTTCTAAGGTTGCACATTTTCTGGCGGTCAAAGAAACGATCACTGCTAGTCAGCTTGCAACTCTCTACATGTCCAGAATTGTTTCGCTTCACGGTATTCCACTGGTTATCGGTTCAGACTGTGGCAGTTTATTCACTTCAAGATTCTGGGCAAGTTTCCAAGAAGCTATGGGAACTCATCTGTCATTCAGTACTGCGGTTCATCCGCAGTCGCAAGGGCAAGTTGAACGTGTCAACCAAATTCTCGAAGACATGCTTCGAGCTTGTGTTATTTCCTTCGGCAAGAAATGGGAGGAATCTCTCCCGTATGCCGAGTTCTCTTATAATAATAGCTATCAAGCTAGTCTGAAGATGGCCCCCTTTGAAGTGTTATATGGACGAAAGTGCCGAACCCCTCTGAACTGGTCAGAAACTGGGGAATGTCCACTCTTTGGTCTGGATATTATCCAACATGCCGAAGAACAAGTCCGCATTATTCGCGAGAATCTCAAGACTGCTCAGTCGCGTCAGAAGAGTCAGTATGACCGTCATCATAAAGACATGGTCTATCAACCTGGCGAAAAGGCCTATCTTCGAGTTACACCAATGAAGGGTGCTCACCGCTTCGGGATCAAGGGCAAGCTAGCTCCTCGCTATATTGGCCCATTCACTATTCTGGAAAGGCGTGGAAAAGTGGCATATCAACTGGAGCTTCCATCGAACCTTTCTCAGGTTCACGATGTGTTCCACGTGTCGCAGCTCCATCGCTGCTTCAAGGACCCAATCCGAGCAATGGATCATGAAGTGCTCGAATTGCAACAGGACCTCTCCTATAAAGAGCATTCGGTCCGCATTCTCGACCAAGCTGAACGCCTCACACGCCAGAAGGCGATCAAGTTCCTCAAAGTTCAGTGGTCGCACCATTCTCAAGATGAAGCCACTTGGGAATGAGAGGATCGCCTGCGTGATGAATACCTCGCACTGTTTCCTTCTACCTCCTAAATCTCGGGACGAGATTTCTTGTAGTAGAGGAGATTTGTAACGCCCGGATAATTAGGCTACAGTAAAACTCTCTTGATGATGCCATGTCATATATGTTACTGTTGCTAATTAAGTGGTAGTTCAAAAACATAGCAAATTCAAAAAATGAATTAGCGACAAACACCCAAAGTTTTCAAAAGTCGACACAAAAATGTTCGGGGGTTGCCAAATATTGCATCGGTAATTATGGTGAAGTAAACACATTTTTATAAAATGCCTAAATACTTTTAAATGAATTTAAACAGAAAAGAAATAATAAAGAAAATACAAAAGGGGAAAAAAGAAGAAACCCCCCCTTCCCCCCTGGGCCGAAAGGCCCAGCTAGCCACAGCCCCTGCCACCTGGCCCATCCGGCCGAACTGGCCCGCCTCCCCCTGCCGCCTCCTTTCCCTGTTCCCACGACCCGGGTCGGAACAGGGGCGCGTCCCCGCCGCACCCTCTCGCCGGCGACGACGGGGGG
>NC_041384.1:578764821-578772721 GCF_002162155.2 Triticum dicoccoides | reverse complement strand
TGACCCCCGTGCCTCTCCCTCTCCCCTCCAGATCCATCTCCCCCTCGTTCCCCACTGCAACCGAGCGCTGCCATGGCCTCGCCGCCGTGAATCGCGCGGCCACAGTCACCGCCTCGCCGCGCCTGCGTGTCCGTCGACGCCTCCATCGTCTTCCTCGTCCACCGGAGGCCTCAGCTGGAGCGGAGGAGCCCCGAATCACCGGATCCCCTTCGTCCACATCTCCGGCTGCCGCGTTCTTCACCAACTCCGGCGACACCCCTCTGCTGCTACTAAGCCACCCAGGGGCCATCTTGCGTGCCGCACGGTGAGTTCCCCATCTCCCGGCCATATTCGTTAGCCCCCTCGTGCACAGTAGCTGCCCCGTCGCCGTTGCCGTGAGCACGTCGCCGCGGATCGCCTCGCCGCCGTGGCCATGATCTCCGTCGTGCTCGCGTGAGCACGACATCGTGTTCCTTGTGCTTTCAGGAACCCAACGCACACACGCACACACCTCCCCGTGCCTCCTAGCGTAGTTTCCATCGACGTCCCGAGCGCGCTGCCGCCAAAGCTCATCGCCGGCCGTGTTTCCGGTAGCCATTTGGTCCAGCGCCACCGCCAAACGACGCGGGATGCCTCTGCGGTTCGAACGCAAGTTGTTGCGTGCGGTTTGGTGCTTCCTAGCGCGATCCCGATGTTGTCCCGAATGACGCCGCCGCCTCTGCTCGTCGCCGGTGCCGATTCCGGCCAAGTCCGGCCATACCACCACCCCCACTCGACGCGGCATCGAGTGGCCGTTCGATTAGACCAAGCTGCGCGCCGAACGACGCCGTGTAGCGAAATCCCGACGAGGCCCGGGTGCCCCCGCCGCGTTCTGACGTCGTCGGCGGCTAAACACCGACCGTCGCCTACGTGGTTGGCCTGGGGCCACCCCAGGGCCACTGCCAGTGGGCCCTGCGGGTCCTAGTTGACTGGGTTGACCCAGTCAACTGCTGACGTGGCAGCTACTGCCACTGACATGCGGGCCCCATGTCATAAAACAAATAAAAACAATTAGATAAATTGCTAATTAATTAAATAAATTAATTAAAACCTAATCTCTCACTGACTACTGGGCCCTACCTGCTAATTAACCTATTTAGTTAGTTTTAAAAACTCTGTTAGTACCCTGTCAATGACATGTGGGTCCCACTGGACCCACCTGTCTGGTTTGACTGGTCAACCGACCAGTTGACATGCTGACATCACTCTAATGTCATGCTGACATCATCATTCACTATTCTGGATAATGTTGGATTTAAATAATTAACTAAATTCCTGAAAATGATTTAAATCTTTAGAAAATCATATCTTTTAATCCGTAACTCGGATGAAAATACTTTCTACATGAAAGTTGATCAGAACGACGAGACGAACCCGGATACGCAGCCCGTTTGTCCACCACACACCTCTAACATACCAAACACGCAACTTTCCCCCTCCGGTTCATCTGTCCGAAAACGCGAAACACCGGGAATACTTTCCCGGATGTTTCCCCCCTTCGTCGGTATCACCTACTACCGTGATTGGGCACACCTAGCATCGTTACTTGTCATGTCATGCATCGACATGCATTTGTTTGCATTGTATTCATTGTTTCTTCCCCCTCTTCTCTCCGGTAGACCACGAGACCGACGCTGCTGCTGCCCAGTTTGACTACGGAGTTGACGACCCCTCCTTCTTGCCAGAGCAACCAGGCAAGCCCCCCCCCCCTTGATCACCAGATATTGCCTATTCTCCTCTATACTGCTTGCATTAGAGTAGTGTAGCATGTTACTGCTTTCCGTTAATCCTATTCTGATGCATAGCCTGTCATTGCTGCTACAGTCATTGATACCTTACCCGCAATCCTAAATGCTTAGTATAGGATGCTAGTTTATCACCTTTGGCCCTACATTCTTGTCAGTCTGCCTTGCTATACTATAGGGCCATGATCACTCGGGAGGTGATCACGGGTATATATTATACATACTTACATACTATACAGATGGTGACTAAAGTCGGGTCAGCTCGAAGAGTACCCGCGAGTGATTCACGGATTGGGGGCTGAAAGGACCTTTGTCCCGACGGCCCTCTGTGTGGATCTTTGTGGCGGAGCGACAGGGCAGGTTGAGACCACCTAGGAGACAGGTGGGCCTGGCCCTGTTCGGCGTTCGCGGATACTTAACACGCTTAACGAGATCTTGGTATTTGATCTGAGTCTGGCCATTTGGTCTATACGCACTAACCATCTACGCGGGAGTAGTTATGGGTATCCCGGCGTCGTGGTATCAGCCGAAGCCTTCGTGACGTCAGCGACTGAGCGGCGCGCGCCGGGTTGGACTGCGTTAACGCAACTTCCTTTGTAATGGAGGTTGCTAGGTCTGCTCACCGGCCGCGTACGCAACGTGCAGGTGTGCTAAGGGCGATGGGCCCAGACCCCTGTGCGCTTAGGTTTAGACCGGCGTGCTGACCTCTCTGTTGTGCCTAGGTGGGGCTACGATGTGTTGATCTTCCGAGGCCGGGCATGACCCAGGAAAGTGTGTCCGGCCAAATGGGATCGAGCGTGTTGGGTTATGTGGTGCACCCCTGCAGGGAAGTTAATCTATTCAAATAGCCGTGATCTTCGGTAACATGACGACTTGGAGTTGTACCTCGACCTTATGACAACTAGAACCGGATACTAAATAAAACACACCCTTCCAAGTGCCAGATACAACCCGGTGATCGCTCTCTAACAGGGCGACGAGGAGAGGATCACCGGGTAGGATTATGCTATGCGATGCTACTGGAGATGCTACTTGGAGATGCTTCTTGGAGGACTTCAATCTACTCTCTTCTACATGTTGCAAGACGGAGGCTGCCAGAAGCGTAGTCTTCGATAGGACTAGCTATCCCCCTCTTATTCTGGCATTCTGCAGTTCAGTCCACTCATATTGCCTCCTTACACATATACCCATGCATATGTAGTGTAGCTCCTTGCTTGCGAGTACTTTGGATGAGTACTCACGGTTGCTTTGCTCTCTCTTTTCCCTCATTTTCCTCTTCTTCTCGGATGCCGCAACCAGACGTTGGAGCCCAGGATCCAGACTCCACCTTCGTCGACGACGACTACTACTCTGGAGGTGCCTACTACTACGTGCAGCCCGCTGATGACGACCAGGAGTAGATAGGAGGATCCCAGGCAGGAGGCCTGCGCCTCTTTCGATCGGTATCCCAGTTTGTGTTAGCCATCTATGGCAACTTGTTTACTTATGTCTGTACTCAGATATTGTTGCTTCCACTGACTCGTCTATGATCGAGCACTTGTATTCGAGCCCTCGAGGCCCCTGGCTTGTATTATGATGCTTGTATGACTTATTTATGTTTTTAGAGTTGTGTTGTGATATCTTCCCGTGAGTCCCTGATCTTGATCATACACGTTTGCGTGCATGATTAGTATATGATTGAATCGGGGGCGTCACAACGTCGATCTTCCTCGTCCTATCAGTTCACCTTGAACAACAATCTTGATTTCAAGTTTGTGTCGTACCCTTGGTTCCAGTAACCTTTCGCTTCACCATTCATTTGACTTGATGTCATCGCCGATCGATTACATCTTGAAACCTCTCGACAAATGTGTCGTGATCATCACCAACCTTATGAGCTCTTCCAGGATATCAATCGGATTCATGATAAGAAATACCATCCTTGCCTCGATGATTTGTGTTATCATCAACCACTTTACTGCCTTCCCTCCAACACAAACTTGTTCGTGTTTTGTGTTATACCTTGAGTTCCTTGCTATCCAGCAGTTGATCTTATTTACCTTGGAGCATTACCATCTCTTATGTCATCAATGTTGTAAGAATTTCACCACCTCTTAAGAATTCTTGATACAGGTGATACTTCTCACCATCACCATTCTTCTTGGTCCTCGTGTTGATTCCAACCGGGGTACCAACAAGTGAACGCTGCAGTTTGGATTCTTCCCTTCTAGCAACCCTATTGCTTTGATGTTAATGGTCGACCGTTCATTCTTGGACTATTGATTATTGAATCACCATTCTGACGTTGGTCGTGCAACCCAACCATATTTCGGGCGCACCCTTCAACCAATGTTTAATTGTGTATGTTCTCCTCAGGCATACATCATTATATCATTTGATCTGACAAATGTTATCTCCTTGTTCACATAATTGTGGAAATCCATCTTTTGGAAATCTCAATGTATTGTCGCTGAGTCCATCAGCCACATCCTCTTCTTCTCCTTGGTTTAATGATGAACTCATGATTCAATACTTGCTTCCATAATTCATTTCCCGAGGATCTTGCAACGCCATCTCGTCAAATTGTGTCGCACCCCTTCCTTCTTAGACATCATGAGTCTGAGGCATCCTAACGCCAATCAAATCTGAACCTTGGTCAGATGTGACGGTTGGAACATATTTCCAAGAGTTATAACATTGGTCTTTATATGACCTGCTAAGGTGATGTCATGCCTAGCGCACCTGGCCGGAGAACCTATTGATATAGTTCCCTTTTTAGCAAGGTTAGCAATTCTTCCATGAGGAAATCGTAAGACTTATTCTATAAGTTGTTCCTGATGGATCCTTAGTGCATCCAAATTCTAACCCTTACTTGATGACCATGTCAATGCTATCTTGAAGTATGCCTGTGGTACTCCGATCTTCAAAAAGGACATTTGAAGGTCAATACTAAATTTTATTTATCAATTATTCAAACACCTTTGTATGGGTAATGTCTTGAAATTCCTCTCCCCTTACCTACTTTCTATCCCGTCGTGGATATCTTGCTCTACTTGTCCTTGGGAAGGATATACCCCTGAAATATGTGTTTAAACACATTTTTCTTTCCATTGTTCTGATTATTCTGATAATCGTATTTTCCTTTCTATTGTTTTTTTTAACCTTTCTGGTAATCCGACTTAACTAAGCAGTGATAATTCCCTGCTTAGGTAAGAACCTTGTGGTACCACGTTGTTAGTAAGACCGTGTTACTATTGTTGATGACATTCCAGTAACCGCCGATGGACGAAAACTTTGCCTATTGGTCCGCCTCGTTCAACGAGCAGAAAAATGGTTCTCTTTGTCCCTCGCCCTTGGTACTGATGTTGTTGCCGACATAACTGACAGGCCATCCTCTGACATGCCTAGCTTACATTATCATGCAAGACGTCGTCGCCTTTCCTACTTTTAACCCACATGGTGGGCCCATAACCCACCGTTTCACAGGATCAAAACCTGACTCTTCTGTACACCCCCTGTTCCCAAAGTTATTCCTCCCGCATGGACTCGTATGTAATTCATGAGCCACCTCCCGATGAGATCATCAATTCTGGCATCAGACACAATAATTATTCTGTTGCTTTGAAACCCCTTTCATCTTCTGACTAGGCATTGAACGATTGCCTGGATGCTTGAAACTTCTTATTGTACCTTCGAACTTTACTCTCGATGTGTTTTATTTGTTCAAACTCGAGAGGTACTCATATGCTCATTCATGGGTTAATCCCAGATTATTACCTTATAGCATTCTGTCGTTGTCGATCTGCCCCGTTACCTATTCGTAAGTATGATGGAACCCCCGAAGAAAGAATGCCGACTTCATCATGATGACCTGAACCAGAGAAATAAAGACATCGATATAATGGATCGACCACTTCGAGAGGAGCAACCAAGACCGAGAATATTCGTTAGAATTTCGTAACCAAACCTTTCCCCCTTAGACCCCCTCTTAAATCTCAGGACGAGATTTCTTGTAGTGGAGGAGAATTGTGACGCCCGGACATTTAACCTACAGTGAACCTTTGCTAATGATGCCACGTCACCTCGATTACTGTCGCTAATCTCGTGTTAGTTCGAAACCGGTTAGAATTCAAATTCAAAATCAAGTAAACAATAAAAGTTTTCAAATATTAAAACTAAAACGTTCGGGTTGTGCCATTTAATGCGTAGGTAATTATGGAGAAGAAACCACACTTATGTAAAGTATTCAAATGCACTAAAATAAATAAAACAGCAGCTAAACCTATTATAAATGCCCTTTTTAAATTTTATAAAAAAATGCGAACTAAATATTTTAAATACCAAAATATATTGTGGCGATGGGCTAATTTGAAACCTCCATCTAGGTACTGGTCTTATAATTTTACAAAACTAAAAGATATTAAAACTATAATAGAAAACAGAAAAGTGAAAATAAAATAAAAACAGAAAAGATTAAAAAAAAGAGAGAAACAAAGCCCCTGCCGGGCCGTGTCCCAGCTGCCCACCAGGCCACAACCGACCGGCCACCCACTCCTATTCCCTCCCCCTCGCTCGCTGAGGTGGCCCAGCCCACCGCGGTCACCCTCAACCTCATGTTCCCCCTCGCTCGCTGTCCTCTACGCGCACGTGCTTGAGGCCGGTCGCCGTCTCCACCGCACCCACTCGCCTTCTCGGGTCGCTACAGTACCGCCGAGGCGGATAAGGCCGTCCCCGCGCCTCCCTCGACGAACCCTATCCATTCCCCTCCTCCTCGCTCGCTCTCTTCCCTCCTCTGTCGCCCGAACGCCATCGCCGTGTCGTCACCGTGCTCGTGGCCACAAGCCTCCCCGGCGCTTGGGAGGAAGTCGAGGAGCACCGCCGTCCTCTTCTGCACCGTATGCAAGCGCTAGGTCGAGCCGGAGCGCCTCGAGACGTCGCCATCGGCCTTCTTCCCCAACCACGGCCGTCGTCGTCCACCTCATCGATCTGCTGCGCCGGTCCGTCCCCGGCCTTCCCGACCTCGCCACCGGGCTCGCTGTGAGCTCCTCTCCCAAATCCCCCTTCTTCCCGCCTCGATTTGTTGTTGTAGCCGCCGTCGCCGAACTCGTCCGAGCTCCCGCGTACGCGTACGCGTATATGCGTGCTTGAGCCGCCGCTGCTACTGCCTTCTCACTTCTGCCCTGTTGTTGCTGCTGCTCGGCTGCGTCGCTGCTGCCGTTGCTCCCTGCTGGTGCCTTGCTGCTCTGGCTAATGCCGCTGCTTGCTTGCTAGCCGCCGCCGATGCATGCTAGTTGTTGCTGCCGCTGTAGACCATGGCCGCTTGAGCCCCTGTGCGTGCCCAACCATGGGGCATGGTTTTGCCTACGGCCATCCCTGGTTAGCATCAGATTAGGTAGGTTAGATTAATTCCTAAGTAGTCTAATGTGCAAATGGCATGTGGGGCCTCCTCTGTTAAATAACCTTTATATGACAAGTGCCTATTACAGGCGGATCCTACTGCTAACTCAATTAATTTAATTAATGTCTAATTAACTAGAGTCTCTAACAGTGGGGTCCCACCAATAATTAAACTGAATTAAACAACCTGTTAACACATGTGACACTGACAGCCCGGTGCCATTGACCCTGTTGACTAGTCAATTTTCACTAAGTTGACTTTGACCTAGACCCACATGTCAACCTCTTTGGATGAGCTGCCATTGGGTACACATAGCATTTAACTAATTAATTTTCAAATTAAAATAATTTAGAAAAATGAATTAAAACTTTGAAAATTAATATAAAATAATCCGTAGCTCGGATGGAAAAACTTTGTATATGAAAGTTGCTCAGAACGACGAGACGGATCCGGATATGCAGCCCGTTCGTCTGCCACACACCCCTAGCATGCCGAACACGCAACTTTCCCCCTCCGGTACCTTTGCCCAAAAACGCGAAACACCGGGGATACTTTCCCGGATGTTTCCCCCTTTCACCGGTATCACCTACTACCGCGTTAGGGCACACCGAACACTGCGTATTGTCTTGTTACGCTTTGTGCTGCTTTGATTGCTCTGTTATTTATCGTGTTCCCTCTCCGTTACTTCTTTCCGATAGACCCCGAGACTGCCGGCGACCCCCAGTTCGACTACGGTGTTGGTGACCCCTCCTTCTTGCCA
>NC_041384.1:578722791-578764682 GCF_002162155.2 Triticum dicoccoides | reverse complement strand
TGATCACCAGATATCGCCTATTCTCCTCTATACTGCTTGCATTAGAGTAGTGTAGCATGTTACTGCTTTCCGTTAATCCTATTCTGATGCATAGCCTGTCATTGTTGCTACAGTCATTGATACCTTACCCGCAATCCTAAATGCTTAGTATAGGATGCTAGTTTATCATCATTGGCCCTACATTCTTGTCAGTCTGCCTTGCTATACTATTGGGCCATGATCACTCGGGAGGTGATCACGGGTATATATTATACATACTTACATACTATACAGATGGTGACTAAAGTCGGTTCAGCTCGAAGAGTACCCGCGAGTGATTCACGGATTGGGGGCTGAAAGGACCTTTGTCCCGACGGCCCTCTGTGTGGATCTTTGTGGCGGAGCGACAGGGCAGGTTGAGACCACCTAGGAGACAGGTGGGCCTGGCCCTGTTCGGCGTTCACGGATACTTAACACGCTTAACGAGATCTTGGTATTTGATCTGAGTCTGGCCATTTTGTCTATACGCACTAACCATCTACGTGGGAGTAGTTATGGGTATCCCGGCGTCGTGGTATCAGCCGAAGCACTTCAGACGTCAGCGACGGAGCCGCGCGCGCCGGATTGGACTGGAACGCCTGCTAGGCTAGGACTGCTTCCGGCCGCCCTCGCAACGTGCAGGTGTGCTATGGGCGATGGGCCCAGACCCCTGTGCGCTTAGGTTTAGACCGGCGTGCTGGCCTCTCTGTTTTGCCTAGGTGGGGCTACGACGTGTTGATCTTCCGAGGCCGGGCATGACCCAGGAAAGTGTGTCCGGCCAAATGGGATCGAGCGTGTTGGGTTATGTGGTGCACCCCTGCAGGGAAGTTAATCTATTCGAATAGTCGTGATCTTCGGTAACAGGACGACTTGGAGTTGTACCTTGACCTTATGACAACTAGAACCGGGTACTTAATAAAACACACCCTTCCAAGTTCCACAGACAACCCGGTGATCGCTTTTCCACAGGGCGATGAGGGGAGGATCGCCGGGTAGGATTATGCTATGCGATGCTACTGGAGATGCTACTTGGAGATGCTACTTGGAGATGCTACTTGGAGGACTTCAATCTACTCCCTTCTACATGCTGCAAGACGGAGGCTGCCAGAAGCGTATTCTTCGATAGGACTAGCTATCCCCCTCTTATTCTGGCATTCTGCAGTTCAGTCCACTGATATGGCCTCCTTACACATATACCCATGCATGTGTAGTGTAGTTCCTTGCTTGCGAGTACTTTGGATGAGTACTCACGGTTGATTTCTCGCCCCTTTTTTCCCCTTTCCTTTCTTTCTGGTTGTCGCAACCAGATGCTGGAGTCCAGGAGCCAGACGCCACCGTCGACGACGACTCCTACTACACCGGAGGTGCCTACTACTACGTGCAGCCCGCTGGTGACGACCAGGAGTAGTTAGGAGGATCCCAGGCAGGAGGCCCGCGCCTCTTTCGATCGGTATCCCAGTTTGTGCTAGCCTTCTTAAGGCAAACTTGTTTAACTTATGTCTGTACTTAGATATTGTTGCTTCCGCTGACTCGTCTATGATCGAGCACTTGTATTCGAGCCCTCGAGGCCCCTGGCTTGTATTATGATGCTTGTATGACTTATTTATGTTTTAGAGTTGTGTTGTGATATCTTCCCGTGGGTTCCTGATCTTGATCGTACACATTTGCGTGCATGATTAGTGTACGATTGAATCGGGGGCGTCACATCACACTCCGGTCAATCTATCGTAAGCAGGCAATAGTAACCATACATAAGCAATCACTCAAAAGATCAGAAAGATCAAAGAAGTCGATTCGGAAAACATCAAAACCAAGCAAATAGCTCTTGCAACATAAAACAATTTCTAACAGTACCAATTTGGCCTTATCAGAAAGTTTAGGTCAAGAGCTTCGATTTGCAAAAAGAATCAACTCAAACGGAGCTACGAAACTCAAGTTATGTTCAAAAGAAGTTTGAATATAAATCTGAACAAAAGTCGAAATTTTGAAAATTTCAAAAACATGTTTGGGTTGGATTACTGGATAGAGGGGATCATAACGAAGAAGTGGGCGTTGGTTTCGTTGGATTTGGACAAACGAGTAAAAAGTTATGGTTATTTGAAAAATCAGGGCCAAACTGTTTTACAGAAGAAAAAAAATAGATACGGGCTAGGGTCTAATGTATAAATACGTAGACTAATTGATAATCTAATTATTTTATCATATTAGTCTAAAAAATAATAAACTATGAAAATATAAGAAGAAAAAAAGAAAAGAAAAAAAACAAAGAGAGATACCTTTATAAGGTAGAGAAAAGAAGAAAATTTCTAGAAGTCGTGCCGGAGAGAAGAAATATATTTTTCTTAAGTGAATTTAGTCAAACCAAAATATTGATTTAACCCGAATCGGATGATTTTTGGAGGCTCTACGGGTCTATATTTATTGGTGGAAAAGAGGTTTAGAGGTTAAAGGCTAGGCAATGTAGGACTAAACGTAGATGAAAATATACGAAACAAAGAAGAAAAGAGACGGATGGGCTAAAGGCCTTCTACCGGCAGCGCGCACGCTGCGGTGCAGTTTTTTTTATAGAAAATTCGGCCTAAGCAAAAAAAGGAAAAAGTGAAAAGGCTGGCTGGGCCTGGCCCATTTAAGAGAGAAAAAAACAATGGGGCGCCAGAACCTACTATATTGCGCACGTGGGCGACAGTTAACTTCAGGCGCGCGCGCAGTTTTTTTTAAACAGAATGCGATAAACTGAAAAACGAAAATAAAAATAAAACTTTATATAGGTATATTATATATCAAAATTTTCATAAAGAGATTTTCTACAGGATGAACATTTTCCTAGCATTAAATAGAATTCACACAAATTCAGATAAAACAAAGAGTGCTACTGGTCTATTAAAATCCAACAAAAATCATTTTAAAAATACCAAAATGATTTCAAATTAATTTTTATCCAATTTTCTATTGAAGGGAATCATGTTACCCTATTTTCCATATATTTTATTTTTGGATAAAAATAATTTGAATAAAACTCAAATAACTCCAAATTAGAAATAAATTCAAAAGGGGCTTTAAATTTAATTCTTTGAAACTCCCAACTCATATTTCATATGTTTTAAAGAAGTCATTTTATCTTCGCTCTTGAAAATCATTGAGTTGCATAAAGTTTCTGGATTGGAAATACTTTCCAAATGAAATTCAAATGTTTTCAAAAACCCTTGTCATTTAAATAAATGGAAGAAGTCATGTCATCTTCTCTCCAGGGTTTCGTGGTGAAAAGAATTTGAATTCACGGAGATCACGAATGCAAAATGAAAGTTTGGGAAAGTCCTTTTATTCTCTCTCATTTAACTTTCAAAAAGGTTTCGAATTTCACTCAATATCACACAATCAATGAAACAATCAATCAAATCTATCTATTTATTATAACATTCCAAAATTTAGAATTTTGGGATGTTACAAGAAGTTCTTGCGTTGTCCATTATAGATGAAAGATGCATTGCATATGAAACACTACTGCTGATTGAGATGGCCAACAATAATAATGTTAATTAGAAACTAAAGAAGCTTCTTCTGTTGTCACTATGAAGGTAACCCAAATATTGTACCCTCCTTCAATCCAGAATCGTCTCCAATGGACAAGAATAAGTTGAAATCGCAACATATAAGCTCTAAGTGTTCATGTTGCAACCCAAAGATTGTACCCTCCTTCAATCCAGAATCTTTTCCAATGGACAAGAATAAGTTGAAAGCGCAACATGTAAGCTCTAAGTGTTCTTGTTGCAACCCAAATATTGTATTGTCCTTCAATCTAGAATCTTGTCCAATGGACAAGAATAAGTTGAAAGCGCAACTTATAAACTCTAAGTGTTCATGTTGCAGTTGAGGATACCAATGCGAGTTTAGCTGAAAATGACAGGGGGGTGCAAGAATAAGTTGAAAGCGCAACATATAAGCTATAAGTGTTCATGTTGCAGCTGAGGACACCAAATAATGTGAGTTTAACTAAAAACGACATGGTGGAGGGGGGGTGTTCGACACATGCATGCCAGAGAAACGTAATAGGTGGTATATAACAAAGTTATGCCCCCTGACTGTTAGGCTTGATACCCTGTTCATATAGTTCAACTGAGGTTCTTCCTTCCCTTGATGTCATTGATGATAAATGAAGCTTGGCACGATAGAAAATGGAAATTTTGAGCATGATAGTTAGATCAAAATGTTTGACTATTATTGTCACCCCTAGAAGTGGTTGGTTGATGAAGGCATTCTGTAAATATCAAGATCGCCTCCTAAGCATGGGATTTCTGATATGCCAGAACTGACCTTTCATCGCAGGGGTACATTTCTGGTTGGTGGCGTGTGGAAAAGGTGACTAAAGAAGAGTTGCTCTCTCCATAAAGTCAAGCAGGGAAGTTTTGTTGTAATATTGGCTAGTTATTCTCCCCTTAGTAGTAAAATATTTTTATTCTGTAATCGATCAAATGGTAGCTTTTACTAGGGCATGTGAAAACCATCTTTAATTAATTTTGCAGAGTTTGTTCACTATTTGGGACAATAGAGTTTTCCTGCAAAGAACAAAAAAAAAATATTTCTTATCGCTAGTGGAACCTTTTCGCCATGAGTAAGAAAACCCACGTCTGCGCTCCATGAACAGTAAGAATCTAGGAACGACAGACTGAAGAGCGATGGAGACCAAAGTCAGGTAAAAGTATAACCTCTTTTCATGGCCGATACATGAGAAAGAGAGGAGTGCATAGGTAGAACACCCACAGGGGAAAACTCACCATCCACTATGACTGGGAACATCAATACAGTCTCGCACGGGGACAACATCCGACTTCTTGTTCATAGCCCATTGATGTCACGAAGATGGAAGCTAATGGTCCCAACACAAATGAGCGCGAGTAGCCAGTCTGTTTTTGGAACGCCATCTTCCGTCTTAACAGTATGCGTTTACAACTATTAGTTTCCAGCTCCATTACACATGGGAGTCATGCTAACCCATCAGTTCCTAGTGTAGTGTATTTGTGGTTCTAAGGGATCGTTTGCTCGACCACGCATGAACCATGGTATACACATGCATCACACCAGGAAATAACTGCAACAAAAATGCCTGCGACTGCTTCTTGAATTCCCGATGCATCATATTCTGGTCATCCCATGTACATCCGGATAGCTACCAAGCAACTCCATGCTTCACTTCACACCCTCCTCACTCGATTGTCTCCTTTGTCCCACATTTTCCTTCTTACCACTTCACTCGTTATACAACATGAAGAAGTCAATTTATATCCACATGGTCAGGATGCTAAGTAACCTCAGCCTTCGGTGGCTCACCAACTTATATTATGTAATTCAATATTTGGGAGTACACCTTACCATACACGAGTATTCAAGGTTGGGCAGGACACATCCAGGTATTTTTTTTCATGTTCCTGGACCTTTTACTTCCGTTTCCTTAACCTTGTTACTCCTGGCCTCCCTGATAATCTAGAAAAGGATTTCCCCCATATCCTAATATTAATTAATGTTTATCCTTGCCTACCCATCATTTCTGTTCAATAGCATAGTTCAATGCTGCCAGGTGAGCTTTGTTAATTAGTATCTTGGGTAACAACATTCTAGTATAGTACATTATTGCTTTTGGTTCTTGTTTGGATATATCCATATCATGTGTTGGTTTCACTGTCATTGTTTGTAATTCACTATGTCAACATGACACACACAAAACTTTGCAACTGGCGATAAAAACTCTAGAATTGTGAAATACATTTACAAAATTAGGTGGTCTTTAAAAATAGGAAGTAAGCTTCATATTGTAACTGGAAAACCATGTCTTCATTGGAGTGGGGATGACAGGAAATACCACACGAAACCCACTTCCATACAAATATTTTGTATTCCTATACATTAGATAAAATGGTTATCATTCAAGTATTCACCTCGAGTTCAACGCGCTTGCCATGTCTAACATAAATTCTCTAGGACCACAATGGTATTAAAAAAACTCTTCATCCCCACATAAAACATTAGGGAAGAACTCATTTGTTACTTACAAACATCCATCACTGTAGCTAGGGTGGCCAAAAAAATCCTGTTTTTTACCACTCACAATGAAAAAATATGCATATCATTGATCTTCACTTCATACTCAAATAGGAGTGCGGTCCCTCGTTTCTATCTTGCAAAACATCTATAGAAGTTCTTGGGTTTGTCCATTATATGTGAAAGATGCATTGCAGATGCAACACTACTGCTGATTGAGATGTTCGACAATAATAACATGAATGAGAAAAATAAAGAAGCTTCGTCTGTTGTCCTGCGAAGGTCACCCAAAGATTGTACCCTCCTTCAATACAAAATCATGTCCAATGGACAAGAATCAGTTGAAAGTGCAACCGATAAGTTGAAAGCATTCAAGTTGCAGTTGAGGAAACCAGATAATGCGACTTTAGCTAAAAATGGCACAAGAGGAACGTTCAACACAAACATGCCAGAGAAATGTAACATGCGTAGTCCTGGACCCCCTACCCGTTCGAATGATACCTTGTTCATATAGTTCAAGTGTTGTTCTTCCCATCCTTGATGTCATTGAAGATAAACTGAAGTATGACACAATAGAATAAGGAAATTTTAAGCCTGACGAGATAAAAAAATTAACTGTTATTCTCACCCTGAGAAGCACTTGGATGATGATATTACTCTATAACTATCAAGATCACCACCTGAACATGAGATTTATGATATGCCAGAACTGACCACTGGTCTCAGGGGTACATTACTGGTTGGTTGAGTGTGGGAAAATGTGGCTGAAGAAGAGTTGCTCTCCATGAAGTCAATCGATCAAATGGTAGGTTTTACTGGGGCATGACTGACAAAACCCTCTTTAATCAGTTTTGCCCAGTTTGCTCATTTTTTATGGGGAAGTTTCATCACAATTTTAGACAATAGAGACCCAATAGAGATTGCTATTTCAAGTACTAGGCACCACAAACACGGCAGAAGCTGGCGGTCTGAGTCTCTGTGTGGGATCATTAATTTCCAGCGATATGACAACAGTTTCCAGTGACCTGACGACTGCAGGACATGCCACCCGATCAGGTGGTTCAAGGGGATCCTTTGATCGGACTTGCATGCATGTACCCATGCATCTCATGATTCCGATAGAACTACTACTATATTTTGTGTGTAACTTTGACCATTAATTTTACCAACAAAAAATGAGTTATTGAAGGAAATATGCCCTAGAGGCGATAATAAAGTTGTTATTTATATTTCCTTATATCATGATAAATGTTTATTATTCATGCTAGAATTGTATTAACCGGAAACTTAGTACATGTGTGAATACATAGACAAACTAGAGTGTCCCTAGTATGCCTCTACTTGACTAGCTCGTTAATCAAAGATGGTTCAGTTTCCTGACCATAGACATGTGTTGTCATTTGATGAACGGGATCACATAATTAGAGAATGATGTGATGGACAAGACCCATCCGATAGCTTAGCATAATGATCGTTAAGTTTTATTGCTATTACTTTCTTCATGACTTATACATATTCCTCTGACTACAGGTTATGCAACTCCCGAATACTGGAGGAACACCTTGTGTGCTATCAAACGTCACAACGTAACTGGGTGATTATAAAGATGCTCTACATGTGTCTTCGAAGGTGTTTGTTGGGTTGGCATAGATCAAGATTAGGATTTGTCACTCTGAGTATCAGAGAGGTATCTCTAGGCCCTCTCGGTAATGCACATCACTATGAGCCTTGCAAGCAATGTGATTAATGAGTTAGTTACAGGATGATGCATTACAGAACGAGTAAAGAGACTTGACGGTAACGAGATTGAACTAGGCATGAGTATACCGACGATCGGATCTCGGGCAAGTAACATACCGATGACAAAGGGAATAAACGTATGTTGTCATTACGGTTTGACCGATAAAGATCTTCGTAGACTATGTAGGAACCAATATGAGCATCCCGGTTCCGCTATTGGTTATTGACCGGAGAGGTGTCTCGGTCATGTCTACATAGTTCTCGAACCCGTAGAGTCCGCATGCTTAACGTTCGATGACGATTTGTTTTATGAGTTATGTGTTTTGGTGACCGAAGTTTGTTCGGAGTCCCGGATGAGATCACGTACATGACGAGGATTCTCGAAATGGTCGAGAGGTAAAGATTGATATATTGGAAGGTGGTATTCGGACATCGGAATGGTTTCGAGTGGTTCGGGTATTTTACCGGAGTACCGAGGGGTTACTGGAACCCATCGGGGGAAGTCATGGGCCTCATGGGCCATAGGAGAGAGAGGGGACAGCCCACAAGGGGTGGCCGCGTCCTCCCCCCATGGGAGTCATAATTGTACTAGGGGAGGGGGCGGCGCCCCCCTTTCCCTCCCCTTCTCCTTCCTTTTCCCCTCAGATGAGAAAGGAAGGGGGGGCGAATCCTACTAGGAGTGGAGTCCTAGTAGGACTCCTCCCATGGCGCGCCCTGATACGTCTCCATCATATCTACTTTTCCAAACACTTTTGCCCTTGTTTTGGACTCTAACTTGCATGATTTGAATGGAACTAACCCGGGCTGACGCTGTTTTCAGTAGAATTGCCATGGTGTTATTTTTGTGCAGAAATAAAAGTTCTCAAAATGACCTGAAAATCAACGAAGATTACTTTTGGAATATATAAAAATACTGGCAAAAAGATCCACATCAGGGGACCCACACCCTGTCCACGAGGGTGGGTGGCATGCCTACCCCCTGAGCACGCCCCCCTGCCTCGTGGGCCCCCTGACGCTCCACCAACCACAACTCCAACTCCATATATTCATGTTCGGGGAGAAAAATGTGAGGGAGAAGGATTCATCGCGTTTTACGATACAGAGCCGCCGCCACTCGGGAGGGCTGATCTGGAGTCCGTTCGGGGCTCCTCATAGGGGAATCTGTCGCCATCATCATCATCAACCTTCCTCCATCACCAATTTCATGATGCTCATCGCCATGCGTGAGTAATTCCATCGTAGGCTTGCTGGACAGTGACGGGTTGGACGAGATTTATCATGTAATCAAGTTAGTTTTGTTAGGGTTCGATCCCTAGTATCCACTATGTTCTGAGATTGATGTTGCTATGACTTTGCTATGCTTAATGCTTGTCACTAGGGCCCGAGTGCCATGATTTCGTATCTGAACCTATTATGTTTTCATCAATATATGAGAGTTCTTGATCCTATCTTGCAAGTCTATAGTCACCTATTATGTGTTATGATCTGTTAACCTCGAAGTGACAATAATCGGGATCATTACCGGTGATGACCGTAGTTTGAGGAGTTCATGTATTCACTATGTGTTAATGCTTTGGTCTGGTACTCTATTAAAAGGAGGCCTTAATATCCCTTAGTTTCCAATAGGACCCCACTGCCACGGGAGGGTAGGACAAAAGATGTCATGCAAGTTCTTTTCCATAAGCATGTATGACTGTATTCGGAATACATGCCTACATAACATTGATGAACTGGAGCTAGTTCTGTGTCACCCTATGTTATGATTGTTACATGATCGATCGCATCCCGCATAATTATCCATCATTGATCCAATGCCTATGAGCTTTTCATATATTGTTCTTTGCTTATTTACTTTTCCGTTGTTACTGTTACAATCACTATAAAACCTAAAAATATTACTTTTGCTACTGCTACTTTTTGCCACCGTTACCACTACTATCATATTACTTTGCTACTAAATACCTTGCTACAGATATTAAGTTTCCAAGTGTGGTTGAATTGACAACTCAGCTGCTAATACTTGAGAATATTCTTTGGCTCCCCTTGTGTCGAATCAATAAATTTGGGTTGAATACTCTACCCTCGAAAACTGTTGCGATCCCCTATACTTGTGGGTTATCAAGACCATTTTCTGGCGCCGTTGCCGGGAAGCATAGCTCTATTCTTTGAGTCACTTGGGATTTATATCTGCTTATCATTATGAAGAACTTGAAAGATCAAAGAACTAAGATTTTTCCCTCAACTATGAGGGGAGGTAAGGAACTGCCATCTAGCTTTGCACTTGATTCACCTTTTGTTTTGAGTAAGCTTGCGACACCTAAACCTGCTTCTGCTATTAATTCTGATATGTCGCATGTTATTGATGATGCCACTTCTGCTATGCATGATACTTATGATGAAACTACTTCTATGCTTGATACTACTGTGCCACTTGGTGAATTTCTTGATGAACAACTTGCTAGGGCTAGAGAGAATGAAATTATTGAAACTGATAATATTGATGAAAGTGATGATGAAGATTCTCCCCCTAGATATGAATTGCCTATTGTTCCTGAGGGTTATGTTATGAATGAAGAAACTGCTAGAGACTTCTTAGCTTGCAATGGTAGAAGTGATCTAAAGAAACTATTAGCTAAGGTGAAAGAAAAATCTCTGAATGCTACAATGAAATATGATCCTGCTTATGCTACTTCACCTATCTTTATTACTGATAAGGATTATGATTTCTCTAATGATCCTGATATAGTTACTTTGGTTGAATCTGATCCTTTCTATGGCTATGAATCTGAAACTGTTGTGGCACATCTTACTAAATTAAATGATATAGCTACCCTATTCACTAATGATGAGAAAACTCGCTACTATTATATCCTTAAATTATTTCTGTTCTCATTAAAGGGTGATGCTAAGATATGGTTTAATTCTCTTGATCCTGGTTGTGTGCGTAGTCCCCATGATATGATTTACTACTTCTCTGCTAAATATTTCCCCACTCATAAGAAACAAGCTGCTTTAAGGGAAATATATAATTTTGTGCAAATTGAAGAAGAGAGTCTCCCACAAGCTTGGGGGAGGCTTCTCCAATTACTTAATGCTTTGCCTGATCATCCTCTCAAGAAAAATGAAATACTTGATATCTTTTAGAATGGACTAACCGATGCTTCCAGAGATTACCTGGATAGTTGTGCTGGTTGTGTTTTCAGGGAAAGAACAGTTGATCAAGCTGAAATTCTATTGAATAATATGTTGAGCAATGAAAATAATTGGACACTTCCTGAACCAGCTCCTAAGCCAACTCCGAAGAAAAGGGGTATTCTATTTCTTAGTCCTGAAGATATGCAAGAGGCAAAGAAATCTATGAAAGAAAAAGGTATTAAAGCTGAAGATGTTAAGAATTTACCACCTGTTGAAGAAATACATGGTCTTAATTTGCCGCCTGTTGAAGAGACACATGGTCTCGATAACCCGACACAGGTAGTAAAGGTAAACTCTCTCTATAGATATGATAAAGCTGAAATCCCTCCTGCTAAGTTTGCTAGCCAATGTTTGGATGAATTTGATAACTTTATGGTTAAGCAAGAAGATTTTAAAGCTTATTTTGGTAGACAACTGAAACACAATGCTTATATGATTGAACACTTGAGTGATTATATGGCCAGTGTTAAAGGTGAACTTAAACTTATTAGTAAACATGCTTCTATGGTTACCACTCAAGTAGAACAAGTACTTAAAGTTCAGAATGATTTGCTCAATGAATTAAATAGTAAGAAGAATGATAATGTTGTTAGAGTTATGACTAGAGGTGGTAAAATGGCTCAGGAGCCTTTGTATCCTGAGGGCCACCCTAAGAGAATTGAGCAAGATTCTCAGAGAACTAATGTAGATGCACCTAGTCCTTCAAAAAGGAAGAAAAAGAAAAATGATAGGACTTTGGATGCTTCTAGTGAACCTGTTATTGACACACCTGAGAATCCTAATGATATTTCTATCTCTGATGCTGAAACACAATCTGGTAATGAACATGAACCTAGTGATAATGTTAATGATGATTTTCATGTTGATGCTCAACCTAGCAATAATAATGATGCAGAAATTGAACCTGCCGTTGATCTTGATAACCCACAATCAAAGAATCAACGTTACGATAAGAGAGACTTTGTTGCTAGGAAGCATGGTAAAGAAAAGAGAACCATGGGTTCAGAAACCCATGCCTTTTCCTCCTAAACCATCCAAGAAAAAGGATGATAAGGATTTTGAGCTCTTTGCTGAAATGATTAGACCTATCTTTTTGCATATGCGTTTGACCGATATGCTTAAAATGAATCCTTATGCTAAATATATGAAAGATATAGTTACAAATAAGAGAAAGATACCAGAAGCTGGAATTTCCACCATGCTTGCTAATTATACTTTTAAGGGTGGAATACCAAAGAAACTTGGAGATCCAGGAGTACCAACTGTACCATGCTCCATTAAAAGAAACTATGTTAAAACTGCTTTACGTGATCTTGGAGCCGGTGTTAGTGTTATGCCCCTCTCTTTATATTGTAGACTTGATTTGAATAAGTTGACACCTACTGAAATATCTTTGCAAATGGCTAACAAATCAACTGCTATACCTGTCGGTGTTTTTGAGGATGTGCCTGTTGTGGTTGCAAACATTACTATTTTAACGGACTTTGTTATTCTTGATATTCTCAAGGACGATAGTATGTCTATTAGTCTTGGAAGACCCTTTTTGAATGCTGTAGGGGCTGTTATTGATTGCACCAAAGGCAATGTCACTTTTCATGTTAATGGTAATGAGCATACAATACACTTTCCGAAGAAACAACCTCAAGTCCACAGTATCAATTCTATTGGAAAAATTTCAACAATCACTATTGGAGGTTTTCAATTTCCTCTTCCTACCGTCAAGAAGAAATATGATATTCTTATTGTTGGGGACATGCATATCCCCGTTGAGGTAACCTAGTGTTATTCGATAATTCTCCAGTTTCATGTTATTCGAAATGAGTTTGTTAACAAGACCTGATCAACCTTGTTAGTGGATTCCTTTTGATGAGCATGGGATGGATGGATTTAGAAAACAAAACTCTATGCACCCTCTTTTTACTTTCTGTTATTTATATTAAATAAAGAAAAATAGTAATTTCTGTCAGTTTTCTGAATTATCCATGCAATAAAAAATACCCCGAAAATAAAAGATCTTCAAATGCCCTGAACTTTGAATATGATTTTTTCTAGAATATTTGAGAATATCTGGCACTGAGAACACACTAGGGGGAGCAAGCACCTGGCCACGAGGGTCCAGGGTGCGCCCACCCCCTGGGCGCGCCCCCTGCGTCGTGGGCCCATGGTGGCTCCCCTCCACTTATTCCAGCCACCACACACTCCTTCTTCCTCCAAAAAAAATCACCAACCAGCTCAAGCATGAGTTCTAGCTCATCTTGCTACCATTTTTGATCTCCTAGCTCAAAGCTCCATTCACAAAACTGCTTTGGGGGATTGTTCTTCGGTGTGTCACTCCTCCAATGGTCCAATTAGTTTTTGTTCTAGTGCTTTATTGATTGCAAATTTTTTCTGCCTAGGTGACCCAGTTATTGAGCTTGCATATCAAATTTATGTGGTCAAAAATAGTTTTAATGCATGATATAGTCTCTAGGCACTTGTGGGAGTAGTTGCTATCAATTTTGTTGAGTTTGGGTCACTTTTATTTTAAGTTATTAAAAATTTCAGAAATTTTCAGAAAAAGTTGAAGATATTTTTGAGGGGCTCATCGAGCCGAAGCTCGAAGGATAAACAAAGTGAAGAGAACAAGAAGCCCCAGTATAATCTCCCTCGCACCACAGAGGTTCGGCCTTGTGAATAGCCTTGTGATGATTTCTTGAGAGCAGCCGGGATTTATGATGATTTCTATGAGTTGGCTTAGAATACAGGCCTCACCGCCTTCCTCCACGACCAACGCGAACAGCAAGTACCTTGTTCCGCCGGAGGCCATTCACACCTACCGAAACCCCACGCCAGCTACAGAGCCAGAGCCAGAACCACAATTTGATCCTCACCGGCAGTCTGTTTATCAGTGGAATCCGGAAGAGATCGCCAACCAGTGGCACCAGGAGGATCCTTTTCAGTACGACCCCAACTATAACTTTGGATATCCGCCAGGCCAGCCATGGCCATAGACCAACTTAGGCCAAAAGCCTAAACTTGGGGGAGTACGTATCTCTCACCGACATTACATTCCTGTTCACACACTCATGCTAGTTGTCGGTGCTCATACTTTTTCATTGTAATATCCATGCTAGTTTATTTTCCTTTTGCTTTCTTCTTGTGTGTTTGATAAACCTTAGAAAAAACCAAAAAAAAGTTGTAGCTTTTAGTTAGTTTACTTTTCATGCTGTAGTAGTAGTAATTAAAAATAAAACCCAAAAGATTTCTCGTTCTTCTTTTGCTTGTTAGGAGCTTTCCCGTGTAAATAGTTTTGTTTCTTTTATTTGGGGGTCGAGAGGAGAATACCATAATGAAAATGTTGAGTGGCTCTCATATGCATTATTGTTGATCTAACAAAGAGTCCATATTACCTTGTCTTCTCTCTTGAATTGAATGCTTGTAGATTCCAGCTTAGTCCGATGCATGTGCACTATTATTATTATCCACACTATTCGGTCGTGCAAGTGAAAGGCAATAATGATGATTATATGATGAACTTATTGAGATGAGAAAAGCTTGTATGAACTCGACCTCTTTTGTTTTTGTAAATATGATTAGTTCATCGTTCCTGATTCAGCCTATTATGAAAGAAACATATTTGCAATGACAATTAGAGATTGTAGTTGCTTATGCCATGCTTAATTAGCTAGGAGTTTATAATGGTTTACCTTGCGTGCCAACATGCTATTAAAATGGTTGTGATGTGGTATGATAGGGTGGTATCCTCCTTTGAACGATTCGAGTGGCTTGACTTGGCACAAGTTCATGCATGTAGTTGAAACAAAATCAACATAGCCTCTACGATATTTATGTTCATGGTGCATTATATCCTACTCATGATTGCATTTGGTGTTGATTAATTTTAATGCATGTTCATGACTGTTGTCGCTCTCTAGCTGGTCGCTTCCTAGTCTTTTTCTAGCCTTCACTTGTACTAAGCGGGAATACTGCTTGTGCATCCAATTCCATAAAACCCAAAGTTGTGTATGTGCTAAACTCTAAACCTTCAAATAAACATTATGTTTTGTATGCTCGAATAGCTCATGTATCAACTAGGGCTGTCTGTATCTTCCATGCTAGGCGGGTTATTCTCAAGAGGAGTGGACTCCGTTCCCCACTCACGAGAAAATGGCTGGTCATCGGGATGCCCAGTCCCATCCTTTATGCAAATCAAATCAAAATAACTGCAAACAAAACTCCACTGGGACTCTTGTTAGTTGGAGTCACTCGTTGTTTCGAGCAAGCCATGGATTGATGCTTGTTGGTGGAGGGGGAGTATAAACTTTACCATTCTGTTTGGGAACCGCCTATAATGTGTGTAGCATGGAAGATATCGAGATCTCTCAGTTGTTATGTTAACAATGAAAGTATACCACTCAAAAATATTATTCATATCTATTTCAAAACCGAGCTCTGGCACCTCTACAAATCCCTGCTTCCCTCTGCGAAGGGCCTATCTATTTACTTTTATGTTGAGTCATCATCCTCTTATTAAAAAGGCACCAGTTGGAGAGCACCGCTTTCATTTGCATCCATTACTATTAGTTTACATTGAGTATGACTTGACTGGATCTCTTTTACTATGAATTACATTGTCTAGTCAGTCCTTGATCTTGAAAGGTGCTCTGCATTTATGTTTTACGGTCTCAGAAAGGGCTAGCGAGATACCATCTTGTTATATCATATTATGATTGTTTTGAGAAAGTGTTGTCATCTGAGATTTGTTATTATTCCTCGCTAGTTGATTATGCCATTGATATGAGTAAACATGAGATCTAAATGTTATTGTGAATATGGTTAGTTCATAATCTTTGCTGAAAACCTGAATGCTGGCTTTACATATTTACAACAACAAGAGCAAACAGAGTTTGTAAAAGTTTTTCTTTATCACTTTCAGTTTATCAACTGAATTGCTTGAGGACAAGCAAAGGTTTAAGCTTGGGGGAATTGATACGTCTCCGTCGTATCTACTTTTTCAAACATTTTTGCCCTTGTTTTGGACTCTAACTTGCATGATTTGAATGGAACTAACCCGGACTGATGCTGTTTTCAGCAGAATTGCCATGGTGTTATTTTTGTGCAGAAATAAAAGTTCTCAGAATGACCTGAAAATCAATAGAGATTATTTTGGAATATATAAAAAATACTGGCAAAAAGATCCACGTCAGGGGCCCACACCCTGTCCATGAGGGTGGGTGGCGCGCCTACCCCCTGGGCGCGCCCCCCTGCCTCATGGGCCCCCTGACGCTCCACCGACCTCAACTCCAACTCCATATACTCATGTTCGGGGAGAAAAATGTGAGGGAGAAGGATTCATCGCGTTTTACGATACGGAGCCACCGCCAGGCCCTAAACTCTCTCGGGAGGGCTGATCTGGGTCCGTTCGGGGTTCCGCAGAGGGGAATCCGTCGCCATCGTCATCATCAACCTTCCTCCATCACCAATTTCATGATGCTCACCGCCGTGCGTGAGTAATTCCATCGTAGCCTAGCTGGACTGTGATGGGTTGGATGAGATTTATCATGTAATCGAGTTAGTTTTGTTAGGGTTTGATCCCTAGTATCCACTATGTTCTGAGATTGATGTTGCTATGACTTTGCTATGCTTAATGCTTGTTACTAGGGCCCGAGTGCCATGATTTCATATCTGAACCTATTATGTTTTCATCAATGTATGAGAGTTCTTGATCCTATCTTGCAAGTCTATAGTCACCTATTATGTGTTATGATCTGTTAACCCCGAAGTGACAATAATCGGGATCATTACCGGTGATGACCGTAGTTTGAGGAGTTCATGTATTCACTATGTGTTAATGCTTTGTCTGGTACTCTATTAAAAGGAGGCCTTAATATCCCTTAGTTTTCAATAGGACCCCGCTGCCACGGGAGGGTAGGACAAAAGATGTCATGCAAGTTCTTTTCCATAATTGCGTATGACTATATTCGGAATACATGCCTACATTACATTTATGAACTGGAGCTAGTTCTGTGTCACCCTATGTTATGATTGTTACATGATCGACCGCATCCGGCATAATTCTCCATCATCGATCCAATGCCTACGAGCTTTCCATATATTGTTCTTTGCTTATTTACTTTTCCGTTGTTACTGTTACAATGACTATAAAAACCAAAAATATTACTTTTGCTCTGGTTACTTTTTGCCACCGTTGCCACTACTATCATATTACTTTGCTACTAAATACCTTGCTGCAGATATTAAGTTTCCAGTTGTGGTTGAATTGACAACTCAACTGCTAATACTTGAGAATATTCTTTGGCTCCCCTTGTGTCAAATCAATAAATTTGGGTTGAATACTATACCCTCGAAAACTGTTGCGATCCCCTATACTTGTGGGTTATCACGCCCCTCTTGGCCGACCGCCTCCTCCTACCCTCCTTTATATACAGGGACAGGGGCACTCCAAAGGAGAATAGTTGATCTCTTAGCCGTGTGCGGTGGCCCCCTCCACAGTTTACTCCTCCGGTCATAGCATCGTAGTGCTTAGGCGACGCCCCGCGCAGATCACATCACCATCACCGTCACCATGCCATCGTGCTGACAGAACTCTCCCTCAACCCTCCGCTTGATCAAGAGTTAGAGGCACGTTATCGAGCTGAATGTGTGCTAAACTCGGAGGTGTCGTACGTTCGGTACTAGATCGGTTGGATCATGAAGACATTCGACTACATCAACAACGTTAACCTAATGCTTCCGCTTTCGGCCTACGAGGGTATATGGAAACACTCTTCTCCTCTCGTTGCTATGTATCTCCTAGATAGATCTTCGTGATCGTAGGTAAATTTTTGAAATTGCATGCTACGTTCCTCAATAATTATATGCCATGAAAAGTATTCACTGGATGCACATTCCAAAGAACTTTTCGATGGTATACTTTTATGACATATAATTCATATTTTGTTGACCAAAATTACAAATCAAAGTTTGACACAAAAAACAAAGTGGCATTGTATAAGGGAATGGAGGGAGTACTACAAATAAAAATGCCCGTGATCACTGCTCAAATTCCCGATGCATCATACTCCCCTATACAGCCGAACAACTACCGAACCACTCAAAAACCATGCTCCACTGCACATGCTCCATGTCGCTCGATTATCCCCTTTATCCCATATTCCTTCTTCTTGCTACCCCGCTCAAATGTGTTGTAATACGATGCGAAGAAATCGATTTATATCCATAGGGTCAAAATGTTGAGTAACTCACCATTTCTCCCTCCTTCCCGAAATATTTGTCACATCGATGGATGTATTTAGAGTAGTTTAGTCCTAGATACATCCAGTAATTATGAACGAGGAAGTACAAACCTTCTAGCATCACTAAAGGCTGCTGGGAAGGACACATTCATATATTTTTGCATGTTCTAATCTTCACACTCGTCCTTGTTTGCCCATGATTTTAGTTCAACCGCATAGTTTAGTTCTACCAACCATGGATCTGAGCTTTGACTATTAATTTTGGAAGTTGTTTGGATATATCCATATCTTTTTCTTGGTGAAGAATGACCCATATCTGTTGTAAAGGTTCATAAGAAGTACAAAGCATACTAGACATGATAAAATTACATTGAGGATCCTACATCACCGAACGACCACTACCACTATCAGAACAAGCCGCCAACATGTTGTTGTCACCGCTTCCCTACCAGAGTCGGCTTCACCTTGTTGATGACAACCGATAAGTCTTCATACATGTGTCCCTAAGGACTAGTGCCCCAGAGCTGCAGTCATTGTCGTTGAACCTTTGAATTGATTTGTCATCACCGAACCTTTGAAATGACCTGAAGTGTGTTGACACCAAATCTTGCGGGCGCACACACATGACGAGAAATTCTAACCTCGTCATCCCAAGAAGACGACAGAAATCTACTTTGGAGCTTCGTCCACTCTATCCCAAAGGACGAACTTTGGCACCCCGTCAACACTCTTAACTTTGTAATTCTCCATGTCAATGTGACATGGACAAAACTTTGCAATTGACGCTAAACTGTGGCACTATGAAAAACGGTTATCTTTTAAAGACTGTATTCACCTCAGGTTCATCGCGCTCGCCATGTCTAACATTAATTCTCCATGACTGCACCGATATCCAAAAAACTCCATGTCCGCTTATCATGCATTCTCACACAAAATGTGGGGGAAGAACTTATTCGTTACTTGCAAACCTCCATCACCGTAGCTAGGAGACCACCATTTCCTTTTTTTACCACTCACATTGACAAACACATGCATATCACTGAGCATTCCTATGCACTACATTAAGTCATTCATGAAGTTTCAACATTATTGATTATCTTGCTCCTCCTGGCATAACCAATTAACACCCCAAGCAATTTCTTTCAAATTAGGAAGAACTTTGTTAGCCCAGTTTGTATCCATGGGGTTTGGACGCATCGAGTAACTTTGTATTCATTAATTCACAGTGAGACCGCCTAGCTAGCCAACTATCATGATACTAGTTGCGAGTACACCGCCTATTACACCCTAACATGTACAAATCGTTGTTCAAGAGTATGAATGGCACATGAGTAGCTTCACATGTTCCTTTTTTGATAACCTATGTGTTCATTTTTGAGTATGTATGCACTGAGAGGTTTGAGCTGAAAATATCTGCGTGTAGAATATATGGACCTGCTGCTCGAATTCTCGATGCATCATAATCTGGTATACATCCAGCTAGCTACCAAAACACCACATGGTTCTAATTCTAACATCATGCTCCACTCTGCATGCTCATCCTCGCTCGATTGACTCGTTTGTCTCACGTTTTTCTTCCTACTATTTCACTCGAAGGCCCTATCATAAGATATGAAGAAGACAATTTATATCTTTCTGCCCTGAGTTGCTCAGCATGTGCAGGCTCAACCATCTTTATCTGGAGATTTTCTCAACCACTAGTAACTAGCTATTTCAATATTTCAGAGTACACTAGTAAATGTTATCATGCACGTGGTCACTACTGAAAGAGTACATAGCCCTTGTGTTTAGCTACTCGCATGTTAAGTTATTCAGACCCATCTTAGTCATGTCGATGAGAGCTCCTCCCTAGCGCCTTAAGTGTAGCTGGCGCTCATGTGCCCTCCTTATATGGGCGGCTCAACAAGCAGTGAGTGCTCGCCTGGTTTCCTCTGGTCGCTCGATCAAGTTTGACCGCTCGCGGTTGACCAGTTAAGTGTTCAACTGGTTGACTTTTGTGATTAACAGAAGAAAAATTAAAAGGAAAAATCACAAAAAAATCATGAATCTAAAAAGGTTTATGAACTTTGAAAAAAGTTCACAAACTTTAAAAATGTTCATCGATTTTGAAAAATATTCTTTGAATTAAAAAAACATAAATTTGGAAAAACAAAGTTCATAGAAGTTGAGAAAAGTTCATTAAATTTCAATAAAGTTCATCTAAATTGAAAAATCACAAATTTCAAAAAAAAATCATCAATATTTTAAAAAGTGCATCAAATTTGAAAAATCATCGATTTCAAAAAAGTTCATCAAATTAGAAAAAGAAAAGAATGAAAACAAAAAGAAAAAGGAAAAAGGAACAAGAAATATAAAAAGATAAAAAATAAAAGGAAATGGAAAAAGAATAAAACCGGTTTAGGGCACGAGAAAAAGAAGAAGAAAATATGTAAGTATTCACAAGAGTTGTGCTGGTATAGTTGGTTACTGTAGCTTATATCGAAACAGTGGGTAGGGTTCGATTCTCTTCTGGCGCACCTTTTTTCGAGTTTAAAACAGGAAAAAAAAAGTAAACTGGCCCGGCCCAGCGCGACGGCGAGGGAGGTGTACGCCGGTTTGAAAATAACACAATAACGGCCGCTAAATAGGCCATGTCGACACCTTCGGTCAAAAAGCAAGTGATGTCGGCGATGAAAGGGAGCTTCCCAGCCTCGTGTTATCTATGCGCCTGTTTGGTTGTCTGCATCCTCACTCAGCCAGGCTTGCGAGAAATGTTCGAATTGACAATCTTCAGCGAGGCAGGTTCAAGCAGACGCGAAAAAGTTCCACCAAGGACAAGTTCGAGCAAACTTCAATAATGTAGTGATTTGCATTTGTTCCTGCTCTACTCATCTCCTTAATCAATTTCACTAACCCCTTTTAATCTATGCAATGATGTTTCTATTGGAGATAAGCTCTACACGGAGAAAGGTGCAACTCGATGTTGTGATTTCCTTCACGCGATCTATTCATAGAGTCATGGACTGTAAATCTTTAATTTTGTGTTCATGTTTGATGCTTTTTAGACATTTTTTGTCAAATTCTTTGCACATGATCGACTGTTTGAAATTCCCTCCGAGGAGTAGCTTTATCTTGTTATTTCACATAACTTTCATGTTGTAGGTTTTCTGTTTCGACGCTAAGACGATTAGTTTTATATCTCCCTATTGTACTGTAGTAATGTGTTCATGTGTGCATGTTAGTTTAGATGAATTTATGCGAATTCATCACACAGAGTCGATCATTTGAAATTTTGTTTGACCACTAGTTACATATTGTTGTTCCACACAACTCATGTTCATAAACAAAGTTGTTTAAGTGTGATGGTGTAATGGAAGTTCACCGTTTGGACAAGAGGTGTGATTAATCATCGATGCACACGTAACCAAATAACACCACGTTGCATCTGGCGAGCACATGCTTGCAACCAAATGCCGTACTAGTCAGTTAAAAAAAATGCCGTACTAGTGCTTCTACTCTAACGTAGCTTTGGGTTTTACGGGAAACCAAGCAATGACATAGCATGGTTACTAGCTCAGTCGGACCACAAATGCAAGAGGACCAAAGTTGATATAGGCAATTAAACACATAAATCATGTTAGCATAACCAAATGTTTTTTTCTAACAAATGGTCCAGAGTTACTTATACCGATAACCATAGTCGCATGGCATTAGGGCAACTCCAACGTGCTGCCATATTTTGTCCGCGTGTGTCTGTTTCAGTCAAAACAGATAGAAACAGTGGTCCAACACGTCGACGCAAACGGACATCCGCCCGTTTTTCGTCGGCCCGCGACCCATTTCCAGAACAAATTTGGGCCGGGTTTGCATCGACGCGGACACTGCACATACGCACGTGACACCCGCCTTTGTCGTCCCACTGGCCCGCTTGTCGGTGACACATCCATCTATTCTCCCCTCCCCCTCCAAACCCGACACCTCCTGCCATGCCGCCGCCGCCCACTTCAAGCCGCATGGACGCTGCCCAGGCCGCCACCCACATCCATACACTCCTCCACCCCTACGCCGCTTTCGATGCCCGCTCTTGCCGGCGTTGATGGTCTCGTTTTGCCGTCGTCGTAGCACCTCCACGGACACACCACCACATTGACTCCGCCACCCTGCCTAGCTCCAAGCCTGCTGGCCTCGCTCCACAGCAACATCCACTTCGACAGGCCTGCTTCCTGTGCAGGGGAAAGGCGTTGGGCTCTTCACCGGCCGACTTCTCCACCATGCCAGCAAGGTACCATGGATAGTGGGGATGAGTTATTTTTCAATAACTTCATGTGTTCGTCAGATGATTAGGAATTTGTGGTTGAGATATGGTAGTTAATGACCACATTGCTAGGCAGCGACCGAGGCTCAGGAGATCTCGAGCCATGCTCTAGCGTTGAATCGCAACAGAGAGACCGGGGATTGCCTACTATTCGTCGATTACTTTTAGTGCACGTCCCCACTCTACAAACCCAAGCTATTCGGACGACTCTTCCCGGTGGTTGGACATGTATTCAATCGTATTCGGGAGGGAGTGATGGCGTATGATGATTATTTCGTATGCAAGGAGGATGCCCTTGGAAAGGTAGGCTTCTCCTCTTATCAGAAATGCGTTGCAACTATTCGGATGCTTGCGCACTAGTAGTGTTTAGTCCAGACTACCTGAGAGAGCCAAATGTCGCGGATACTACTCGGTTGTTGGCGATCAAGGCAGATAGGGGCTTTCCAGGGATGCTTGGTAGCATAAATTGTATGCCCTAAAAGTGGAGAAATTCCAGGTGATCTTGTTGATAAGTATGTCCGCATGAGTCCGTCCACGTGCCTTGCATCAATGTACAAGTTCTGCAAGGCTATGGTAGCAGTGTTTGGACCGGAGTAACTGAGAGAGCCAAATGGCAAACACAGATAGGGGTGTTGCAGAGATTCCTAGTAGCATAGATTGTATGCCCTGGAAGTAGAAGAATTATCCATCTGTTTGGTAGGGGCAGTATAGGGGACATGTCAAAGGTTACACTGTCATACTTGAAGATGTGTCATCTTCACAAGATCCCTGGATTTGACACTCTTTTTTCGGCATAGCTGATTCTCGCAATGACATCAACGTGCTTCATCGCTCTCCGGTGTTCGGAAGGCTTGTAGAAGGGAACTGCCTAGAAGTCAACGCTGAGATCAATTGCCACCACTACAACAAGTGATAGTATCTAGCTATGGTATCTATCCTCAGTGGACTACTCTTGTGAAGACAATCTCCAATCCGGTAGGAGAGAAAAGGGTTTGGTTTGCTCGAACACAAGAGAGTGGTAGGAAGGATGTAGAGCATTCTTTTGGTGTGCTTCAATCTCGATGGGTCATCGTTCGGTATCCTGGTTGAATTTTGAGCACCAAGAGGTTGTGAGAGGTGACGATTGCTTGTGTGATCATGCACAACATGATTGCAGAAGATGAGTGTGAGGACGAAACCTTCGACCAAGGGTTTCAATTCCAGGGTGAAAATGTTGTGCCTGAGCATGGAGTATCGGTAAAGTTTGAACAGTTCACCCAATTTCATGAAGAAATACATGATTGAGCAACTCACATTCAACTCCAAAATGATTTCATTGAGCATATGTGGACTCACCTTAGCAACAAATAGATTTTATTTTAAATGTATTTGTGACAATTTAAATTTTATTTGGTTTTTAAACTATTAGATTTTTATTTGGTTGTAATAAACTATGTGATTTTTAGTGTATTTTTGCAATGTTAAATTTGTATGAAAAATGTGTAAAAGTATGTGGCATGCCAGCCGCGCCGACGAAATGCGTTGGCCGGTTGGGCGCACCGACCAACAAAACACGGACGGGACCTTACGCCATTCCTATGGCCGACACAAAACAGATAAACAACCTATTTGCACGAGCGCATTGGAGTTGAGCAACTCTAAAGTACAGACCCAAACAAACGTGTGTTTTGTTCGTTTTTGTCTATTTGGATCGGTCACGGCGGACATACGGGTCCACTTTTTGATTTGGGTCGGATGGTATGTCCAACGGGTGGCCGGCTAATTTTTCCCACGTCCAAAAAAAGCAGTTTCGGAAATATGCGATAAAAATAAACATAATTAAACTTTAATGGCCGGTTAATCACTCGCCAGCGTCCACTTAAACATTAATAAAATATATAAAAAATGTTTGTGCATCCCCGCGTTGCCATAAGCGTCGTCGTCCTCCCCTAGGCCGGTGAGGTCGGTCAACTCCGGCACCAGGCCAGCCCAGGGGAATGCCGCCTCCCATGCCCGCACAGCCTCCTGCGCCACGGGCGCGCTCCTCCTCCTCCCTCTCCCAGCGCTCCTCCTCCTCCTTCCGTTCCCAGCGGCGCTCCAGCTGCATTCGCCGCTCGCCTTCCTCGCGCTCCTCCGCCAGCGCTCTCACCCTCCATTGTTGGAGGTACGCCACCTCTCACTCCGGCGTCACGCCGAGCCACACGGGCGGCACGTTGACCCACTCACGGAGCTTGCCGGTCCACTGGCATCGCTTCGGCTCGATCTCCATGGGCGGCGGCTCGACCTTGAGCTCGGGGAGGAGCGCCACCGCCGACGGGGGGATGTTACAGTCGCCGTCCACGGATAGTGCGAGGGCCTCCTCCATGCTCTTCCAGTGCACGTCCTCGTCGCTCCTGCTCTCCTCCAGAGCACGCTGCATGGCCGCCTCCTCCTCCTCCGGCTTGACCTCCGGTGTGGGGGGAGGGGGCGGTGGGACGACGGGGCTGAGCTACACGTCGCGACGGCGCTCCTCCTCGTGCTCCGGCGCAAAGCAGACCTTTGAGTTTGAAGAGTCCGACGCGCACGCAGGGAGCCGCGCTGCTCCGGTGTCAGAAGCTCGCGACGCCTGCGCACCTCCTCAGTGCGTGCCTGCGTCGACCGGGGCACCGCCGACATCGGGATGTGGTGCGGGTCCAGATGCCAACCATGGGGCAGGTTGACGTCTTGATAGGGCACCGGCTACCGGTACCGCCAGTGCCACCGCGCCTGATGCATCGGTACGTACAACCGCTCCCTTTTCCCAGGCGGCCTGCCGCGTAGAGGAGGTGGCGGCGGCGGCGTGCGGGACAAGCTCGCGTCGGGGGTGAGCTTCCCCTTGCCGTTGCTGAAAGACCCCATGGTGAGCTAGGGTTTCGTTGTCGCCGGCAAGGTGGCAAGCTTGGCTAGATGTGGATGAGTCCATCCAACCCCCGCCCCAAGCTTGCGTTAAAAAGGACGGCGACCCGCGGCTTCCACCCAATGCTAGGTTGGCCCGAGGTAGGTGATCGTGTTTAATACAATCGCAGTCGGTGGTTGGGGGCCAACATGTGAGGCCGTGGCGAACACTGAGCGAACATGCGGCGCGTTCGTTCCATGTCCGTATGGGCGCAAACTGGGTGCAAATTGAACTTGAAATGTGTCCATACGGGCACCAAAAGGACGCAGTTTAGGTTTGAATCTATGCGTTGGGCTGACGCTTTGGTCCGTTTCTGATCTAGATGAACACACGTGGGCAGTTTGGATCGGCCGGTTGAAGTTGCTCTAAAAGCGGTATCCGCCATAGTGAAATGGACAAAACATGAAAAAGCATGGCGGAGATACGAAAAGTACCACAAATGGAGGGGTCTATGAAAAATCCGATGTACTCGGGCAAGCTTATTATTTAGCGGTATTTTCGCCCGTTTTTTTGTCTTTGCCATGTCCAGCAAAAAAGAAAAAAAAAAGAAAAAACAAACAAGGCTGCAAGGCTAGCTCTCCAGGAAAACTGTGCACGGTTCCACCCACTACGGGGTCCCTCACGGAACGGTGGGGAAGAACTCATCCAACACGACTAAACCCCATCATGATAGCTCGGTCGCCAGCATCTTCCCCGCTTTCTATTGCACAAACGATGGATCGAAGTGCAGTTGTGTAAGGTTGAACTTCTCCTCAACATTCTGATGCATCCCGTTCCTATGTGTATGAAGCCGCCCATGCAGTTTCAACATCATGGATCATGTTGTAGTTATTCCACTCTATGAATTCTTCTGAAGCATGGCGAGCTTTTATCTCCATATTTCACTCAAAATGGTTTACCATATAAAGGCATGTGTGATGCACCGAGCAACTCCGGCCTAACCAATTCACCGACTACCTAGCCAACTACCGTGATACTTATTTCATTTTTTGGCGAGGATCGTGATACACTTTTTCTGTGTGTGAAGCCAACGAACACAACTGGTTACAAGCACACCGAAATGAAGTACGTAACATGGTTATGAGTGCGCACTAGCTCAACCAGGTTTAATCGGACCACAAATGCAAAAGGACTAAAGTTGATGTAGGCAACCAAACATATCCATTATGCTAGCATGACCAAATGCTTTTTTCTCTAACAAGTGGTCCGAACTTACTTATACTACTGATTAAACATAGGGCAACGATAGGCGCTGCCGGACCGGCCCAAAATTTCGGCCGGTCAGCGCGCACGTTCGATCAAAATCCCCCGTGTCGTTAGATTTTCTGTCTTCCAGTCCAGATCCTCTGGTCTCAACACACACAAAAAGAAAAGCCCCACACAGCTCGCCGGTCCAACGCGCCGCCCGCTCCTACCGGCCACCGGCGCTCGTCCTCGATTAGCCGCGCCGCCCGCACTCGCCCGACACCCTGCTCCGTGTTGGATTTAGAAAGTAGATCAAATCGTCGGAGTCTAGGTCCTACGTGCAAAGCTAACTTGCAAGCAAGCATGCAAGCAGCTTAATGGATCTACAGTACCACATGCATGACGAGCTAGCTTCAACTGGATTCGAGTCGTCATTGGAAACTCGAGCGGAAGCTCTCGTAGGCAGATCTGGGCTAGCTACAATAAAAAATCATTTGATGGCTGTATCTTTTTTGCACGCTGGTTGTAGCTTTTGGGCTCGTGGGTGGTAGCTTTTTTGTCATTGGTTGAAGCTTTCATGCTCGATGGTTGTAGCTATTTTCATCGCCGGTCGCAGCTTCCGTGCTCGTTGGTAACAACTCTTTTCATGCCAGGTTGTAGCTATGAATTGCACGGTTGCGGCTTCGCCATCATCGGTTGTAGCATTGGTCCTCACTAGTTTCAGCACCTGCCAATGCCCGGTTCAGCTTCCGTGGAAACACGAGCCTTTATAAAGTTTTTTTCCATTGGCGGTCATATGTTGAAACTTTTTTCATCTATGGTTGAAGCTTTTTTCATCTACGGTTGAAGCTTTTTATATCAATGGTTGTAACCTTTTCTATTGCACACTATCTGATTGAGGCTTTTTTCGCTTTTCTGTCAATGGTTGAAACTTTTTCCGTTGCATAGTGCTTGATTGAAGCTTTTTCAATATAGGGTTGAACCTTTTTTTGTCAACAGTTGCAGCACTGGCCGCCCCCAGTTTCCGCCATATCCGCTTGAAGATTTTCATGGACGGTTTTAGCTCTTTCAGGTGCCGGTTGCAGCTTTGCAATTGCATAGAGCTTGTTGAAGCACACATGCAGCAAAAACGCAATGCTAATTCTAGCAAAAAAATGCCACCAATTCCAGCAACAAGGCAAGAGGTCATGTGGGAAAATACATGCTTGTAGCATTGGGGGAGGGGTGCTCACAGAAGCAGCAGGAGGTCATGCTGTCGGTGTTGACGAGCTCATGTAGTGCGTAAAAGAGAGAGGAGAGAAGCAACAAGGCAAGAGGAAGTAAGAAAGCAGAGAAAAAAATAGTTACGTGTAGGTCTTTCTTTAGAACAACGGGGAGGAGATAAAAGAAAGGACATCTTGCTCGAAGGCCCATCAAAAGTCACGTAGCCAGTCCGCTTCCGCGTAGCAACGCGAGCGAGCGAGGGGCGACCGGCCAAGCGCTCGGCCGGTCGTCCGTAGGGAAACATTTCCCTTAAACATAGTCGCGTGGCATTACAGCGGTCTCCACCATAGTGAAACGGACAAAATTTGAAAAAGCATGGCATCGAGATATACGAGAAGTTTTTTTACGAAAAGGAGGTTAACCCCCGGTCTCTGCATCAGATAGATGCATGCGGCCATCTTATTAAAAGAAAATAGTCTGACAAAGTAAACAGGTCTCAAAATACAAAAAAGCTCATCAAGAGCTAACTGCAAGAAAGCGGAATAGCCACAACCGGCGGAATGAAAAGAGATGGGAAGCTAAACACCTATCCTATTACATGACCGCCATCCAAACCGGTTGAAGATAGCCCGTGCTACCGTCTCTCAACGGATAGACCCAGTAACCATACGCTCCCTGGCATCCGTCGGAGTGAGTAGCGACCACATACGGAGCATTGTAGTGGCCCGAAAAACAACCTGCAAGAAATGAATATGTGTTGTTCTGTTAAAAACCAAATCGTTCCTGCAATTCCATATAGCCCATAATAAAGCACACACTCCTACACGAATGAGTTTCGCGATGTCTGATTGTACTCCATCCAGCCACGTCCCAAATAACGTGTGGATGGTATTCGGAGGAGTAATGTTAAAAGCTATGTGCACAGACCGCCTTAAATTTTTTGTCATTGGGCAATCGAGAAAGAGGTGTTTGACAAACTCATCACGATCACAGAAACTACATCTTGGCGATCCTGTCCGGTTACGTTTAGTCAAATTGTCCTTAGTTAGAATGACTTGCTTGTGAACAAATCACATAAACACTTTAATTTTTAAGGGCACTTTGACTTTCCAGATATGCAAAGATCTAGGAGTAATGCCAGAATTAATAATATCCACATACATGGATTTTACCGAAAATACTCCATTCTGAGTAAGTTCCAACGCAACTTGTCTGGCTGTTGAGAGAGTTGAACATCCATCAGTCTTCTCACAAGATGGAGCCAAGCTTCCCAACGGTTTCCCGCTAAAGTCCTCCTAAATTGGATATTGAGGGGAGTGGACTGTAGTACTGTTGCAACGTAAGCATCTCTACGCTGAACAATATTATAGAGAGAAGGATATTGGATAGCTAGAGGCGTCTCCCCTAACCATGTATCCTCCCAGAATCTCGTGGAAGTACCATTACCAATAATGAATTTTACCCTGTGGAAAAATGTTGATCTAACTCTCATCAGACCTTTCCAGAATGGTGAGTCGGTCGGTCTGACTGTCACCCGAGACAAGGTTTTAGAATGAAGGTACTCATTATGCAGAATCTGTGCCCAAGTGGCCTCGGTCTCTACAGAGAGCTTGTACAGCCATTTGCTGAGAAGACATCTGTTTTTCACCTCTAAATTTTCAATTCCCAGGCCCCCTTCGTCTTTTGCCCTACATATAATATCCCATCTAGCGAGTCTGTACTTCATTTTTAACTCATCACTCTGCCAGGAAAAACGAGAACGATAAAAGTCTAATCTTTTCCGAACCCCAACTGGGACTTTGAAGAAGGACAAAAGAAACATTGGCATACTTGTGAGCACCAAATTAATGAGAATTAGTTGGCCATATGACATTAGTTTTCCCTTCCAGCAACTAAGCTTCTTTTCAAATCGATCTTCAATACACTTCCATTCGTTGTTGGAAAGCTTGCGATGGTGAATCGGTATGCCCAGATATGTAAACGGCATCAAACCCAATTCACATCCAAACAGCTGTTTATAAGCTTCTTGTTCGTCTTTAGCTCTCCCAAAGCAGAACAATTCACTTTTATGAAAGTTAATCTTAAGTCCCGACAATTGCTCAAAAAGGCATAGCAGAAGCTTCATGTTTCTTGCTTTCGCCAAATCATGCTCCATAAAGATAATAGTATCGGCCGCATATTGTATGATGGAAACTCCTCCATCTACTAAATGCGGAACGAGTCCACCAACTTGGACATTATCTTTAGCTCTCCCTATTAGTATCATCAACATGTCCACTACTATGTTAAACAAAATAGGTGACATCGGGTCTCCCTGTCTCAGACCCTTATGTGTCTGGAAGTAATGACCTAAGTCGTCATTTACTTTGATTCCGACACTGCCCTTCTGCGTAAAGGATTTGACCTGCTTTCTCCAGGACTGATCAAATCCTTTCATCCGCAAGGCTTGCTGAAGAAATGGTCACTTAACTTTATCATACGCTTTCTTAAAATCCACCTTAAAAACCACTCCATCTAGTTTTTTCGTGTGGATCTCATGGAGCGTTTCATGAAGAACCACCACCCCCGCTAGTATGTTTCTGTCCACCATGAAGGCTGTTTGAGAAGGTTGTACCACAGTATGTGCAATTTGTGTTAATCTATTCGTCCCCACCTTGGCAAAGATTTTAAAACTGACATTGAGAAGACAAATCGATTGGAACTTCTCAATCCGCACCGCATCTGTTTTCTTAGGGAGGAGAGTAATCGTTCCAAAGTTCAAGTGAAATAGCTGCAAATGCCCAGAGAACAGATCTTGGAACATTGCAAGCAAATCTCCCTTGATAATATGCCAACATCTCTTATAAAACTCAGCCGGAAATCCATCCGGTCCAGGAGCTTTATTATTTTTCATTTGTGAAATTGCGTCAAACACCTCTTTTTCCGAAAACTGGGCGGTTAAGATATCGTTCTCATATCTCGCAAGTTGAGGTATATCGTCCACCCTCGACTATACGAGAAGTAACTATGAAAAATATGATGTACTCAAACAAACTTTTTCTTCAGCGGTATTTTCTTCCGTTTTGTTGTCTTTGCCATGTCTACCAAAAACGCAATAAGGCAGCAAGGCTCTTCAGGAAAACTGTCCATGGTTCCACCCACTATGGAGTTCCTCACGGATCTTCGGGGGCGAACCCATCCAACACGACTAAACCCCCATCATGATAGCTCGGTCGCCAGCATCTACACTGATTTCTGTGCACCCACAGTGGAAGACCGTGCAATGCTTGAAGGTCGAACTTCTCCTCAAAATTCGGATGCATCCGTTCCTATGTAGGAGTACATGAAGCGACCCTTGCAGTTCTAACATCATGGATCATGTGATAGTTATTCCGCTCTACGAATTCTTCCGAAGTATGGCGAGCTTTTATCTCGAGATGTTACTCAAAATGGTTTACCATATAAAGGCATGTGTAATGCACCGAGCAACTTCGGCCTAACCAATTCACCCACTACCTAGCCAACTACCATGATACTTATTTCATTTTTGGTGGGGATCGTGATACACTTTTTTGCGTGTGCAATTGATACACTTATTTGAGAGCAATTAAAATGAGCTATCACACATTTACGCTGACGCAGCCCCGCTCCCCCGCTCCCTCGCTCCTGCACCTTATGTCGTTCGCCACTCCGGCAGCGGCGCACACCTAGCCTCCCGTCGTTGGCTGCTCCGGCCGCAGCAGCCACCTCTCTTGCCGTCAGTCACCCCAACCCCGACAACCACCTTTCCCTTCCAGATCTGGAGCGTGGTCTCGCTTCGCTTGCTATGGGCTCCAGTCCTCGTTCGGTGACCTCCTCCTTTCACCGGGACGGCGAGCGGCCGGTGGTCACGGGCCTAGGGCTTTCATCGAGCTCGGACGCATCTGAGGCGATGGGGCCGGCGTTGCCACAGCTGCCTCCCCCTTGCGGCTGCGTCTACTGAGGCTTGGAGGGCTCGCGTAGGCGCCGGAGCCATGAGGAGCAGGCAAGGCCTGCAGTGGCCAGGGAGCGCCGCGAGATCTCGCCGGAGATGGCTGGTCTTTGTTTCCGTTTCTTCGAGGAAGGGCATCTCAGGAAGGACTGCACCAACGACATCGTTTGCTTCCGCTGTAGCCTTCCTGGCCATGTCTCCAAGGACTACAAGCGACCCAGGAGTCCGTCCCCGGAGGAGGAGCTCAGGCGCCTCATCGCGTCCAAGGTGGCCCAACGCGAGTTGGGGGGTGTCGGTGGCGCGCGCGGCCATGACAACGGCTCTGCCCCGCTTTCGCCACCGCCGCCGCCTCCCGCTGTGCACGCCGCCCCAGCGGCTCGGCCAAGGGTCGTGGCCTCCCGCCTGCAAAGCTCGCCGGCGGAGGAGCTCGCGCCAAACGACCTTTGCATCACTAGGCACACCCAGGGCTTGGGAGATCTCGAGCGGAGACTCCAGTTGGCCATGGTGGCCTACGTGGGCGGCGCCAACATAGGCATCTTGCCAGAGTTCGTGTTGGAGGCTCTAAGCGAAGTTCTAAAAATTGGGCCAGAGTGGCTGTCGGTGCACCCCTACCGTCCTGAGGACTTCCTGGTGGTGTTCGGCAGGCCGGAGCACAAGAACCTCGTGGCGAGCTAGCCATCGATCGAGCACATGGGGCGGCGCATCTTCTTCAGGCCATGGAACCGTCAGGCGCTGGCGGCACACTCGAGATTCAGCTTCAAGGTTTCTCTCATGCTGGAAGGCATCCCCCCACACGCTTGGGAGAGAGAAGTGGTGGAAGATCTGCTCGGTTCTTCCTACATGGTGGACATGGTGGCGCCAGAATCAAGCTCGTGTCGTGATTTCTCTGCTTTCAGGCTCACGGCGTGGACGGCCGATCCTGAGGCCATTCCGGCGTTGAGGTGGTTGGCCATCCCGGAGCCTGGCTTGTTCGTCCCGCTGGCGGAGCCTGCGCTGTTGCAGTACAAGATCCTCATACACCTAGAATCCGTGGCTGACTTTGGAGAGACGGAGGAGCCATGCTTCTTAGCGGCTTCCTCAGACAGTGGCTAGAGCAGCATCCTGAATTCTGGCAGTGGCTTCAGCGTTGGCAATGGTGGCGGCGTCGTGCCTCAGTAGCGGCCTTGGCAGTTCGGTGTGCGCGACTCTCGTGTGGGCGGCTTCGGCAATGGCCAAGTTGGCAACAGAGCCTCGCCGCCAGCGGGCCGTGGTGGTGTCTGATTGGCGTTTGCCGCCAATGGAGCCGAAGGAGCTGATCTCGGTCGCGGGCCTCCTCTGGCGGTGCAAGACAAGTTGACGGTCAAGATTTCAGCTTTTGACTGCTTATCTGATAAGGTGGGGAGAGCTGCGCCTTCTGGAAATCAAATTTCAAACAGCTCGATGGAGAGAGGGGCAGCTCAACCAACATATCAGGCTAACGTGGCAGTTCGGAAAGGGTGAGGCTTGCTGTGAACGGATAACCTATCTTGGAGCCCGTGCAGCCGCCAGAGGCGACAAGGGAGTTGGTGCCAGCTACGCAATCAACGGTGCCTGATGGGGTGGTCGCTAGCTTGGTCATGGAGCCGCATGGGGCCAACCCAATGGTGATGTGCCAAGCGGAGGCGGAAGAGGATAGGAGGAATCCCGAGGTGGACAATGACAAGACTATCATGTCGGCGCTTGATGCTGAGATTGCTGTGGGCCCGGTGGGATCGGGAGAAGCTCTGAGGGGCCCCGTGCCTGCCCCCTCGATGCTAGTGGTGGGAGCCACAGAAGGAATCCCGAGGCATGCAGATAAGGCTACTGTCGAGGGTACGTGGGATGCGTCGGCCCCTCCACTCACACTGCATGAGGGGTTGGATAGTGGGGCCTTTGATGGGAATCATGGCCATGCACGCACGGAGACACTCGTTCGGCCCGGGATTGAGATTTCTGCTGTGGTCCCCGGCTTTTTGGACACGAATTTATCCAACTTGGCTGCCCTGGAAGACTTGGAGACACACCCACATGCATCTTGTGAAGAACAAAGGGCTCTAGCAACACTCACGGAGGGGATGACTACTCAGGAAGATTTGGCATTCACTCGGCTGAAAAGCTTTTGCTCCAACATTGTGAAGAAGCTTGCTCCTCCACTACTGAAAGAAGTTCAAGCCGCGACGCTTCGACCACAAACAGAGCCTTTCACTCCCAGGTGCACCACTCGCACGATGAAGCGTTTGGCTCCTGCTTGCACCACCAAGGCCATCCCGGTGGAAAACATGCTGTTAAGGGCACTAGGTTTGGTTTCCGAGGATCTCACTTTTGATGATGAGGCGGTCCAGGAGCTCAAGGACTTGTTTGACTCCCCCCTTCGAGAGCAACACGTGAGAGTGATTGCGGCCTTGTTTGGCAAGACAGTTCCACTGCATGACAGGGAGGCAAGTGCGGCGAGAAGCGTTGAGGATATATAAGCCTCACGTGTGGTGTGCACGAGTGGGTGGCTTCCTTTTGACATGGATTTAAGCCCCGCACTTATATACTGGAATGTTTGTGGCCTCAACAACCCGGCCAAGAGGAAGGCGGTCAAGGAGTTCATCGACACAGTCAAGATTAGCTTAGTTTGCTTGCAAGAAACTAAATTGAATGTAATCGATAAGTACATTGTCATGCAATGCCTAGGGCCGTCTTTTGATGGTTTTGCTTACATGCCTTTGGAGGAAATTAGAGGGGGTATCTGTTGGGGAACGTAGCAGAAATTCAAAATTTTCCTACGCGTATCACCAAGATCTATCTATGGAGAGACCAGCAACGAGTAGAAAGGAGAGTGCATCTACATACCCTT
Organism: Triticum dicoccoides; assembly: GCF_002162155.2. Lineage (NCBI taxonomy): Eukaryota > Viridiplantae > Streptophyta > Magnoliopsida > Poales > Poaceae > Triticum > Triticum dicoccoides. Next base: position 578,730,098 of record NC_041384.1, on the reverse strand, counting down.
GTAGATCGCTAAGCGGAAGCGTTCAAGTGAACGGGGTTGATGGAGTCGTACTCGTCGTGATTCAAATCACCGATGATCAAGTGCCGAACGGACGGCACCTCCGCGTTCAACACACGTACAGCCCGGTGACGTCTCCCACGCCTTGATCCAGCAAGGAGAGAGGGAGAGGTTGAGGAAGACTCCATCCAACAGCAGCACGACGGCGTGGTGGTGGTGGAGGAGCATGGCAATCCCGCAGGGCTTCGCCAAGCACCACGGGAGAGGAGAAGAACTTGGGAGAGAGGGAGGGGCTGCACCAAAGGCATAAGGTGTGTTTGGGAGGCCCTCCTACCCCACTATATATAGGGATCCCAAGGGGGGGGTGCGCCAGCCCCTAGGAGATCCAATCTCCAAGGGGGCGGCGGCCAGGGGTGGAGTCCTCCCCCCCAAGGCACCTAGGAGGTGCCTTCCCCTGCTGGGACTCTTCCTTTAGGGTTTCCCCAGGCGCATGGGCCTCTTGGGGCTGGTGCCCTTGGCCCATGTAGGCCAAGGCGCACCCCCTACAGCCCATGTGGCCCCCCGGGGCAGGTGGCCCCACCCGGTGGGCCCCCGGGACCCTTCCGGTGGTCCCGGTACAATACCGATGACCCCGAAACTTGTCCCGATGGCCGAAACAGGACTTCCTATATATAAATCTTTACCTCCGGACCATTCCGGAACTCCTCGTGACGTCCGGGATCTCATCCGGGACTCCGAACAACATTCGGTAACCACATACAAGCTTCCTTTATAACCCTAGCGTCATCGAACCTTAAGTGTGTAGACCCTACGGGTTCGGGAGACATGTAGACATGACCGAGACGTTCTCCGGTCAATAACCAACAGCGGGATCTGGATACCCATGTTGGCTCCCACATGTTCCACGATGATCTCATCGGATGAACCACGTTGTCAAGGACTCAATCGATCCCGTATTCAATTCCCTTTGTCTATCGGTGTGTTACTTGCCCGAGATTCGATCGTCGGTATACCGATACCTTGTTCTATCTCGTTACCGGCAAGTCACTTTACTCGTTCCGTAACACATCATCCCGTGATCAACTCCTTGGTCACATTGCGCATATGATGATGTCCTACCGAGTGGGCCCAGAGATACCTCTCCGTTTACACGGAGTGACAAATCCCAGTCTCGATCCGCATAAAACAATAGATACTTTCGGAGATACCTGTAGTGCACCTTTATAGTCACCCAGTTACGTTGTGACGTTTGATACACCCAAAGCACTCCTACGGTATCCAGGAGTTACACGCTCTCATGGTCGAAGGAAGAGATACTTGACATTGGCAAAGCTCTAGCAAATGAACTACACGATCTTTTGTGCTAGTCTTAGGATTGGGTCTTGTCCATCACATCATTCTCCTAATGATGTGATCCTGTTATCAACGACATCCAATGTCCATAGCCAGGAAACCATGACTATCTGTTGATCACAACGAGCTAGTCAACTAGAGGCTCACTAGGGACATATTGTGGTCTATGTATTCACACGTGTATTACGATTTCCGGATAATACAGTTATAGCATGAATAAAAGACAATTATCATGAACAAGGAAATATAATAATACTTTTATTATTGCCTCTAGGGCATATTTCCAACAGTCTCCCACTTGCACTAGAGTCAATAATCTAGTTCACATCGATATGTGATTAACACTCAAGGTCACATCCCCATGTGACTTACACCCAAAGAGTTTACTAGAGTCAATAATCTAGTTCACATTTACCATGTGATTAACACTCGATGAGTTCTGGGTTTGATCATGTTATGCTTGTGAGAGAGGTTATAGTCAACGGGTCTCAACCTTTTAGATCCGTGTGTGCTTTACAAATCTCTATGTCATCTCCTAGATGTAGCTACCGCGCTCTATTTGGAGCTATTCCAAATAACTGTTCTACTTGGAGCTATACTAAAAGTTGCTCCATTATACGTATCCGGTATTTCTACTCAGAGCATCCGGATAGGTGTTAAGCTTGCATCGACATAACTCTTTACGTCGAACTCTTTATCACCTCCATAATCGAGAAAATTCCTTAGTCCACTAGTTACTAAGGATAACTTTGACAGCTGTCCTGTGATCCATTCTTGGATCACTCTTGTACCCCTTGACTGACTCATGGCAAGGCACACTACAGGTGCGGTACACAGCATAGCATACTGTAGAGAGCCTATGATAAAAGCATAGGGGACGACCTTCGTCCTTTCTCTCTATTCTGCCGTGGTCGAGATTTTAAGTCTTAACTTCATACCTTACATCTCAGGCAAGAATTCCTTCTTTGACTGATCCATCTTGAACACCTTCAAGATCATGTCAAGGTACGTGCTCATTTGAAAGTACTATTAAGCATTTTGATCTATCTTATAGATCTTGATGCTTATTGTTCAAGTAGCCTAATCCAGGTTTTCCATTGAAAAACAGTTTTCAAATAACCCTATATGCTTTCTAGAAATTCTACATCATTTCTGATCATCAATATGTCAACAACATATATTCATCACAAATTCTATAGTGCTCCCACTCACTTCTTTGGAAATACAAGTTTCTCATAAACTTTGTATAAACCCAAAACCTTTGATCATCTTATCAAAGCGCACATTCCAACTTCGAGATGCTTACTCCAGTCCATGGAAGGATCGCTGGAGCTAGCATACCTTTTAGCATCCTTAGGATCGACAAAAACTTTCTGATTTGTATCACATACAACCTTTCCATACGAAGACTGGTAAGGAAACTCGTTTTGTCATCCATCTGCCAGATTTCATAAATGCAGCTAATGCTAACATGAATCCGACGGACTTAAGCATCGCTACAGATGAGAAAATCTCATCGCAGTCAACTCCTTGAACTTGTGAAAAACTCTTCGCCACAAGTCGAGCTTCATAGATGGTGACATTACCATCCACGTCCATCTTCTTCTTAAAGATCCATTTATCTCAATGGCTTGCCGATCTTTGGGCAAGTCCACCAAAGTCCATGCTTTGTTCTGATACATGGATCCTATCTCGGATTTCATGGCTTCTAACCATTTGTCGGAATTTGGGCCCACCATCACTTCTCCATAGCTCATAGGTTCATTGTTGTCTAGCAACATGACCTTCAAGACAGGATTACTGTACCACTCTGAAGTAGTACGTATCCTTGTCACCCTACGAGGTACGGCAGTGACTTGATCCGAAACTTCATGATCACTATCATAAGCTTCTACTTCAATTGGTGTAGGTGCCACGGGAACAACTTCCTGTGCCCTGATACACACTGGTTGAAGTGATGGTTCAATAACCATATCAAGTCTCCACCATCCTCCCACTCAACTTTTCGAGACAAACCTTTTCTCGAGAAAGGACCTGATTCAAGAAACAATCCATATTGCTTTCGGATCTGAATTAGGAGGTATACCCAACTGTTTTGGGTGTCCTATGAAGATGCATTTTATCCGCTTTGGGTTCGAGCTTATCAATCCTGAAAAAAAATTCACATAAGCATCGCAGCCCCAAACCTTTAAGAAACGACAACTTAGGTTTCTCTAAACCATAATTCATACGGTGTCATCTCAACGGAATTACGTGGTGCCCTATTTAAAGTGAATGTGGTTGTCTCTAATGCCTAACCCATGAACGATAGTGGTAACTCGATAAGAGACATCATGGTATGCATCATATCCAATAGGGTGCAGTTATGATGTTCGGACACACCATCACACTATGGTGTTCCAGGCGGTATTAATTGCGAAACAATTTCCACAATGTCTTAATTGTGTGCCAAAACTTGTAACTCAGATATTCATCTCTATGATCATATCATAGACATTTTATCCTCCTGTCACAATGATCTTCTACTTCACTCTGAAATTACTTGAACCATTCAATAATTCAGACTTGTGTTTCATCAAGTAAATATTCTCAACATCTACTCGAATCATCTGTGAATTAAGAACATAACGATATTCACTGCATGCCTCAGCACTCATTGGACTGCACACATCAAAATGTGTTACTTCCAACAAGTTGCTATCTTGTTCCATCTTACTGAAAACGAGGCTTTTCAGTCATCTTGCCCATGTGGTATGATTTTCATATCTCAAGTGATTCAAAATCAAGTGAGTCCAAACGATCCATCTGCATGGAGTTTCTTCATGCGTATACACCAATAGACATGGTTCGCATGTCTCAAACTTTTCAAAAACGAGTGAGTCCAAAGATCCATCAACATGGAGCTTCTTCATGCGTTTTAAACCAATATGACTTACATGGCAGTGCCACCAGTAAGTGGTACTATCATTACTATCTTTTGGCATGAAAATGTGTATCACCACGATCGAGATTCAATAAACCATTTTTAGGTGCAAGACCACTGAAGGTATTATTCACATAAATAGAGTAACTATTATTCTCCTTAAATGAATAACCGTATTGCAATAGTCATAATCCAATCATGTCTATGCTCTACGCAAACACCAAATAACAATTATTCAGGTTTTAACACCAATCTCGATGGTAGAGGGAGCGTGCGATGCTTGATCATATCAACATTGGAAACATTTCCAACACATATCGTCAGCTCACCTTTAGCTAGTCTCCGTTTATTCTGTAGCTTTTATTTCGAGTTACTAACACTTAGCAACCGAACCGGTATCTAATACCCTGGTGCTACTAGGAGTACTAGTAAAGTACACATCAACACAATGTATATCCAATATACTTCTATCGACCTTGCCAGCCTTCTCATCTACCAAGTATCTAGGGTAATTCTGCTCCAGTGGCTGTTCCCTTTATTACAGAAGCACTTAGTCTCGGGTTTGGGTTCAACCTTGGGTTTCTTCACTAGAGCAGCAGCTGAATTGCCGTTTCATGAAGTATCCCTTCTTGCCCTTGCCCTTCTTGAAACTAGTGGTTTCACCAACCATCAACAATTGATGCTCCTTCTTGATTTCTACTTTCGCGGTGTCAAACATCACGAATATTTCAAGGATCATCATATCTATCCCTGATATGTTATAGTTCATCACGAAGCTCTAGCAGCTTGGTGGCAATGACTTTGGGGAAACATCACTATCTTATCTGGAAGATCAACTCCTACTCGATTCAAGTGATTGTTGCACTCAGACAATCTGAGCACAAGCTCAACGATTGAGCTTTTCTCCCTTAGTTTGCAGGCTAAGAAAATCGTCGGAGGTCTCATACCTCTTGACGTGGGCACGAGCCTGAAATCCCAATTTCAGCCCTCGAAACATCTCATATGTTCCGTGACGTTTCGAAAACGTCTTTAGTGCCTCAACTCTAAACCGTTTAACTGAACTATCACGTAGTTATCAAAACGTGTATGTCCGATGTTCGCAACATCCACAAACGACGTTTGGGGTTCAGCACACTGAGCAGTGCATTAAGGACATAAGCTTTCTACTGTCCGCATAGTTGCTACTATCAACTTTCAACTATATTTTCTCTAGGAACATGTCTAAAACAGTAGAACTAAAGCGCGAGCTACGACATAATTTGCAAAAGGTCTTTTGACTATGTTCAAGATAATTAAGTTCATCTTATGAACTCCCACTCAGATAGACATCCCTCTGGTCATCTAAGTGATTACATGATCCGAGTCAACTAGGCCGTGTCCGATCATCACGTGAGACGGACTAGTCATCATCGGTGAACATCTTCATGTTGATCGTATCTACTATACGACTCATGCTCGACCTTTCGGTCTCCGTGTTCCGAGGCCATGTCTGCACATGCTAGGCTCGTCAAGTTAACCCTAAGTGTTTTCGCTGTGTAAAACTGTCTTACACCCGTTGTATGTGAACGTAAGAATCCATCACACCCGATCATCACGTGGTGCTTAGAAGCGACGAACTGTAGCAACGGTGCACAGTTAGGGGAGAACACTTCTTGAAATTTTGCAAGGGATCATCTTATTTACTACCGTCGTCCTAAGTAAACAAGATGCATAAACATGATAAACATCACATGCAATCAAATAGAGTAGTGACATGATATGGCCAATATCATATAGCTCCTTTGATCTTCATCTTCGGGGCTCCATGATCATCTTGTCACCGGCTTGACACCATGATCTCCATCATCATGATCTCCATCATCGTGTCTTCATGAAGTTGTCACGCCAACGACTACTTCTACTTCTATGACTAACGCGTTTAGCAATAAAGTAAAGTAGTTTACATGGCGTTCTTCAATGACACGCAGGTCATACAAAAAATAAAGACAACTCCTATGGCTCCTGCCGGTTGTCATACTCATCGACATGCAAGTCGTGAATCCTATTACAAGAACATGATCAATCTCATACATCACATATATCATTCATCACATCCTTTGGCCATATCACATCACATAGCATACCCTGCAAAAACAAGTTAGACGTCCTCTAATTGTTGTTTGCATGTTTTACGTGGCTGCTATGGGTTTCTAGCAAGAACGTTTCTTACCTACGCAAAACCACAACGTGATATGCCAATTGCTATTTACCCTTCATAAGGACCCTTTTCATCGAATCCGTTCCGACTAAAGTGGGAGAGACTGGCACCCGCTAGCCACCTTATGCACCAAGTGCATGTCAATCGGTGGAACCTGTCTCACGTAAGAGTACGTGTAAGGTCGGTCCGGGCCGCTTCATCCCACAATACCGTCGAAACAAGATTGGACTAGTAACGGTAAGCATATTGAACAAAATCAACACCCACAACTACTTTGTGTTCTACTCGTGCAAAGAATCTACGCAATAGACCTAGCTCATGATGCCACTGTTGGGGAACGTAGCAGAAATTCAAAATTTTCCTACGCGTATCACCAAGATATATCTATGGAGAGACCAGCAACGAGTAGAATGGAGAGTGCATCTACATACCCTTGTAGATCGCTAAGCGGAAGCGTTCAAGTGAACGGGGTTGATGGAGTCGTACTCGTCGTGATTCAAATCACCGATGATCAAGTGCCGAACGGACGGCACCTCCGCGTTCAACACACGTACAGCCCGGTGACGTCTCCCACGCCTTGATCCAGCAAGGAGAGAGGGAGAGGTTGAGGAAGACTCCATCCAACAGCAGCACAACGGCGTGGTGGTGGTGGAGGAGCGTGGCAATCCCGCAGGGCTTCGCCAAGCACCACGGGAGAGGAGAAGAACTTGGGAGAGAGGGAGGGGCTGCACCAAAGGCATAAGGTGTGTTTGGGAGGCCCTCCTACCCCACTATATATAGGGATCCCAAGGGGGGGGGTGCGCCAGCCCCTAGGAGATCCAATCTCCAAGGGGGCGG
>NC_041384.1:578721297-578722175 GCF_002162155.2 Triticum dicoccoides | reverse complement strand
GAGGTGCCTTCCCCTGCTGGGACTCTTCCTTTAGGTTTTCCCCAGGCGCATGGGCCTCTTAGGGCTGGTGCCCTTGGCCCATGTAGGCCAAGGCGCACCCCCTACAGCCCATGTGGCCCCCCGGGGCAGGTGGCCCCACCCGGTGGGCCCCCGGGACCCTTCCGGTGGTCCCGGTACAATACCGATGACCCCGAAACTTGTCCCGATGGCTGAAACAGGACTTCCTGTATATAAATCTTTACCTCCGGACCATTCCGGAACTCCTCGTGACGTCCGGGATCTCATCCGGGACTCCGAACAACATTCGGTAACTGTAACGCCCCGAGACCGATGTGCCAGGTGTCGTGCAGTTATTCGCTGTTGTTGCGTTGTCATTGCTTGCGTGTCATGCATCTCATATCATGTCATCATGCGCATTTCAGTTGCATACATGTTCGTCTCATGCATCCGAGCATTTTCCCCGTTGTCCGTTTTGCAATCCGGCGCTTCGTTCTCCTCCGGTGGTCATTTCTACCTTTCTTTCTTGTGTGGGGATTAAACATTTCCGGATTGGACCGAGACTTGTCATGCGGCCTTGGTTTACTACCGGTAGACTGCCTGTCAAGTTTCGTACCATTTGGACTTCGTTTGATACTCCAACGGTTAACCGAGGGACCGAGAAGGCCTCGTGTGTGATGCAGCCCAACACCCTTCCATTTTGGCCCAAAACCCACCAAACTCTGCTCCATGCCCTAGAGCGTTCGATCACGATCGTGTGGGCGAAAACCGCACCTCATTTGGACTCTCCTAGCTCCACTTATGCCTATTAATACCCCCTCCATTCGGATCTCTTCTTCCCCCGTCCGAAACCCTAGTTAAAAAAAAACAGATCAACCCCC
>NC_041384.1:578642053-578720642 GCF_002162155.2 Triticum dicoccoides | reverse complement strand
CCGCGGGTCCCCAGTTCGCCGCCGACGCCCGGGGCCCGCCAGGCCCACGAGGGGCCCTCCCGGCCCGCAGTTCCCCCGCCGCCTCCTCCTCCTTACGCCGCCGCCACCTCCGGCGCCGGTGGCCGGCGCCGCCACGGGCCGCCGCGCCCCGACCGGACCTGGTCGCCGGCAGCCGCCGTGGCTCCCCGGCCCCGCGCGCGCGCCGCCCTACGGCACCGCCGCCGTCTCGTCGCCAGCCGGCCGCCGCCCCGCCCTCCGGTCCCCTCGTCGCTGGCCGCTGCCTCCTTCCCCGTCGTCGCCGGTGAACAGTACCGCCGCCGCCTCGGTATCCGTGCCCGATCCAGATCTGGATCTGGGATATTTCGGTTGATTTTCTCTTCCCGAAACCTTAATTTTCGAGCAATGTTTGACTGCTTGCATCTCCGCAACCGTAGCTTCGTTTTGGGCATATGATATATCAGAATCTTCGCCTCGATATGTACATCATTTCATTCCATTGCATCATTTGCATTTGAGGTCATCTTGATGCCCAAAATGCTGTTAGAAGGAGGCTTCGTAAGTTAAATTGCAGATCCGTTAGTTCATCATGCACTTTTGTCATTTTTGCCATGTTTAATTCGTGCATGATATGCCTGTGCCCTTTTGGGATGAATTGTTAAGCATTTTGCCTTCTTTCTAGAGGCGCCACCCATGCATTTTTAGGATGTGTGTGTTGTCTTGTGCAAGCTTGCGAAGAGAGGTACCTGAGATTGCTGATTTCAGAGACTTAGTGATTTTCACTAAGTCTGGGATATTTTAGTTCATGATGCTATATGTCCAGCTTGTTTCCTAGTGATCCGTGCCTCTTTTGAGGATGATCAGTAAGGGAGTTTTGATATTTATGTTATGCTCTATCCATCCATGTCTTTGTTTACATATGTGGAGTGCTCTAGGTTGACTCAATCGAGCTCAACTTTTGCATCGTTGTTAATCTGGGCAGATCGTCAACTTGTTTGCGATTTTGCCGATGCTACCGTTAGTGTTCCATGCATGCTATGCCTTTGTTCTTGCCATGTGTAGCTAGCACTTTGTGCCTTCTTGCTGGTTATATGCTTTCCTTGCCATGACTTGCACCGTAGTGAGTGCATCGAGCTCGTTTACATGCCTTCGTGAGTTATATTTCAGCATGTCTCAGTTTTCACTAAGTCTGAAAACTGATTGTGTTCGAGCTATGTTCGTGAGCTCGGTAGAGTATTTTGTGAACCCTTTTGGCCCCAGGTCACTTTGGGTGTTTTGTTAAGCTTGTTGAGTAGCTCCATGCCATGTTCTTATTTGTCATGTTCAGATTTTCTTTCATGTTGTTTTGCTGCTCCGAAGAGAGCATCGTGATCTGAAATTTCAGACTAGTGTTAATTTCACTAAGTCTGGAAATCTGTTTTGCATTTGTGTTTTAGCCATGCTTGTTTGAACCTCTTAATGGATGAATTTGCCTATGGCTCAGTGCTAGTGTTTTGTCAACCATCTTGTGTACATCACTGCCATGTATTTTGTTTTTATGTTTGGTGGCTGTAGCATGTTCATTTCGTTGCATTTAGATGCCTACTTGCTGTAAATCGCAGACCGGTGTCGTATCTTAAAACGCTTGCCATTTCCAAACCGTGGCTCCGATTCCAATGATCTTTATATCATTTTCAATCGATTGCATCCCCTCTATCCAGTGGCACCCTTGGAATTCCAAGTTGAGGCTAGGTTCATACATTTCCTGTCATATCTCGCATTTCGCATCCCGCATCGCATCCCGCATAGCATATCATCATTTCATCATATTGCTTGGTCTTGCACGTGGTTGATTGTATCCTTGTTGCTTGTTTGTCTTTGGGTAGAGCCGGGAGACGAGTTCTCTACCGAGGAGCCCGTTGAGTTTGCTTGTGAGGATCCTGCCAACTCTGACAACTGTGCAGGCAAGATGATCATACCCTCGAAATCACTACTATCTTTGCTATGCTAGTTTGCTCGCTCTTTTGCTATGCCATTGCTACGATGCCTACCATTTGCTTGTCAGCCTCCCAAATTGCCATGTCAAACCTCTAACCCACCATGTCCTAGCAAACCGTTGATCGGCTATGTTACCGCTTTGCTTAGCCCCTCTTATAGCGTTGTTAGTTGCAGGTGAAGATCGAAGTTTGTTCCTTGTTGGAACATGGAGATGTTGTTCCTTGTTGAAACATGTTTACTTGTTGGTATATCACAATATATCTTACTTAATTAATGCATCTATATACTTGGTAAAGGGTGGAAGGCTCGGCCTTATGCCTGGTGTTTTGTTCCACTCTTGCCGCCCTAGTTTCCGTCATATCGGTGTTATGTTCCCGGATTTTGCGTCCCTTACGCGGTTGGGCTATAATGGGAACCCCTTGACAGTTCGCCTTAAGTAAAGCTCTTCCAGCAATGCCCAACATTGGTTTTACCATTCGCCTCCTAGCCTCTTTTTTCCTTGGGTTTCGCGGACTCAAGGGTCATCATTATTTTACCCCCCCCCCCCGGGCCAGTGCTCCTCTGAGTGTTGGTCCGAACTGGGCAGCCTGCGGGGCCACCTCGGGGAAACTTGAGGGTTGGTTCTACTCGTAGCTTGACCTATCTGAGTGTGCCCTGAGAAAGAGATATGTGCAGCTCCTATCGGGATTTGTCGGCACATTCGGGCGGTGTTGCTGGTTTAGTTTTACCCTGTCGAAATGTCTTGTTGTACCGGGATACCGAGTCTGATCGGAGTGTCTCGGGTGGAGGTCTATTCCTTCGTTGACCGTGAGAGCTTGTGATGGGCTAAGTTGGGACACCCCTGCAGGGTATTATCTTTCGAAAGCCGTGCCCGCGGTTATGGGCAGATGGGAATTTGTTAACGTCCGGTTGTAGAAAACCCGAAGTTGACCTTAATTAAAATACATCAACCGTGTGTGTAACCGTGATGGTCTCTTTCCGGCGGAGTCCGGGAAGTGAACACGGTTGTTGGAGTTATGCTTGACGTAGGTAGTCCAGGATCACTTCTTGATCATACTTTTATCGACCGTGCTTTGCCTTCTCTTCTCGCTCTCATTTGCGTATGTTTAGCCACCATATATGCTAGTCGCTTGCTGCAGCTCCACCTCATTACTCCATCCTTCCTATAAGCTTAAATAGTCTTGATCTCGCGGGTGCGAGATTGCTGAGTCCCTGTGGCTCACAGATACTTCCAAAACCAGTTTGCAGGTACCGATGAGTTTGTGCAGTTGACGCAACCAAGTTCAGGAGGAGCTCGATGAAGATCTTGTCCTTTATGTTGTTTCGTGTTAGTTGATCAGTAGTGGAGCCCAGTTGGGGTCGATCGGGGACCTTTGTCGCATTTAGGGTTCTTCTTTTATTTAGGCTCCGTAGTCGGGCCCTGATTGTATTTGGTTGTTGTAATGCTTTATTCATGTAATTGTGTGAAGTGGCGATTGTAAGCCAACTATGTATCTCTTGCCCTTATGTATTACATGGGTTGTGTGAAGATTACCTCACTTGCGACATTGCTTTCAATGCGGTTATGCCTCTAAGTCGTGCTTCGACACGTGGGAGATATAGCCGCATCGAGGGCGTTACAGTAACCACATACAAGCTTCCTTTATAACCCTAGCGTCATCGAACCTTAAGTGTGTAGACCCTACGGGTTCGGGAGACATGTAGACATGACCGAGACGTTCTCCGGTCAATAACCAACAGCGGGATCTGGATACCCATGTTGGCTCTCACATGTTCCACGATGATCTCATCGGATGAACCACGATGTCAAGGACTCAATCGATCCCGTATTCAATTCCCTTTGTCTATCGGTATGTTACTTGCACGAGATTCGATCGTCGGTATACCGATACCTTGTTCTATCTCGTTACCGGCAAGTCACTTTACTCGTTCCGTAACACATCATCCCGTGATCAACTCCTTGGTCACATTGCACATATGATGATGTCCTACCGAGTGGGCCCAGAGATACCTCTCCGTTTACACGGAGTGACAAATCCCAGTCTCGATCCGCATAAAACAATAGATACTTTCGGAGATACCTGTAGTGCACCTTTATAGTCACCCAGTTACGTTGTGACGTTTGATACACCCAAAGCACTCCTACGGTATCCAGGAGTTACACGCTCTCATGGTCGAAGGAAGAGATACTTGACATTGGCAAAGCTCTAGCAAATGAACTACACGATCTTTTGTGCTAGTCTTAGGATTGGGTCTTGTCCATCACATCATTCTCCTAATGATGCGATCCCGTTATCAACGACATCCAATGTCCATAGCCAGGAAACCATGACTATCTGTTGATCACAACGAGCTAGTCAACTAGAGGCTCACTAGGGACATATTGTGGTCTATGTATTCACACGTGTATTACGATTCCCGGATAATACAGTTATAGCATGAATAAAAGACAATTATCATGAACAAGGAAATATAATAATACTTTTATTATTGCCTCTAGGGCATATTTCCAACAGTATCCTGCTGGATTGGGACTCCACTGTGGTGGACGTGGTGGGTGTGCAGAACGATACCAACTTCCTCATAGGTTGGGTGCAAACCAAAGGAAGTGCACCGTGGTGGATTTCGGTGGTTTACGGGCCGCAAGGGGATGAGCTCAAGACCAAATTCCTTGAGGACATGTCAGCAAGAAGAGCGACCTGCCTGGGAGCTTGGATGATCCTAGGAGATTTTAACATGATCCTTAGAGCTTCGGAAAAAAGCAATAGCAATTTCAATAGAGGCATGATGAACAAATTTAGGCGATTCATTGATGAGCATGAGCCGAAGGAGCTATACATGCATGGGAGACGATTCATGTGGTCCAACGAGAGAGAGAGAGAGAGAGAGAGAGAGAGAGAGAGGCTCACGCTTACTAAGATAGATCGAGTGTTGGTCTCGGTGGATTGGGAGCTGGATCACACGGACAATTTATTGCAGGCCTTGTCTACTAGGATCTCTGATCACGCGCCGCTTCATTTAACTACCAATGCCCCTTTCTTCCATAAGAAGAGGTTCAGATTTGAGATATTTTGGCTAAAGCTGGAAGGCTTTGAGGATGTCGTACGTGAGGCCTAGAGATGTGACGAGCGAATCACAGACCCATTTCAGAGGCTAGATGCTATGTTGCGCAACACCGCTGCTGCCCTCCAAGTTTGGGACCAGCGCAAAACTGGCAACATTAAACTACATATGGCAGTGGCCAATTGGATTGTGTTCAGATTTGACAAGGTTATGGAAGATAGAGATCTCACGGAGCTCGAGCGTTGGCTCAGGAACACCCTAAAACTAGCACTGCTTGGGTTGGCTTCGCTGCAACACACTATCGACAGGCAGTGGTCGTGGTTCAGATGCCTAATAGAATGGGATGCTAACACCAAGTTCTTTCAAGCCTTCGCTAATGGGGGGAGGGCGAAGAACTATATACCGCTGATCAAGCACGAAGATGAGTTGATCAAGCAATTTTAAATATTCTTGAAGTTGTTATCATGATGCGGATGACATGCAAGTTTTATGCAATATTTAAAGAAAATGTTGATAAGAGCATATTAAGAAGCATTTGGTTGCCAAGGCGGAAATAAAAGGGGTGTCACGGCAACTACAATGGAAATGGTGCCACGACAACATTCCGGTTCTGGTACTCAATTGAGATGCCGGGGCAAAAAAAAGGAAGTGTGACGAGAGCGTGTCATGCAAGATGATGGGGCACTCCCGGATACCGGGTGTCCCATGAGTCGACGATGGTGACAAGGCAACAGAGGGGCAACGTGCACCGACAATTCGAGCACGGAGCAAGCATGAGCATCTCATACATCACACATGCATTCGTTCACGGGCGTCGTCTCGGTGGTTATACCTTCCAAGGGAGCATTCTCGAGCGGTTCGAGTTCGTAGAGGAAGTAGTTGTTCTCGTGACGGTACTGGAAGTAGGGGTACACGTTCGTTTTTGAAGAGGTACTTGACGGGTCCGAATCCCTTCGGGGTTGTCGTGGTACTTGCGGTCTCGGCGATGGTAGTCGTTCACGTTCGAAGAGGAACTTGATGTACCCATGTGCTTCACAGGTCGTCGTTGAACTTGATGAAATCCATCCGCAGGTAAGCCGTCCATGGTCGTACTCATGTTGGCGTGCAACACGATGGTCTCGAGGATCGTAGTCAAACTTGGCGGTCCATATGGTCACCGGAACGAAGCAACACGAGGGCCTCGAGTGGGCAGCAGCAAGGACTGGCGGTGCGTGAGCAGCGGCAGGAAGCGGGCACGCTCAAGGGAGAGCAGCAGAGGGCAGCAGCAGCAGTGAGGCGATGGTGGTGGCCTAGCACGGCGCCGGAGACGGGGAACGTGTGGATCCGAGGTCCCCAGCAGCAGGAAAGGCATCTGGTGAAACGGCAGAGACATGGCGAGGTCGACGACGAGCTGGAGAAGGCGCTGTGGGGCTTCACCGACGCCTGCACTTGTCGGAGATGGCGAGCAAAGGCGGGGGAGGCGGTCACGGTGGCCGGCGGAGTCGAACGAACTCGGGCACGCGTTCCAGTAAAAAGACGGACGGCGAGGCGTCTGAAGTGGGGAAGGAGCATGGGCGACGCGCTTGGGTGCCGGCAGGGTGGTCGATGGAGAGGGGCTTGGCGCGGCGGGGATGAGCTCGCTCCGGTGAGGGTGCAGAGGTCCAAGGCATGGCTTTCGTCGACGTGGACGAGGCGAGGAGGAGCTGCTGCGGTTCGTCCCGGCGCTCGACAGAACGACGCAGACAGGACTTGGCGGCGGGGCCTCGGCAGCAGGGAGGCGCGGCCATGGCAGGGCCCGACGGATCCGGACGAGGGCGGCGCTTGACGACGGAGGGCGACGAGAGGCAGAGGAGATCGAGGGCGTGAGGTGGCGGCGCTACGGGATCAAGCGAGAGGCTCTCGCTCCTCTCTGGCGGCGCGAGCGGGGGAAGGAGGGAGAGACCAGGGGATCGAGAGGAGGGGATCGAGCTAGGGTTAGATAGGAGCTAGGGTTGGGCCTAGGCGCAGATGGGCCTGCCTGGCTAGTCTGCTGGGCTCTCTTCTCCCTCTCTCTTATTCTCTAGAAATAGAAAATAACATAGAAGAAAAGGAGAAGAAAGGAGATGTTGGGGAAGAAATTGGACACACGGATAATTTTCCCGGACTCGCAAAAATGTGCTTGATCCTGGAAAAATAGAAATGGTCACACGCGAGAAGTTGAATTCGAACTCATTTGAATTTAATTCAAATGGTTTGAACTAGGACAAGGTTTTGGAAGTGTCCAAAAATGTTGAGATTGTTGGTGGAGCTCCGGAAAATGGCGAAAGAATTTACGGACAAGGTTCGAGGTCAAGCAGCGAGATAACAAAGGCATGGGGAAATTTGCAAGTGTGTTTTAGGTGATTCCAAAAGAATGGATTATTTTATAATAGCTCCACTAATATCGGGAGGATATATTATAAAAAGAAGTCATCCTTCCCTCGATTTAAATGGATCGAAGATCCATACGATTTATTTAGTTGAGATGCAAAAGATTTATGAGATGATGGCATGATGACATGATGCAAAACAAAAATAAAAGGGCAAGCACAAATGAAACACACGGCGAAACCCGGAATATAAGGAAGTCTTCTCGAGCATCGGTCTCGGGGCGTCACAGCGCTGGAGCAGAGAGTGTTATCCACTTATAGAGGAATCCCAGCCTGGCAAAGGGTGTCCATATATGCTGACGATGTTGTGCTGTTCGTACATCCCACAATCACCGACCTCATCTTCATCAAGCACGTGCTGGATATGTTCGGAGAAGCTTCAGGTCTTAAGGTCAACTACATGAAATCCACTGCCACTCTCATTCATGGCGAACAAGAGGACAAAGAGAGAGTTATTGAGCTTTTGCAATGCAAGCTTGCGGAGTTCCCATGCCGATATCTGGGTCTGAAGTTGGCAATCAAGCAACTAACAAAGCAAGACTGACAGCCTCTACTCGACATGGTGAGGAAATGTATGCCCGCATGGCATAGAAGGCTCGTTCAGAGAGCGGGCAGACTGGTGCTTGCCAAATCCGTGATCTCTGATCGCCCAGTTCACTAGCTCCTGGTGCTACAGGCCCCCGCATGGGTTCTAGAAGACATCAACAGTTGGATGCGGTATTTTATCTTGGCTGGGAAAGATAAAGTCAATGGTGGGCAGTGCTTGGTTGCGTGGGGTAGAATCTGTCGTCTGGTGCAGTACTGAGGCCTTGGAATCAAGAATCTGAAAACTCAAGCGCTGGCCTTGCGAGTGAGCTGGGAATGGCTGAGGCGCATCGAGCCAGAGTGGCCTTGGGAAGGTCTAGGAATGTTGGTCGACCAGGAGGCATGAGATGTCTTCGATTGTTTGGTGCACATTGAGGTTAACCGAGGAGATAAAGTGTTGTTCTAGAGGGATCGATGGATACATGTCCGGTTTGTGCAAGACATTGCGCCTCTAAGTCTTGAGCTCGTGGAAACACGCCACATCAACAGTAGGACTGTGAAGTGGGTGCTGGAGGATGAGCAATGGTCGATGGACGTCCCCTTTGTCTCTTCTCCATGGTGCTTCTTCAACTCATGCACTTGAGACATGCCATTGCCTCGGCGTATAGGGATGATCAGATGCCTGACAGCTTCCTATGGCCATGTGCGACATCCATGTCATACTCTGCCAAATCTACTTACAATCGTCTTTGTGAGGGACTTCCGGTGTGCCCCTACGCCGCAGCCATCTGGAGAAGCCTCGCCCCTCTCAAATGCAAGATTTTTGCATGGCTTGCCTCACAACATTGCCTGTGGATGGCGGATCGATGCGCTAGACATGGATTGCAAGATCACACCTCGGCCTGTTACACGTGCCTGCAGGACGAAGACACAATGGATCACATCTAGGTACAATTGTTGGGGAACGTAGTAATAATTCAAAATTTTCCTACATGTCACCAAGATCAATCTAGGAGATACGAGCAATGAGAGAGAGGGAGTGCATCTTCATACCCTTGAAGATCGCTAAGTGGAAGCGTTACAAGAACGTGGTTGATGGAGTCGTACTCGCGGTGATTCAAATTGCGGAAGATCGGATCCAAGCACTGAACGGTAGCCATCAGTGAGGGTGAGAACATAACAATAGCCACTGCGAGCCTCAACGCTCATTGGACCGCATACATCAATATATATTATTTCCAATAAGTTGGTTGCTCGCTCCATTGTTCCGGAGAATCGAGTCTTGGTCATTCTACCCATGAGGCATGGTTCACACGTGTCAAATGATTCATAATCAAGAGACTCTAAAAGTCCATCTGCGTGGAGTTTCTTCATGCGTTTGGCACCAATATGACCAAGCGGCAGTGCCACAAGTATGTGGGACTATCATTATCAACCTTACATCTTTTGGCATTCACACTATGAATATGTGTAACATCACGTTCGAGATTCAATAAAAATAACCAATTGACCAGCGGTGCATGACCATAAAACATATCTCTCATATAAATAGAACAACCATTATTCTCGGATTTAAATGAGTAGCCATCTCGCATCAAACGAGATCCATATACAATGTTCATGCTCAAAGCTGGCACTAAATAACAATTATTGAGGTTTAAAACTAATCCCGAAGGTAGATGTAGAAGGTAGCATGCCGATGGCGATCACCATCGACCTTGGAACCATTCCCGACGCGCATCGTCACCTCGTCCTTTGCCAGTCTCCGCTTATCCCACAGCTCCTATTTTAAGTTACATATGTGAGCAACTGCACCGATATCAAATACCCAGGAGCTACTACGAGCGCTGGTAAGGTACACATCAATAACATGTATATCATATATACCTTTGGCATTGTCGGCCTTCTTATCCGCTAAGTACTTGGGGTAGTTCTGCTTCCAGTGACCATTTCCCTTGCAATAAAAGCACCCAGTCTCAGGCTTGGGTACATTCTTTGGCTTCTTCCCGGCAACTGACTTACCGGGCGCGGCAACTCCCTTGCCGTCCTTCTTGGAGTTCTTCT
The DNA here is from genome assembly GCF_002162155.2 of Triticum dicoccoides. Classification (NCBI taxonomy): domain Eukaryota; kingdom Viridiplantae; phylum Streptophyta; class Magnoliopsida; order Poales; family Poaceae; genus Triticum; species Triticum dicoccoides. The sequence continues at coordinate 578,710,629 of NC_041384.1, read as the reverse complement.
TACCCCTGCCTTTCTTGAAACTAGTGGTCTTATTCACCATCAACACTTGATGTTCCTCTTTGATCTCCACCTCGGCTGATTTCAGCATCGAGTATAACTCAGGAATGGACTTCTCCATCCTTGCATACTGTAGTTCATCACAAAGCTCTTGTAGCTAGGTGGAAGTGACTGGAGGATTCTGTCAATGACTGAGTCATCTAGAAGATTAACTCCCAGCTGAGACAAGCGATTGTGCAACCCAGACATTTTGAGTATATGCTCGTTGACAGAACTATTTTTCTCCATATTACAACTGTAGAACTTGTCAGAGACTTCATATCTCTCGACCCGGGCACGAGCTTGGAAAACCATTTTTAGCTCTTGGAACATCTCATGTGCTCCGTGTTGCTCAAAACGCTTTTGGAGCCCCGGTTCTAAGCTGTACAACATGCCGCACTGAACCAGGGAGTAATCATCACTACGTGACTGCCAGGCGTTCATAGCGTCTTGAGTTCCTGGGAAAATGGGTGTCGGTGGGAACGACACCTATGGGATCACTGGGATCCATTCTACGGTTGGAGGGCGCGAGGTTGTGCAAAGAGCGGGTCTAGTAGCCAGCGCAAAGATTGTTTACCCAGGTTCGGGCCGCAAGGATGCGTAATACCCTAGTCCCGATTTGGTGTATATTTGAGTGTTCTTGATCTTCTGAACTAGCTGCGGTGCGTGCGTAGTCCAAAAGATCATAATCCCTCTCCAGTATGCCTCGTGCCTCCTTTTATAGTCAAAAAGGGGTCGCCACAGTGGCACACAGGAGGTGAAAAGGTAAAAAGTGTACAAGCTTATCGCCTGTCATTACGGGACAAGGCACATTACATGCGCTCCTTAGGTGTCCCGTTGCTTTATTGGGGACGGTAACGAGGCCCCTCCCATCTGCCGCCGTTCCACCTCGCTCCAACGCGCGTCTGAGCTAATGAGGCATGTAGCACCACGTAAGCTGGCAGGCTGCTGAGGTGGCATGGTGGTAGGGTCTTCACGAAGATCTGCATGCCACCATGCAGGTGCTTGCTGAGTTGGCCTGGAGGCCGCGCGTCGCCACGCAGGTGCCTGCCCAGCTGGTTGGGCTGGCAGCTATATGGGAACGGTGGTGGGGTCTTGGCAGACGTGGGCCTAGCTGTGGCCCCGCAGGTGTCCTCGGCAAGGGTCTTGCCAGGGACCCGGCAAGGGTCTTGCCGTGGCATCATGGTCATCCCCGGCAAGGATCTTGCCGGGGGTCTCGTGGATTTCCTCGGCAAGGATCTTGCCGAGGATCGTCGTCTTCTGGTCCTCATCCGATCTTGTGTGCCTATGATCTTCTCGAAGATATGCATGCCACCATGGAGGTGCCTCCCGAGCCTTGGTTCCAATGTGGCTAGTGGTGTTGGAACCCTTGGGCTCAAGGGTTGCGCACTCCTTTGGCATTGGGCAAGTTGCCCCGACAAGGCTCTTCCCGGTGCTACGGAGGCCGCCCTGGCAAGGGTCTTGCCGGGGGAGTCCACCTCGCCCTTTTGCTCTTTCTGTCTCTGGTCTTGGCGTTGTTCTGGTCGTCTCGTGCTCCTGGCTGGAGCGCTGCTCTGGTATTCTTGTGCTTCCGCTTCCTCTGCCCCACTAGGACGGCCGCATGCACGGCTCTGACTACCCGCGCACAAGTAAAGGGGCACAAAAGAGAGCCCTTACTTTTGTGCACCGACAGGAGCCCCGGGGCCTGGGCCATACATAAGTGCGACGCGTTGTTGGGCTAGGCCCAAAACGGTACGCGGGCACGCGGAACTGAGTTTTACTGCTGTAACTTCCTCGCCCATCGCACTTCCCCACGCCCCGCGTCGAATGCGTGACATGGGGGTCGTGCGTGACGTGGGGGTCATGCATGGGGGCAATTGCTGCCCTCATGCATCACTTCACAGTAAATGGTGAAGAGGCGGCCCACGCCTTCCCCATAAGAAAAAGGGGAGACTACGGGCGCGCTGCTCATTTACCCTCCGTGTCTCTCCAATTTCGGAACCGCCGTCCCCCCTTCTTCTTCCTCAAGCGAAAAATCCAAAGCTTCCGCCTCCATCCGCCGCCCCCGCGCCCCCATTGCCCCCAATCTCCCACTGCTCCAGATTCCTCCACCTCTTTCTCGGCCGCCATGGCACCCAAAACCAGCAAGGGCAACGGAGTGGCCAAGGACGCCAAGGAGAAGGGGATGCCGGAGAGCGAGTGAGCGGCGCTTCGGACGCAGCTTGCCATCTTCCCCTCGACGGTCGATGCGGTCCACCTCAGGAACAACTTCAAGCCTCTGTGGGGGGTGAAGACGACGGTGCATCCGGCTACGCGCATCATCCCTGCCAATTTTGCCAAGGCCGGCCCGAATCAGCATCCTTTCTTCATTGACTACTTATCCTGCGGGCTTTGCCCCCCTTTCTCTGATTTTTTCAATGATATCATGCACACCTTCGGTTTCCACCTTCTTGATTTCACGCCGAATGCCAAGCCGAATGAGGGCTTTGCCGGAATTCTTCCCAGCACGGCCCTTTTTCGCCAGTATTTCTTTCCCCGCATCCAGGCGGGGGGTGCCATCTCCGGCTGCGTCACCTGGATCCCACAGACCCAGGAGAAAGGCACGCATCCAGAGGGTACCCAGAAGGAGAGGTGGGAGGAGAGGCGAGGCCGGTGGCTATGGATCGAGGAGAAGGATCCACAAGAGTTCTACCAAGTTCGTCAGAGCCCGCCAGTCCGCCGCAAGGACTGGAGTGACGCTGACGCCGATGACAAGAAGCTCGAGATCGCTACCACTAGGATCCATCGCCTCACCATGGCCAGGCTCACCCTTGAGATGATTGGGGCCGACTTCATCCGCTACCGCATTGCCCCACTGCATAACAAGGGGAGGTCGGCCTGGCTTTCAGGAAGGCGGCTGATGTCATGAGGCTTCGCCCCGGCTTGAAGCACAACTTCACGGTGATGGGGCACATTCATCTTTGTCAGTGGCTTTTCTAGCTCGATGTGGGTGGCGATAGTAGGGCTGAGAGAGCCAGCAAGGCCGCGAAGGCTGGCAAGGTCATCAAGGGGCCTCTGTTCGGGTTGCCGACGAGAGTGGTCCCGCTGAGCAACAACTCTTGCAAAGCCGACATCATCACCATGATGCCGGACTTCAACGCGCACGGCCTTGACCCAAGGTGGACCGAGCCGGAGGAAGAGCGGGTGTAGGAGTTCTTCGACAACCTGTCGGAGAGGTATGTCCGCAATGAGCCACTGCTTATCAAGGACACCACCTAGGAGGAGCTAGACTATATCACCGCCAGGGTGGCGGAGGCGGCGCTTGCCAGGGAAGCTGGCAGCGTCGGCCACGTGGAGAACAAGGCCAAGGTGGCCGCGGAGGAGGAGGAGCTTGCTGGATGGGAAGAGCCTGCCGGGGAGGCCAGCAGCGCCGGCACCGGGGCCCCTCTCATCGAAGATGTGGTTGAGGAGTCGACTGAGGAAGAGGCCGGGGCTGACGTCCCTTCGGCAACGAGGAGAAAGCGCGTCCTGCGGCGGGCCAGCTCTGGTGAGCCAGTCCACCCACGCAGGACCGGGCAGTGGCAAGAGGCCTAGGAGGAGTCCATGCGCCTGACGAGGGCCGCGGCAGCGAGGAAGGTGGTGATGTCCGCGGTGGCGAAGAAGAAAGTGACTGCCTCTTCTTCGTCCAAGCGTCGCCGGACTCCATCCCCTTCCCCTCCTCCTACTGACGTTGACACGGAGGTCGTCTTCGATCTTGGGTCTCTCAGCCCAAGGAGGAAGAGGAAGGCAGCGGAAGAGGAGGTGGAGGATTGAGTAAGCATCTGGCTTTTCATCATCTCCGTTCCTTCAGACTGTGCCGGTTTCCTTGACTTGTTTTTACTCTTACACGGACATGGAGACGCTGGCCCAGAGGGTGGCGAAGAGGGCCAGGGCCTCAAAGTGCGGCCAGCCCTCGGTGGGCACCTCGAGTACGTCGCTGGTGGTGGAGAGCAGCCCCGGCACAGCCCCCAGTGTTCGTTCACCACTCACTCCCCATCAACGAGCGTTGGGGAACGATTCCTTGGCGCTGACCTTGCCGTGGTTGCAGGAGGAGGACGGGAGCAGGAGGAGCCTCTGAGGGCCACCCCCAACACGCCGCCCCCATCGACTACGCCGCCCTGAGGGGCATCCCCGGCAAGGGGCCAAGCACCTGGCCCATGCGCATGGAGGAGGAGGAGGAGGAGGCGAACCTGGGCGCCAGTGGCTCCGCCCCGGCACCAAATATCGGCGAGGAGGGGGCCACTTCTTCCCAGCCTGGCACGGGTGAGTTAATCGCCCTCTGTCCTTGTTCTTGCTTGCTCTCTTTTTAAACCTTTGTCTTGGCTTTGCCTCATTCCCCTCCTCGGTATCCAGACCCTTCCTCGGCAGACCGGGAGGACATCGACACTGTCATCGAGGAGATCGCCAGGGACACCGAGGCCGAGGCCGCCAAGATCACTGCCTAGGAGGACGCCAAGGGTGCTGCTGAGGATGCCGTCAAGGGGCCTGCCGAGGAGGCCAGGGAGGCCGCTGCCGAGGAGGGGGTGGTTAACAATCAACCTTCCTCGATCAACCTTCCTCCTCCGCTGCCTCTGGCTCGGGTAAGTATCTGAAGGTGAGTGATGATCTCTTCGTCCACCTCCGAGGGACGGCGAGCACCAGGGCGCCCGCCGAGGGGGAGGTGTTTGATGACGAGGTGCTCGCCGCCGCCGGGCTCGAGGTTGCTGACGAACCGAGCGCCGGTGGTGGCGGTACCCAGGAAGAGCGGCTCCTCCAGGACATGAGGGTCAACTTCCAGAAGCTCCAGGCGCTTCACTGTGCCCGCCTAGACAAGGCCAAGTCTAGGTGGCGACGGTGGACAAGGCGGAGGCGGATCTTGAGAAGCGCGCCACCGAGACGTAGGCTTGGTTCCGCCAGGCCTGTGAGGAATTGAAGTCCGCCCAAGATCTACTGGCCGAGCGCAAGCATGAGCTTGTCCTGAAGTAGGCCAACGTCGAGAAGGCCTAGGAGGTGGCAAAAGCACAGGCAGCCAAGGACGAGGCCGCTCGGCTCCAGCATGAAGTCGTGCTGAACTCCAAGGAGGAGGACCTTTCCGCTCGTGAGGAGAAGCTCGCCGCGACACTCCGCGGCAAGGATGAGGAGGTCGAGCAGCTTATCATGCAGCCGACCCGGGAGCTGGAGCAGAGGCATGAGGAGGCACTCAATGCTCAGGCCCAAGTCCAGGCCGGCAAGGTGAATGAGCTGGAGGTGGAGCGGGATGGGTGGAAGAAGCAGGTCCTGAAGGACAGAGGAGAGGGATGCGGCCAAAGGTGCCTTGGCTGACGCACAGGCCACAGTCCTCAGCAAGGTCGAGCTGCTCTCCGAGGCCAATGACTCCATCAGGGATCTGAACCTAAAGCTGGAGGGCCTCAAGGGGACGCTTTCGGAGGTCAGGGCCCGGGAGGAGACCCTGACCAAAAATCTGGAGGCCGAGAGGCAGCTGTGGAGGAATGACGCCGCCAACCAAGCGGATTTTGTGAAGGGCGAAAACCTTTGGATCAGCCGCCTCGCCAACATCGCCGGCAGGATCACCACGCAGCTGGCTACCATGGGGATGCCGCACATGAGGTATGTCCCGGAGCCGAACGTGAGTCCCAATGCCAGACTGACCCTGTTCTTCATGGGCATTCTTGGAGCTATGGAGCAATTCCGCTCCAACAGAGCGACCTCCCTGGCCAATGAGGCCCGGAGGCTTTGTCGGGGTGTCCAGACCAAGGTCCTCACCAAGGTGGCGTACTGGAACCCCAACCTCGACTTTGATGTCGCGCTGGAGAGCCTGCCGGAGGATGTGGACCTCGCGGTGCTCGAAGAGCGTATAGAGCCCATCATCAGCCACGTCAACGGAGTTCGAAGGATAGTGGGCCAGCGTCGGGACTAGGCACCCCGTTTCTCATCGCCGCTGCAGGTTCATGACCAAGACAATTTTTATCTTTAGTTAGAACCACAGCAACAATTGATGTAATATAACTCTGCAGTACCCTAAAATGATGCATGTTATTTTCCTGTTCGATCGTTCATTGTATGTATACCATACGCTCAACTGGATAGCCTTGCCAGCACGTGAACCCAGGTTGCGGCGTTTTGAGGACGGATCCTCGCAACCGGCCGGGTGTGCCTGCTTCCAAGTAAACCACCTTGCCGTTCTCAACACGGCCGCTTGAACTGTTGAGCGGACTCGAAACAGAACAAGGGCGTGGCCAATAGCGGGAAGGCCACCTTGCCGTTCTCGATGCGGCGGCTTGAACTGTTGAGCGGACTCGAAACAGAACAAGAGCGTTGCCAAGAGCAGAACGCCCCCATCGCGTGCAGGTTTTTGATACCAAGAGCAGGATCTCCGAGGAAAACAACCTTATACATAAAATAATTACTCAAAGTTTCGAATGACTTAGCTTTTCTGTCGCCGCGCGAGCGTTTACTGCATCCACAAATGATGCCGCTCGTTTGGTCGTTTCTTCCTTGGGGCGACGACCACGACGAAACTGCTGCACCAACTAGACCAGATTTCCACAACTAAGGCCCCCTACCTGGCGCGCCGGAGATGTCAGTGGGAACAACACCTATGGGATCACTGGGATCCCTTCTACGGTTGGCGGGCGTGAGGTTGTGCAAAGCGAGGGTCTAGTAGCCAGCACAAAGATCGTTTACCCAGCTTCAGGCCGCAAGGATGCCTAATACACTAGTCCTGCTTTGGTGTATATTTGAGTGCGCTTGAGCTTCTGAACTAGCTGCAGTGCATGCATAGTCCAAAAGATCCGAATCCCTCTCCAGTACGCCTCGGGCCTCCTTTTCTAGTCAAAAAGGGGTCGCCATAGTGGCACACAGGAGGTGGAAAGGTAAACAGTGTATAAGCTTATCGCATGTCATTACGGGACAAGGCGCATTAAATGCGCTCCTTAGGTGTCCCATTGCTTTATTGGGGACGGTAACGAGGCCCGTCCCATCCGCAGCCATTCCACCTCGCTTTGATGTGCGTCCAAGCTGATGAGGCATGTAACACCACGTAAGTTAGCAGGCTGTTGAGATGGCGTGGTGGTTGGGTCTTCACGAAGACATGCATGCCACCACGCAGGTGCTTGCTGAGTTGGCCTGGAGGCCGGGCGTCGCCACGCAGGTGCCTGCCCAGCTGGTTGGGCTGGCAGCTGTATGGGAACGATGATGGGGTCTTGGCAGACGTGGGCCTGGCTGTGGCCCCGCAGGTGTCCTCGGCGAGGGTCTTGCCGGGGCCCCGACAAGGGTCTTGCCATGGCATCGCGGTCGTCCCCGGCAAGGATCTTGCCGGGGGTCTCGTGGATTTCCTCGGCAAGGATCTTCCGAGGATCGTCGTCTTCTGGTCCTCATCTGATCTTGTGTGCCTATGATCTTATCGAAGATCTGCTTGCCACCATGGAGGTGCCTCCCGAGCCTTGGTTCCAATGTGGTTGGTGGTGTTGGAACCCTTGGGCTCAAGAGTTGCGCGCTCCATTGGCATTGGGCAAGTTGCCCTGGCAAGGCTCTTGCCGGGCCTGCGGAGGCCGCCCCGACAAGGGTCTTGCTGGGGGAGTCCACCTCGCCCTTTTGATCTTCATGTCTCTGGTCTTGGTGTTGTTCTGGTCGTCTCGTGCTCCTGGCTGGAGCGCTGCTCTGGTATTCTTGTGCTTCCGCTTCCTCTGCCCCGCTAGGTACGGCCGCAGGCGCGGCTCTGACTACCCGCGCACAAGTAAAGGGGTACAAAAGAGAGCCCCTACTTTTGTGCACCGACAATGGGTGCGTCAGCTAGCGGTGCTTCAAGGACATATGCTTTTTGGAAGCTATGAGGATGATCCTCAAGTTACGGACCCAATCCGTATAGTTGCTACCATCGTTTTTTAGCTTGATTTTCTCTAGGAACGCGTTGAAGTTGAGGGCAACATTAGCGTGGGCCATTGGATCTACAGGATAGATTGTAAAGATAATTTTAGACTAAGTTCATGATAATTAAGTTCATGTAATCAAATTATTTAATGAACTCTCCCACTCAGATAGACATCCCTTTAGTCATCTAAGTGATACATGATTCGAATCGACTAGGCCGTGTCCGATCATCATGTGAGACGGACTAGTCATCAACGGTGAACATCTCCATGTTGATCGCATCTACTATACGACTCATGTTCGACCTTTCGGTCTCTCGTGTTCCGAGGCCATGTCTGTACGCTAGGCTCGTCAAGTCAACCTAAGTGTTTCACATGTGTAAATATGGCTTACACCTGTTCTATTCGAACGTTAGAATCTATCACACCCGATCATCATGTGGTGCTTCGAAACAACGAACATTCGCAACGGTGCACACTTAGGGGGAACACATTTCTTGAAATTTTAGTGAGGGATCATCTTATTTATGCTACCGTCGTTCTAAGCAAATAAGATGTAAACGGGATAAACATCACATGCAAATCATAAAGTGACATGATATGGCCTATATCATCTTGCGCCTTTGATCTCCATCTTCGAGGCACGACATGATCACCATCGTCACCGGCATGACACCATGATCTCCATCATCGTGTCTTCATGAAGTTGTCTCGCCAACTATTACTTCTACTACTATGGCTAACGGTTAGCAAAAAGTAAAGTAATTACATGGCGTTTATATTGACTCGCATGTCATACAATAAATTAAGACAACTCCTATGGCTCCTGCCGGTTGTCATACTCATTGACATGCAAGTCGTGATTCCTATTACAAGAACATGATCAATCTCATACTCACATATATAATTCATCACATCCTTTTGGCCATATCACATCAGATAGCATACCCTGTAGAAACAAGCTAGACGTCCTCTAATTGTTGTTGCATGTTTTACGTGGCTGCTATGGGTTTCTAGCAAGAACATTTCTTACCTACGCAAAAGCCACAATGGTGATATGCCAATTGCTATTTGCCCTTCATAAGGACCCTCTTCATCGAATCCGATCCGACTAAAGTGGGAGAGACAAACACCCGCTAGCCACCTTATGCATCAAGGGCATGTCAGTCGGTGGAACCTGTCTCACGTTAGCGTACGTGTAAGGTCGGTTCGGGCCGCTTCATCCCACAATGCCGCCGAATCAAGATATGACGAGTAACGGTAAGGAAATTGAACAAATCATCTCCCACAACTACTTGTGTTCTACTCATGCATAGAATCTATGCATAGACCTAGCTCATGATGCCACTATTGGGGAACACAGTAATAATTCAAAAATTTCCTACGTGTCACCAAGATCAATCTAGGAGATACTAGTAACAATAGAGAGGGAGTGCATCTTAATACCCTTGAAGATGTCTAAGCGGAAGCGTTACAAGAACGCGGTTGATGGAGTCGTACTCGTGGCGATTCAACTCGCGGAAGATCGGATCCAAGCACCGAACGGACGGCGCCTCCGCGTTCAACACATGTACAACCCAGGGACATCTCCTCCTTCTTGATCCAGCAAGGGGAGAGGAGAAGTTGAGGGAGAACTCCGGCAGCACGACGTCGTGGTGGTGGAGCACGTGGTTCTTCGGCAGAGCTTCGCTATGCTCAACGAAGGAGGAGAAGTTGGAGGGGGGAGGCTGCGCCAGGGGCAAGGGGTTCAGCTCCCATGCACCTTCCCACTATATATAGGGGTGGAGGGGGTTGGCTTCTTTTCCTCCAAGTCCATTGGGGCGTTGGCAAAGCTGTTAGGAAAGCAATCCCGTCCTTTCCCTTCCCCACCGATTGTTATCCGCCCTTTTTAGGGATCTTGATCTTATCCCTTTGGGATATGATCTTATTCCTTCTAAGGAGGGATCTTGGTGTGCCTTGACCAGGGATGTGGGGCCTTGCCCCCACTACCCACGTTCATGTGGGTCCTCCATGCAGGTGGGCCCCACTCCGGAACCTTCTAGAACCTTCTCGGTACAATACCGAAAAATCTCGAACATTTTCCGGTGGCCAAAATAGGATTCCCATATATAAATATTTACCTCCGGGCCATTTTGGAACTCCTCGTGACGTCTGGGATCTCATCCGAGACTCTGAACAACTTTTGGTAACCACATACAATTCCCATTACAACTCTAGTGTCATCGAACCTTAAGTGTGTAGACCCAACGGGTTTGGGAACAATGCAGACATGACCGAGATGCCTCACCGGCCAATAACCAATAGCAGGATCTGGATACCCATATTGGCTCCCACATGTTCCATGATGATCTCATCGGATGAACCACGATGTCGGGGATTCAATCAATCCCGTATATAATTCCCTTAGTCCATCGGTATGTTACTTGCCTGAGATTCGATAGTCGATACCCCTATACCTTGTTCAATCTCGTTACCGGCAAGTCTCTTTACTCGTTCTGTAACGCATAATCCCATGGCTAACTCCTTAGTCACATTGAGCTCATTAGGATGATGCATTATCGAGTGGGCCTAGAGATACCTTTCCGTCATATGGAGTGACAAATTCCAGTCTCGATTCGTGCCAACCCAACAGACACTTTCGGAGATACCTGTAGTGCACCTTTATAGCCACCCGGTTACGTTGTGACGTTTGAAACACCCAAAGCACTCCTACGGTATCCGGGAGTTGCACAATCGCATGGTCTAAGGAAATGATACTTGGCATTAGAAAAGCTCAAGCAAACGAACTACGCGATCTTGTGCTATGCTTAGGATTGTGTCTTGTCCATCACATCATTCTCCTAATGATGTGATCCCGTTATCAACGACATCGAATGTCCATGGTCAGGAAACCACAACCATCTATTGATCAATGAGCTAGTCAACTAGAGGCTCACTAGGGACATGTTGTGGTCTATGTATTCACACATGTATTACGGTTTCCAATTAATACAATTATAGCATGAACAATAGACAATTATCATGAACAAGGAAATATAATAATAACCACTTTATTATTGCCTCTAGGGCATATTGCCAACAACAATGTGGTTATGCGCGCAGTACTTGGATGGGCTGTCTTGACTAGCTGCAATTACAGATTACTTGCGCCACAAGCATGGACTCATTACTGGACTGGTGGATGCAACAATGATCAGGTTTCGCAAAGGAAGACAAGCGTGGTTTCGACACCCTGGTCATCTGCACGACATGGTCGCTATGGAAGCAAAGGAATGCCAGGGTGTTCAATAGAACTGAGCAACATGTAGACACACAAGAACTCGTGGTGAAGGTCCTTGATGAGATGAGAGATTGGAAGTTGGTGGCCCGAGGAGGAGGTAGTTTGCAACGCTTTGTGAGAGAGTAGTCTCGTGTTTTATTGTAGGAGTTGTAGTGGGTGTCTGTCGTCAAGTGTCCCACACTCACCAGAGCTCTTGTAAATTGTCTTGCTCTCTTCTATAAAATTAAGGCACGCGCTTTGCGTGCTCTCAAAAAAACATATTTACGCTGCACACCATACCATACAATTTGTATACATCTTGCTCGTTATCATGAATGGCATGTGCCAAGGAATGACTTCACATGCTATGGTCAGGTCCTCTTGAGACTTGCCCACGTCACAAACACGAGTCCCTTCCGTCCTACAGCGTGTATCGACTACCATACACGACATAAATGACCTAGGGATGCCGGGGACGATGCGTTCATTCTTGCGCGTACATCTACACAAGCATTATTATTGAAAAAGGGTTTGTGCAACTGGTTACAAGCACACCGAAACGGAGGGGGGAGAGGTCTTAGTTGTGGGCAACAACACAAAAACCCGAACAAAATAACATAAAAAATAGTCTCAAGGAGACTAGGTCGCCATCAAGAGGCGAGGCGCCAACAACTTGTAGTTAATGGTCAACTTGACGATCTCCAATCTATCACGTCGTTTGCACAGAGGCTTCCACAGCTGCAAGAAACCACACAGTTAGAAAATGACATCAGTGGCCCTCAGAGGGTAGATATGCTCAATGATAAGCTTATTTCTAATACATCACATGGTCCATGTCAAGGTCCCAAAATTCACCCACAACATTATGTGGACCTGAACCTGACCAGAGCAAGAAGCCAATAGTTAGTAATACTCCGGGAAGTTGGTCGGGCTCAACCCATTGCCCCACGCTTCCCTTCGGCAACCCCACATAAATTTAGCAGACACAATAGAAGAAACCATGATTTAGGTCCTCTTTGGTCTCGCATAGGGGCACGTTCCATCCCCTGGCCCTTGATGTTTCTGAACTTAGTCATCCGAAGGATCCAACCATGCTTCCCTTAGGGTACTAGTATTCCAAACTTCCATTAGCTCCTCCCGTCCATGGTGGAGAAGGAGTCTGAAGGATCCAACCACCAAGAAGTGATGCCAGGCAAGTGGGAGAGGATGATCCCCGCAATGATCCCAAACCACTCCTGGGTCTCGTTCGGGCCAAACGTTCGCTGAAACAACGGACCAGTGATGTTATCAGCCGGTGCCAAGACACGGAGATGGACGGTTGGTCAAATATCGCCGAACATAGATGGGTATTGTTCCTGAAGGGGGTGGGCACCCATCCAATAGTCCAGCCCAATGAGGGTATCACTGCCCCTCCCTATGGTAATAGATGACCCTAGTCTGAAGCCCGACTTGAGCGATTGAATAGCTTGCCAGAACTAGGAACCCCTTGACTATAAACACACAGAAAAAGACTGTCGCCTGAGTATTTAGCCTTGAGATTCATCCATGGCCCCCCATCATCATGTAGGATCCATCAAATCTACTTAGTTATCAGGAAAATATTCATTCTATGAGTGGATGTAATTCTAAGGCCCCCTGGTCCTTAAGCATGCATATGTCCTGCCATTTGACCAATGATGCGGCTTGAAGCTATGTTGGTATTTCCCCAAAGAGGAAGGGATCATGCAGCACAACGAAGGTAGGTATTTCCCTCAGTGATGAAACCAAGGTTATCGAACCAGTAGGAGAACCAAGAAACAATACATAAATGACACCTGCACACAAAGAACAAATACTCGCAACCCGACATATTAAAGGGGTTGTCAATCCCTTTTGGGTAATGGCGCCAGAAATTGACAAATGGACGTGAAAAAATTGTAGTAGATTGATAGATCGAACGCCAAATAAAATAAATAACAATAAATTGAAGCAAGGTATTTTTGTATTTTCGGTTTAATAGATCTGGAAATAAAAGCAAAGGAAAATAGATCGCGAAGGCAAATAATATGAGAAATAGACCCAGGGGCCGTATGTTTCACTAGTGGCTTCTCTCGAGAAAAATAGCAAACGATGGGTGAACAAATTACTATTGGGCAATTGATAGAACTTCAAATAATCATGACATATCCAGGAAATGATCATTACATAGGCATCACGTCCAAGATTAGTAGACCAACTCCTGCCTGCATCTACTACTATTACTCCACACATCGACCGCTATCCAGCATGCATCTAGTGTATTAAGTTCATGGAGAAACGGAGTAATGCAATAAGAACGATGACATGATGTAGATAAGATATATTTCTGTAGAAATAGACCCCATCATTTTATCCTTAGTAGTAACAATACATACGTGTCGGTTCCCCTTTTGTCAGAGGGATCAAGCACCGTAAGATCGAACCCACTACAAAGCACGACTTCCCATTGCAAGATAAATAGATCGAGTTGTCCAAAAAAAACCCAAATATCAGAGAAGAAATACGGGGCTATAAGCACTCATGCATATAAGATATCAAGAAGATTCAAATAACTTTCATGGATAAAAAGATAGATCTGATCATAAACTCAAAGTTCATCTGATCCCAACAAACACAACGCAAAAAGAGTTACATCATATGGATCTCCAAGAGACCATTGTATTGAGAATCAAACGAGAGAGAGGAAGCCATCTAGCTACTAACTATGGACCCAAAGGTCTACAAAGAACTACTCACGCATCATCGAAGAGGCACCAATGGAAGTGGTGAACCCCTCCGTGATGGTGTCTAGATTGGATCTGGTCGTTCTGGACTCTGCGGTGGTTGGAATTGATTTTTGTCGACTCCCCTAGGGTTTATGGAATATTGGGGTACTTATAGAGCAAAGAGTCGGTTCAGGGGGCACCCGAGGTGGGCACAACCCACTAGTGCGCGCCTGGGCCTCCTGGCACGCCCTGGTGGGTTGTGCTCCCCTCGGAGCACCCCCCAGGCGCTTCTTCGGCCCATTGGTTATCTTCTGGTCCCAAAAAATCCATGAAAAGTTTTGTTGTGTTTGGACTCCGTTTGGTATTGATTTCCTGCAATGTAAAAGCATGCAAAAAACAGCAACTGGCACTTGGCAATATGTCAATAGGTTAGTACCATAAAATGATATAAAATGACTATAAAATGATTATAATGTAGGGGAACACAGTAATTTAAAAACTTTCCTACACACACGCAAGATCGTGGTGATGCATAGCAACGAGAGGGGAAGAGTGTTGTCCACGTACCCTCGTAGACCGTAAGCGGAAGAGTTATGACAACGCGGTTGATGTAGTCGTACGTCTTCACGATCGACCGATCCTAGTACCAAAGGTACGGCACCTCCACGATCTGCACACGTTCGGCTCGGTGACATCCCATGAACTCACGGTCCAGTAGAGTGTTGAGGGAGAGCTTCGTCAGCACGACGGCGTGATGACGGTGATGATGTTGCTACCAGAACAGGGCTTCGCCTAAGCATCGATACGATATGTCCGAGGTGGATTATGGTGGAGGGGGGCACCGCACACGGCTAAAAGATCAATGATCAACTTGTGTGTCTATGGGGTGCCCCCCTCCCCCATATATAAAGGAGTGGAGGAGGGGAGGGCCGGCCCTCCTATGGCGCACCCCATGGGGAGTCCTACTCCCACCGGGAGTAGGATTCCCCCCTTCCCTAGTTGGACTAGGAGTGGAAGGAAGGGGAGAGAGGGGGAAGGAAAGGGAGGGCCGCCCCCACCCAATTTGGATTGGGCTTGAGGGGGCGCGCCCCCTCCTAGGCCTCCCTCTCTTCTCCCCCACTATAGCTCAATAAGGCCCATATACCTCCCGGGGGATTCTGGTAACCTCCCGGTGCTCCGGTATATGCATGAACTCACCCGGAACCATTCCGACATCCAAATATAGTCATCCAATATATCGATCTTTATGTCTCGACCATTTCGAGACTCATCGTCATGTCCGTGATCATATCCAGGACTCCGAACTACCTTCGGTACATCATAACACATAAAATCATAATACCGATCGTCACCGAACGTTAAGCATGCGGACCCTACGGGTTCGAGAACTATGTAGACATGACTGAGACACGTCTCCGGTCAATAACCAATAGCGGAACCTGGATGCTCATATTGGTTCCTACATATTCTATGAAGATCTTTATCGGTTAAACTGCATAATGATATATGTTGTTCCCTTTGTCATCGGTATGTTACTTGCCCGATATTAATAGTTGGTATCTCAATACCTAGTTCAATCTCGTTACCGGCAAGTCTCTTTACTCGTTCTATAATGCTACATCCCATAACTAACTCATTAGCTACATTGCTTGCAAGGCTTATAGTGATGTACATTACCAAGAGGACCCGGAGATACCTCTCCGACAATCGGAGTGACAAATCCTAATCTCGATCTATGCCAACTCAACAAACACCATCGGCGACACCTGTAGAGCACCTTTATAATCACTCAGTTACATTGTGACGTTTGGTAGCACACAAAGTGTTCCTCCGGTATTCTGGAGTTGCATTATCTCATAGTCATAGGAAAATGTATAAGTTATGGAGAAAGCAATAGCAACAAACTAAGCGATCATCATGCTAAGCTAACGGATGGGTCAAGTCAATCACATCATTCTCTAATGATGTGATCCCGTTAATCAAATGACAACTCATGTCTATGGTTAGGAAACATAACCATCGTTGATTCAACGAGCTAGTCAAGTAGAGGCAAACTAGTGACACTCTGTTTGTCTATGTATTCACACATGTACTAAGTTTCCGTTTAATACAACTCTAGCATGAATAATAAATATTTATCATGATATAAGTAAATATAAATAAAAACTTTATTATTTCCTCTAGGGCATATTTCCTTCAGTCTCCCACTTGCACTAGAGTCAATAATCTAGATTACATTGTAATGATTCTAACACCCATGGAGTCTTGGTGCTGATCATGTTTTGCTTGTGAGAGAGGCTTAGTCAACGGGTCTCCAACATTCAGATCCGTATGTATCTTGCAAATCTCTATGTCTCCCTCCTTGACTTGATCGTGGATGGAATTGAAGCGTCGCTTGATGTGCTTAGTTCTCTTGTGAAATCTGGATTCCTTTGCCAAGGCAATTGCACCAGTATCGTCACAAAAGATTTTCATTGGACCCGATGCACTAGGTATGACACCTAGATCAGATATGAACTCCTTCATCCAGAATCCTTCATTTGCTGCTTCTGAAGCAGCTATGTATTCCGCCTCACATGTAGATCCCGCCATGACGCTCTGCTTGGAACTGCACCAACTGACTGCTCCACCATTTATTAAAAACATGTATCCGGTTTGTGACTTAGAGTCATCCGGATCAGTGTCAAAGCTTGCATCGATGTAACCGTTTACGACGAGCTCTTTGTCACCCCCATATATGAGAAACATATCCTTGTTGGGGAACGTTGCAGAAAACAAAAAAATTTCTACGGTTTCACCAAGATCCATCTATGAGTTCATCTAGCAACGAGTGATCGGATTGCATCTACATACCTTTGTAGATCACGCGCGGAAGCGTTCAAAGAACGGGGATGAGGAAGTCGTACTCGACGTGATCCAAATCACCGGAGATCCTAGCGCCGAACGGATGGCACCTCCGCGTTCAACACACGTACGGTCAGCGTGACGTCTCCTCCTTCTTGATCCAGCAAGGGGGAAGGAGAGATTGATGAAGATCCAGCAGCACGACAGCGTGGTGGTGGATGCAGGGGTCACTGCAGCAGGGCTTCGCCGTTCTACTACGAGAGGGAGAGGTGTTGTAGGGGAGAGGAGGCGCCAAGACTCAAGGGTGCGGCTGCCCCCTCCCTCCCTGTAGCGACCAGACCTCAAACAGTCTGATCTCTGTGCTCCGGTGTCATCCCTGGATCAGTAATGCTAACACCACACAGTACTCGAAGGATTTATAGCAGAGCAGCAATCACACACTTATTACATCGAGTGTCTCAAAAGAGAACTTATAACAATAAATATGGCTTAAGGCCATCTAATAACGATAACAGCGGAAGGCTTGGAAGATAAGTGAGTCCATCAACTCCAACGGCATCACTGAGTATAGAACCACGACCTAAAACTCCTTAATCATCATCTGAAAAGTCTGCAACATTAACGTTGCAGCCTGAAAACGGGTCAGCACATGGAATATGCTGGCAAGGTAACACATAGAGAGTAATGGAATACAACAGCTGTACTATATGCATATTTGGCTGGTGGAAAGCTCTATGGTTACAGTTTTTGCGTAAAGCCAATTTTTCCCTACTTCAAAGGAATATATTTAATTACTATCATGGTGGTTGTTAAACATTGAGAATGGTTGACAGCATTCTCAATCCCAATTAAAGTAACATCATTAAACCCAACAAAATTAACTTTAGAGTAACATGTTGAGATTCACATGATAATCCAGGTACTAGATACTCAAGATGTCCATAACCGGGGACACGGCTAACCATGATTAGTTTGTTACACTCTGCAGAGGTTTGCGCACTTTTCCCCACAAGACTCGATCGCCTCCGTTTGGTTTCTCGCACTACAGGGTGTCTGAGAAGACGGATGACCGAGACATAGTCTTTCAGAAGCGCTAGCACCTCACGATCGGGTAGACCGTACCACCTACATCCCCTACATCTGCTAGTCTACCACTGTAAGAGTTCGCACAACTTAGTCAACTATGCCAGAGCCCATAATGGCTTGTGGCTGCACACGGAAGTTTCTAGTATGAATAATCTCATGATCCCTTTGAGCATGGGTGGCGGTCCAAAAGAAAAACAGGCAAGTCCTGGAATACCCAGGTGCCTCAATCCACCCAGATGTGTGTTTAAGTTGCCACCTTAGATAACCCATTAATTATCAATCTCACATCTGTCATGGATTTCACTCACCCAATCCACTTCTACTAGCATAGCACGGCATAATAAGCAAACGTAGAAGTAACTCCCAAAGGTTTGAAAATAAACAGGTAATAGGTACTACCTCATCTACTTCCCATCCCACAATTTAATTAGATCCTAATCATGCAATGTGTGAGGATTGATCTAATGCAATAAAACTGGGTTGTAGAAAAAGGTATGATCAAAGTGTTACTTGCCTTGCTGATGATCCGCGAAACCTAGAGATTCGAAGTAACAGGCGGCGCACTCCGGGTATTCTATCGCAGACAAACCAACAAGCATACAATAAGTACTCATCTAATGTACAGGTAAAACTCAAGTAGAAGATCTAACCAGAAAGTTCAACTTAAGAACCCTGGTTTGCAAAAAGAATCAAATCGAACGAAGCAAAGAAAATCAAACGGCGAAAGAAAACAACTTCGTTCTAGTAATCTGGATCTAGGGCAAATTTTACAGTAGCAAAAACTTGTTTAAGTTGATTATTCGGAAAGAGGGTTTCGAGACGAAACTCCAGGCGCTTGAATCGCCTGATTCCGATAAACGAGCGAAAAGTTATACTAAAATGAAAATCGGATCAGAAATATCGATCAAAAAATAACCGCGGAAAATCCGACGAAAAAGAAAAAACGACGAACAGAAAAAAAATAACGGCACGGAAGTCGAGGTGGCGGCGAACCTCGGGCGGCGTGCAACTCCGGCGAGTTGGCGACGACGGCTATGGGCTAGGGTTTCGGCGCAGGCGCGGCTATGGGCCTGGGGCTCGGGCGCTTCGCTATATAAAGGCGCCCCCCGGGCGGAGTCCCGCTCGGGTATGGCCCATAGTCGGTTTCAATTTTTTTTAAATAATTACGCTCGGAAGAAAAATAAAAAGAAATACTAAACGGACTCCAAAAAACATGAAATAAATTTTCCCTGGTTTCTAAAATCAAGCCCGATAAAGTGAACATTTATCTGGGCCCAAACTACAACTTTGAAAAACGCGCATTTTTCCTAAATTCAAATAAAATACCGAAAACTCCGAAATAAAACTTATTTGATTTTTTTATTAAATCCTCAATATTTCTATATTTTGGGAAAGTCATTTTATTCCCTCTCTCATATTTTTGTAATAGAAATAATTGATGATAAAATAAATAAAATCAAATGATCCTGTTTACAAAATTTGAGAAAACTCAAATATGTAAATAACGAAATCCCCAACTCTCTCCGTGGGTCCTTGAGTTGCTTAGGATTTTCTAGGATCAAAACCAAAAGCAAAATAAAATATGATATGCATGATGATCTAATGTATAACATTCCAAATTGAAAATTTGGGATGTTACAAACCTACCCCCCTTAAGATGAATCTCACCCTCGAGATTCGGGTTGGCTAGAAAATAGGTGAGGGTGGTCCTTGAGCAAATCTTCCTCTCGCTCCCAGGTGGCTTGATCCTCCGTGTGGTGGCTCCACTGAACTTTGCAAAACTTGATAACCTTGCTTCGAGTAACTCGGCTGGCAAACTCGAGAATCTTGACTAGTTTCTCCTCATAGGTCAAATCGTTATCCAACTGAATTGCTTCTAATGGCACTATGTCTCTCAAAGGTATGTCAGCCATCTCCGCGTGACACTTCTTCAACTGAGAAACGTGGAACACATCATGAACTCCTGTCAATCCTTCTGGCAATTCCAACTTGTAGGCCACTTCTCCCATACGCTCCAAAACTTGATATGGCCCTACAAATCGTGGCGCTAACTTCCCCTTAAATCCAAAGCGCTTAATCCCTTGAAGTGGGGATACTCGAAGATAAACTCTGTCTCCGACTTCGTAAACTGTCTCCTTGCGTTTAGAATCTGCGTAGCTCTTCTGCCTGGACTGGGCTACCTTAAGCCTATCGCGAATCAACTTCACCTTCTGTTCAGACTCTTTAATCAAGTCAGATCCAAACAACTGGCGGTCTCCAACTTCATCCCACGACAACGGTGTCCTGCACCTCCTTCTGTACAGAGCTTCGAAAGGTGCCATCTTCAAACTGGTCTGATAGCTATTATTGTAAGAGAACTCTGCATATGGCAAATTATCGTCCCTACTAGATCCATAATCTAGCGCACAAGCTCTCAGCATATCCTCCAAAATCTGATTGACTCTCTCAGTCTGTCCATCTGTCTGCGGATGAAAAGCTGTACTAAATTCTAGCCTAGTACCTAAAGTCTCATGCAACTGCTTCCAGAACTTTGAGGTAAACTGGGTTCCTCTATCTGATACGATGCTCCTTGGAACTCCATGCAAACATACGATCCTGGTCATGTATATCTTTGCCAACTTAGCACTGGTGTAAGTGGTCTTTACGGGGATGAAATGAGCTACCTTCGTCAATCGGTCAACTACGACCCAAATCGAGTCATAGCCTGAACGAGTCCTTGGTAATCCCGTGATAAAATCCATGCCTAGCTTATCCCACTTCCATTTGGGTATCGGCAATGGTTGCAACAATCCTGCTGGCTTCTGATGCTCTGCCTTTATTCTCTGGCATACATCACAAACTGCTACATACTCCGCAATATCCTTCTTCATTCCGGTCCACCAGAAAATATCCTTCAAATCCAAATACATCTTGGTATTTCCTGGGTGAATCGAATATGGTGAATCATGTGCCTCTTGCAGAATCAACTTTCTGATCTCCGGGTCATTGGGTACATAAACACGGTCTTCAAACCATAGGGTGTCGTGCTCATCCTCACGAAATCCTTTAGTTTTTCCTTTGCTCAGTTTCTCCTTTATAGCGGCAATCTCTTTGTCAGCTTTCTGAGCTTCTCTGATTCTATCCATCAAAGTTGACTGAATTTTCAATGCGGCTACATAGCCTCTCGGAACTATTTCCAAACATAGTTCACGAAGATTTTCTGCTAACTCCTTGGGTATTTCTCCCGTCATTAACGTATTGACATGGCTCTTGCGGCTTAATGCATCAGCTACTACATTAGCTTTTTCCGGGATGATAATGCAATCTCATATCATAATCCTTGATGAGCTCCAACCATCTCCTTTGTCTAAGATTCAACTCCTTCTGCGTGAAAATGTACTTCAAACTCTTGTGATCCGTGTACACCTCACAATGATTTCCAATGAGGAAATGTCTCCATGTCTTCAAGGCATGCACTACGGCTGCTAACTCCAAATCATTCGTGACATAATTCAATTCGTGAGGCTTTAGTTATCGTGAAGCATACGAAACAACTCTCCCTTCCTGCATAAGCACTGCTCCAGGTCCTTGACGTGAAGCGTCGCAATACACCTCATAATCCTTGGTTTGATCTGGCAAAATCAGCACTGGTGAGGTAACCAAATGGTTCTTCAATTCCTGAAAACTTGTCTCACACTCCTCAGTCCATTTGAACTTAGTATCCTTCTTCAGCAACTCCGTCATAGGATTTGCAATCTTTGAGAAATTCTCAATAAACCTCCGGTAGTATCCTGCGAGTCCAAGAAAACTCCGGATCTCTCCAATGGTAGTTGGTGCTTCCCACTTGGTCACGGTTTCAACTTTAGCGGGATCTACTGCTATACCTTTTCCAGATATAACATGTCCGAGGAATCCAACTTCCTTCAACCAAAACCCACATTTGCTGAACTTGGCATATAACTGATGTTCTCTGAGCTTTCCAAGTGCCAAATGCAAATGCTCCTTATGCTCCTCTTCATTCTTCGAATATACCAGGATATCATCAATGAACACTACGACGAACTTCTCCAAAAACTCCATAAACACTTTGTTCATCATGTTCATAAAATAGGCAGGTGCGTTAGTCAGACGAAATGACATAACGATATACTCATACAGCCCATACCTGGTGGTAAAAGTTGTCTTCGAAATATCCTGTTCTCGAATCTTCAACTGGTGGTATCCTGATCGCAAATCGATCTTGGAAAGCACTTTAGCCCCTTGCAATCGGTCAAACAGATCATTGATCATTGGTAGCGGGTACTTGTTCTTGATCGTTACTTCGTTCAATCCTCGATAATCAACAACCATCCTTAACGATCCATCCTTCTTCTCCACTAATAGTACTGGTGATCCCCAAGGCAAAGAACTTGGGCGAATGTAACCTTTATCCAGTAACTCCTTAATCTGCTTCTTAATTTCCACCAAATCCTTTGCTGGCATCCTATATGGTCTCTTTGATATTGGCCCAGTGCCTGGCAAAAGCTCAATCAAAAACTCAATGTCTCTATCAGGTGGTATGCCTGGCAATTCTTCGGGAAATACATCAGGGAAATCCTTTACCACTGGTACTTCCTCCTGCACAACTCCTGTTAGGCAATTTACTTGGGTCCTCTTTGGCACATGTCGGGATACATACTTGATCCTTCTTCCTTCTGGCGTTGTGAGCAAAATTGTCTTACTGGCGCAATCGATGTTTCCTCCATACATCGACAGCCAATCCATACAAAGAATCACATCCAAACCTTGGGATTCCAGAATAATTAAATCCGTTGGGAAAACATGCCTTCCTATACTTAATGGCACTTGAAAACATCCTTGTCCGGCCATGTACTCTGCTCCTGGCGAGCTTACTAGCATAGGTGTTTTAAGAACCCTAGTGGGCAGGCTATACTTTTCCACAAATCCCCTTGATATGTATGAATGCGATGCACCAGTATCAAAAGAACGAGTGCAGTAAATGACTTAACCAAAAACTTACCTATTACTGCATCAGGCTGAGCTTCAACCTCCTCCACATTAACGTGGTTCACCTGTCCCCTGTTGAAAGGGTTCGGCTTCTTTCCAGAGCTTCCATTGCCGTTTTGGCCTTCAGGGCATTCATTGGCATAATGTCCGGTCTTGGAACACTTGAAACAGGTGACTTGACTCAGATCTCTCTTGGCTGGGGTTGATGGGGTGTTGCGGTTCTGTCCATTGCTTCCTCCATTCCCATTGCCATTCTTGGTGCCATTGTGATTGTGCGAGCTACCTACTCCATGGGTATGCTGAAAATGTCCTCCCGGCCTAGGGGTAAAATGTGGCTTATGCTGAGCTCCTGAATTATACTTTCCTTGTCCATACTTCCTCTTGCGGTTCTCAATTTGCTGCTGCTTCCCTTCAATCATAAGAGCCCGGTCTACCAACTCCTGGTAGTTGTTGAAGGTGGCTACCATCAACTGCATACTCAACTCATCATTCAGTCCTTCCAGGAATTTCTCCTGCTTAGCTGCATCCATAGCAACGTCATCTGGGGCATAACGTGCTAGCTTACTAAACTCCCCCACATACTGGCCATCTGTCCGTCCTCCTTGGCGCTTATGAATCTCACGCTTCTTCATGGCCATTGCTCCTGCTGAAACATGGGCAGTACGGAAAGCATGCTGAAACTGGTCCCATGTGACAGTGTCGACTGGGAAGGTGGCTGTGAAATTCTCCCACCAGGATGCTGTGGGTCCTTCTAACTGATGTGCAGCAAACTTCACCTTCTCCGCATCTGTGCATCCTGCTGTGGTCAACTCCCTAGCTCTCTTGAGGAGCCAATCATCTGCTACTATCGGCTCGGTGCTACTGGAAAACACCGGCGGATTCAGCCTAAGAAAACGGGCTAAGTGATCAACAGGTGGTGGTGGTGGTGGTGGGTTGTTGTTGTTGTTTCCATGATTCTGATTCTGAACTAGCAACTGCATCAAGGTGTTCTGCTGCTGGATCAACTGGGTGAGCTCCGGCGGAAAGGCAAACCCGGGGTCACGTCTCGGAGGCATCTGAGGGTTTAGAAAAGATGAGATATAAGAATAGAGGGGGTCTAAAGAGAAAACACTACCCATATGCACATGAGGCAAAAGCAAACAATTCACTTCATTCAATCAAACAAAGGCATACAGTTGATCTAACTATCGCAAAGTGCTCGGACTACTATATTTACATGGTGGACTACTACTACTGATGAGGTGGTCTACTAGAAATATTCTATGGTTGTAGACTCCATGATATCTGCTCCTGCGTCATCAACATAGTCATCATTGCTACTATCTTGTTCCGAGTCGGTGCCGTCAATGATGATGTAGTCTTCCGGGCTAATCTCCTTGGGTTCTTCGTCTTCATCTACTGGTGTCGGGCCTCCCATAAATATTGCTAGCTTCCTAGTTAGGTCGGCATTATTATCCACCAATACTTCGATTTCTTCTTCATAATCTTCACGTGTAGCCTTGGGTTCTTCCTCCAGTTCCTTGATTCTAGTCTTAGCCTTCTTCAGATCTATCATGTCGGCGCACATCTGATTCTCCTGTCGTTGAATGTTCTGATTTAACTCCTGGATAAAAGCTGCAATTGATCTATCTTTCCTGGTGTTGATCATCTCCCAGTGTTCATCTCGGCGCCCACAAATCTGGTAGATAGTATCCTTGAGATCCTTGCGGTAGACTTCGCCAATGCGTCCCATGGCGATGTGAGCTGCCATACTCTTTCCTAGACTCCAAGTTGGTGCATCAAAAGAAAACTCTATGGGCTCAGTGACTGGCATGAACGTCCTTCCTGGAACTTGAACTTGAATCATCCAGCGCTCTTCTTCAGGTAAAGTGGCGTTGTAGGTTCGCGTGAAGCTTGGTACTCCTATGTTCAGGTATCTAGTGACTTCCTTCAAGTGGCGTCCAAATGGTGTATCTTCATCTGGTTGGGTGAACTTGTTCCTTGCATCCGCCATCCTAAAGAGTAGAAAAGATGAGAAATCAGAAGAGAAGAGAGTGAGTAGTGATCTAGGTCTTTAGCTTAGTGGTCGTGTCCTACAGTCAGCGTGTGCTCTGATACCATCTCTGTAGCGACCAGACCTCAAACAGTCTGATCTTTGTGCTCCGGTGTCATCCCTGGATCAGTAATGCTGACACCACACAGTACTCGAAGGATTTATAGCAGAGCAGCAATCACACACTTATTACATCGAGTGTCTCAAAAGAGAACTTATAACAATAAATATGGCTTAAGGCCATCTAATAACGATAACAGCGGAAGGCTTGGAAGATAAGTGAGTACATCAACTCCAACGGCATCACTGAGTATAGAACCACGACCTAAAACTCCTTAATCATCATCTGAAAAGTCTGCAACATTAACGTTGCAGCCTGAAAACGGGTCAGCACATGGAATATGCTGGCAAGGTAACACATAGAGAGTAATGGAATACAACAGCTATACTATATGCATATTTGGCTGGTGGAAAGCTCTATGGTTACAGTTTTTGCGTAAAGCCAATTTTTCCCTACTTCAAAGGAATATATTTAATTACTATCATGGTGGTTGTTAAACATTGAGAATGGTTGACAGCATTCTCAATCCCAATTAAAGTAACATCATTAAACCCAACAAAATTAACTTTAGAGTAACATGTTGAGATTCACATGATAATCCAGGTACTAGATACTCAAGATGTCCATAACCGGGGACACGGCTAACCATGATTAGTTTGTTACACTCTGCAGAGGTTTGCGCACTTTTCCCCACAAGACTCGATCGCCTCCATTTGGTTTCTCGCACTACAGGGTGTGTGAGAAGACGGATGACCGAGACATAGTCTTTCAGAAGCGCTAGCACCTTACGATCGGGTAGACCGTACCACCTACATCCCCTACATCTACTAGTCTACCACTGTAAGAGTCCGCACAACTTAGTCAACTATGCCAGAGCCCATAATGGCTTGTGGCTGCACACGGAAGTTTCTAGTATGAATAATCTCATGATCCCTTTGAGCCTGGGTGGCGGTCCAAAAGAAAAACAGGCAAGTCCTGGAATACCCAGGTGCCTCAATCCACCCAGATGTGTGTTTAAGTTGCCACCTTAGATAAACCATTAATTATCAATCTGACATCTGTCATGGATTTCACTCACCCAATCCACGTCTACTAGCATAGAACGGCATAATAAGCAAACGTAGAAGTAACTCCCAAAGGTTTGAAAATAAACAGGTAATAGGTACTACCTCATCTACTTCCCATCCCACAATTTAATTAGATCCTAATCATGCAATGTGTGAGGATTGATCTAATGCAATAAAACTGGGTTGTAGAAAAAGGTATGATCAAAGTGTTACTTGCCTTGCTAATGATCCGCGAAACCTAGAGATTCGAAGTAACAGGCGGCGCACTCCGGGTTTTCTATCGCAGACAAACCAACAAGCATACAATAAGTACTCATCTAATGTACAGGTAAAACTCAAGTAGAAGATCTAACCAGAAAGTTCAACTTAAGAACCCTGGTTTGCAAAAAGAATCAAATCGAACGAAGCAAAGAAAATCAAACGGCGAAAGAAAACAACTTCGTTCTAGTAATCTGGATCTAGGGCAAATTTTACAGTAGCAAAAACTTGTTTAAGTTGATTATTCGGAAAGAGGGTTTCGAGACGAAACTCCAGGCGCTTGAATCGCCTGATTCGAATAAACGAGCGAAAAGTTATACTAAAATGAAAATCGGATCAGAAATATCGATCAAAAAATAACCGCGGAAAATCCGACGAAAAAGAAAAAACGACGAACAGGAAAAAAAATTAACGGCACGGAAGTCGAGGTGGCGGCGAACCTCGGGCGGCGTGCAACTCCGGCGAGTCAGCGGCGTCGGCTATGGGCTAGGGTTTCGGCGCAGGCGCGGCTATGGGCCTGGGGCTCGGGCGCTTCGCTATATAAAGGCGCCCCCCGGGCGGAGTCCCGCTCGGGTACGGCCCATAGTCGGTTTCATTTTTTTTAAATAATTACGCTCGGAAGAAAAATAAAAAGAAATACTAAACGGACTCCAAAAACATGAAATAAATTTTCCCTGGTTTCTAAAATCAAGCCCGATAAAGTGAACATTTATCTGGGCCCAAACTACAACTTTGAAAAACGCACATTTTTCCTAAATTCAAATAAAATACCGAAAACTCCGAAATAAAACTTATTTGATTTTTTTATTAAATCCTCAATATTTCTATATTTTGGGAAAGTCATTTTATTCCCTCTCTCATATTTTTGTAATAGAAATAATTGATGATAAAATAAATAAAATCAAATGATCCTGTTTACAAAATTTGAGAAAACTCAAATATGTAAATAACGAAATCCCCAACTCTCTCCACGGGTCCTTGAGTTGCTTAGGATTTTCTAGGATCAAAACCAAAAGCAAAATAAAATATGATATGCATGATGATCTAATGTATAACATTCCAAATTGAAAATTTGGGATGTTACACTCCCCCCCTTTATATAGGCCCCCTAGGGGGTGCGCCGACCCTAGGAGATGGGATCTCCTAGGGGGGCGGCGGCCAAGGGGTGGAGTGCCCCCAAAGCCAGGTGGGGCGCCCCCCACCCTAGGGTTCCCAACCCTAGGCGCATGGGGTGGGACAAGGGGGGCGCACGAGCCCACTATGGGCTGGTTCCCCTCCCCACTTTGGCCCATGGGGCCCTCCGGGATGGGTGGCCCCACCCGGTGGACCCCCGGGACCCTTCCGGTGGTCCCGGTACAATATCGGTGACCCCCGAAACTCTCCCGATGGCCGAAACTGCACTTCCTATATATAATTCTTCACCTCCGGACCATTCCGGAACTCCTCGTGACGTATAGGATCTCATCCGGGACTCCGAACAACTTTTGGGTTACTACATATTCATATCTCTACAACCCTAGCATCACCGAACCTTAAGTGTGTAGACCCTACGGGTTCGGGAGACATGTAGACATGACCGAGATGGCTCTCCAGTAAATAAACAACAGCGGGATCTGGATACCCATGTTGGCTCCCACATGCTCCTCGATGATCTCATCGGATGAACCACGATATCGAGGATTCAAGCAACCCCGTATACAATTCCCTTTGTCAATCGGTACGTTACTTGCCCGAGATTCGATTGTCGGTATCCCAATACCTCGTTCAATCTCGTTACCGGCAAGTCACTTTACTCGTACCGTAATGCATGATCCCGTGACCAGACACTTGGTCACTTTGAGCTCATTGTGATGATGCATTACCAAGTGGGCCCAGAGATACCTCTCCGTCATGCGGAGTGACAAATCCCAGTCTTGATCCGTGTCAACCCAACAGACACTTTCGGAGATACCCGCAGTATACCTTTATAGTCACCCAGTTACGTTATGACGTTTGGTACACCCAAAGCACTCCTACGGTATCCGGGAGTTACACGATCTCATGGTCTAAGGAAAAGATACTTGACATTGGAAAAACTCTAGCAAACGAACTATACGATCTTGTGCTATGTTTAGGATTGGGTCTTGTCCATCACATCATTCTCCTAATGATGTGATCCCGTTATCAATGCCATCCCCATGTCCATAGCCAGGAAACCATGACTATCTCTTGATCAATGAGCTAGTCAACTAGAGGCTCACTAGGGACACATTGTGGTCTATGTATTCACACATGTATTACGATTTCCGAATAATAAAATTATAGCATGAATAATAGACAATTATCATGAACAAGGAAATATAATAATAATCCTTTTATTATTGCCTCTAGGGCATATTTCCAATAGTCTCCCACTTGCACTAGAGTCAATAATCTAGTTACATGTGATGAATCGAACACCCATGGAATTCTGGTGTTGATCATGTTTTGCTCTAGGGAGAGGTTTAGTCAACGGATCTGCTACATTCAGGTCCATATGTACTTTACAAATCTCTATGTCTCCATTTTGAACACTTTCACGAATGGAGTTGAAGCGACGCTTGATATGCCTAGTCTTCCTGTGAAACCTGGGCTCCTTGGCAAGGGCAATAGCTCCAGTGTTGTCACAGAAGAGAGTCATCGGGCCTGACGCATTGGGTATGACTCCAAGGTCGGTAATGAACTCCTTCACCCAGACTACTTCGTGTGCTGCCTCCGAGGCTGCCATGTACTCCGCTTCACATGTAGATCCCGCCACAACGCTTTGCTTGCAACTGCACCAGCTTACTGCCCCACCATTCAAAATGTACACGTATCCGGTTTGTGACTTAGAGTCATCCAGATCTGTGTCGAAGCTAGCGTCGACGTAACCCTTTACAACGAGCTCTTCGTCACCTCCATAAACGAGAAACATTTCCTTAGTCCTTTTCAGGTACTTCAGGATATTCTTGACTGCTGTCCGGTGTTCCTTGCCAGGATTACTTTGGTACCTACCTACCAAACTTACGGCAAGGTTTACATCAGGTCTGGTACACAGCATGGCATACATAACAGAACCTATGGCTGAGGCATAGGGGATGACACTCATCTCTTCTATATCTTCTGCCGTGGTCGGACATTGAGCTGAGCTCAATTTCACACCTTGCAACACAGGCAAGAACCCCTTCTTAGACTGATCCATATTGAACTTCTTCAATATCTTATCAAGGTATGTGCTTTGTGAAAGACCTATGAGGCGTCTTGATCTATCTCTATAGATCTTGATGCCTAATATATAAGCAGCTTCTCCGAGGTCCTTCATTGAAAAACTCTTATTCAAGTAGGCCTTAATGCTGTCCAAAAGTTCTATATCATTTCCCATCAAAAGTATGTCATCTACATATAATATGAGAAATGCTACAGAGCTCCCACTCACTTTCTTGTAAACGCGGGCTTCTCCATAAGTCTGCATAAACCCAAACGCTTTGATCATCTCATCAAAGTGAATGTTCCAACTCCGAGATGCTTGCACCAGCCCATAAATCGAGCGTTGGAGCTTGCACACCTTGTCAGCATTCTTAGGATCGACAAAACCTTCCGGCTGCATCATATACAGTTCTTCCTTAAGATAACCGTTAAGGAATGCCGTTTTGACGTCCATTTGCCATATCTCATAATCATAGTATACGGCAATTGCTAACATGATTCGGACGGACTTCATCTTTGCCACGGGAGAGAATGTCTCATCGTAGTCAACCCCTTGAACTTGTCGATAACCCTTAGCGACAAGCCTAGCTTTATAGATGGTCACATTACCATCCGCGTCTGTCTTCTTCTTAAAGATCCATTTATTTTCTATGGCTCGCTGATCATCGGGCAAGTCAGTCAAAGTCCATACTTCGTTTTCATACATGGATCCTATCTCGGATTTCATGGCTTCCAGCCATTTGTCGGAATCCGGGCCCGCCATCGCTTCTTCATAGTTTGAAGGTTCACCGTTGTCTAACAACATGATTTCCAAGACAGGGTTGCCGTACCACTCTGGTGCGGAACATGTCCTTGTGGACCTTCGAAGTTCAGTAGGAGCTTGATCAGAAATATCTTGATCATCATCATTAACTTCCTCTCTAATTGGTGCAGGCACCACAGGAACATGTTCCTCAGCTGCGCTACTCTCTGCTTCAAGAGGCAGTACTTCATCAAGCTCTACTTTCCTCCCACTTACTTCTTTCGAGAGAAACTCTTTCTCTAGAAAGGATCCATTCTTGGCAACAAAGATCTTGCCTTCGGATCTGAGGTAGAAGGTATACCCAATAGTTTCTTTAGGGTATCCTATGAAGACACATTTTTCCGACTTGGGTTCGAGCTTTTCAGGTTGAAGTTTCTTGACATAAGCATCGCATCCCCAAACTTTTAGAAACGATAGATTAGGCTTCTTCCCAAACCATAATTCATACGGTGTCGTCTCAACGGATTTCGACGGAGCCCTATTTAAAGTGAATGCGGCAGTCTCTAAAGCATAGCCCCAAAATGACAGCGGTAAATCGGTAAGAGACATCATAGATCGCACCATATCCAATAGAGTGCGATTACGATGTTCGGACACACCATTACGCTGAGGTGTTCTAGGCGGCGTGAGTTGTGAAACTATTCCACATTTTCTTAAGTGTGTGCCAAATTCGTGACTCAAGTATTCCCCTCCATGATCTGATCGCAAAAACTTGATTTTTCTGTCACGTTGATTTTCAACCTCACTCTGAATTTCCTTGACCTTTTCAAAGGTTTCAGACTTGTGTTTCATTAAGTACACATACCCATATCTACTCAAGTCATCAGTGAGGGTGAGAACATAACGATAGCCACCACGAGCCTCAACACTCATTGGACCGCACACATCAGTATGTATGATTTCCAATAGGTTGGTTGCTCGCTCCATTGTTCCTGAGAACGGAGTCTTGGTCATCTTACCCATGAGGCATGGTTCACACGTGTCAAATGATTCGTAATCAAGAGACTCTAAAAGTCCATCTGCATGGAGCTTCTTCATGCGTTTGCCACCTATGTGACCAAGGCGGCAGTGCCACAAGTATGTGGGACTATCATTATCAACCTTACATCTTTTGGTATTCACACTATGAATATGTGTAGCATTACGCTCGAGATTCATTAAGAATAAACCATTCACCATAGGGAGCGTGACCATAAAACATATCTCTCATATAAATAGAACAACCATTATTCTCGGATTTAAATGAGTAGCCATCTCGAATTTAACAAGATCCTGATACAAGGTTCATGCTCAAAGCTGGTACTAAATAACAATTATTGAGGTTTAAAACTAATCCCGTGGGTAAATGTAGAGGTAGCGTGCCGACGGCGATCACATCGACCTTGGAACCATTCCCGACGCGCATTGTCACCTCGTTCTTCGCCAGTCTCCGTTTATTCCGCAGCTCCTGCTTTGAGTTACAAATGTGAGAAACCGCATCGGTATCAAATACCCAGGAGCTACTACGAATACTGGTAAGGTACACATCAATTACATGTATATCACATATACCTTTTGTGTTGCCGGCCTTCTTGTCCGCTAAGTATTTGGGGCAGTTCCGCTTCCAGTGACCACTTCCCTTGCAATAAAAGCACTTAGTCTCGGGCTTGGGTCCATTCTTTGGCTTCTTTCCGGCAGCTTGCTTACCGGGCGAGGCAACTCCCTTGCCGTCCTTCTTGAAGTTCTTTTTACCCTTGCCTTTCTTGAACTTGGTGGTTTTATTGACCATCAACACTTGATGTCCCTTTTTGACCTCTACCTCTGCTGATTTCAGCATTGAAAATACCTCAGGAATGGTCTTTTCCATCCCCTGCATATTGAAGTTCATCACAAAGCTCTATTAGCTCGGTGGAAGCGACTGAAGGATTCTGTCAATGACCGCGTCATCCGGGAGATTAACTCCTAGCTGAGTTAAGTGGTTATGTAATCCAGACATAGTGAGTATGTGCTCACTGACAGAACTATTTTCCTCCATCTTACAGCTGAAGAACTTGTCGGAGACTTCATATCTCTCGACTCGGGCATGAGCTTGAAAAACCATTTTCAGCTCTTCGAACATCTCATATGCTCCGTGTCTCTCAAAACGCTTTTGGAGCCCCGGTTCTAAGCTATAAAGCATGCCGCACTGAACGAGGGAGTAGTCATCAACACGTGTCTGCCAAGCGTTCATAACGTCTTGGTTTTGTGGGATGGGTGCGTCACCTAGCGGAGCTTCTAGGACATAATCTTTCTTGGCAGCTATGAGGATGATCCTCAGGTTCCGGACCCAGTCCGTATAATTGTTGCCATCGTCTTTCAGCTTGGTTTCTCTAGGAACGCATTGAAGTTGAGGACAACGTGGGCCATTTGATCTACAAGACATATTGTAAAGATTTTAGACTAAGTTCATGATAATTAAGTTCATCTAATCAAATTATATAATGAACTCCCACTCAGATAGACATCCCTCCCGTCATCTAAGTATAACATGATCCGAGTTAACTAGGCCGTGTCCGATCATCACGTGAGATAGACTAGTCAACATCGGTGAACATCTTCATGTTGATCGTATCTTCTATACGACTCATGCTCGACCTTTCGGTCTTCTGTGTTCCGAGGCCATGTCTGTACATGCTAGGCTCGTCAAGTCAACCTAAGTGTTTGCATGTGTAAATCTGTCTTACACCCGTTGTATGTGAACGTTGGAATCTATCACACCCGATCATCACGTGGTGCTTCGAAACAACAAACTGTCGTAACGGTGCACAGTTAGGGGAAACACTTTCTTGAAATTATTATGAGGGATCATCTTATTTACTACCGTCGTTCTAAGTAAACAAGATGCAAAAACATGATAAACATCACATGCAATCAAATAATAATAGTGACATGATATGGCCAATATCACATAGCTCCTTTGATCTCCATCTTGGGGCTCCATGATCATCTTGTCACCGGCATGACACCATGATCTCCATCATCATGATCTCCATCATCGTGTCTCCATGAATTTTCTCGCCAAATATTACTTCTACTACTATGGCTAACACGTTTAGCAATAAAGTAAAGTAATTTACATGGCGTTTCTCAATGACACGCAGGTCATACAAAAAATAAAGACAACTCCTATGGCTCCTGCCGGTTGTCATACTCATCGACATGCAAGTCGTGATTCCTATTACAAGAACATGATCTCATACATCACATATATATCATTCATCATTCATCACAACTTTGGCCATATCACATCACAAAGCACTTGCTGCAAAAACAAGTTAGACGTCCTCTAATTGTTGTTGCAAGTTTTACGTGGCTGCAAAAGGGTTCTAGCAAGAACGTTTTCTTACCTACGTGAAAGCCACAACGTGATTTGTCAACTTCTATTTACCCTTCATAAGGACCCTTTTCATCGAATCCGCTCTAACTAAAGTGGGAGAGACAGACACCCGCTAGCCACCTTATGCAACTAGTGCATGTCAGTCGGTGGAACCAGTCTCACGTAAGCGTACGTGTAAGGTCGGTCCGGGCCGCTTCATCCCACAATACCGCTGAAGCAAAATAAGACTAGTAGCGGTAAGAAAGTTGACAACATCTACGCCCACAACAAATTGTGTTCTACTCGTGCAAAGAGAACTACGCATAGACCTAGCTCATGATGCCACTGTTGGGGAACGTTGCAGAAAACAAAAAAATTTCTACGGTTTCACCAAGATCCAACTATGAGTTCATCTAGCAACGAGTGATCGGATTGCATCTACATACCTTTGTAGATAACGCGCAGAAGCGTTCAAAGAACGGGGATGAGGAAGTCATACTCGACGTGATCCAAATCACCGGAGATCCTAGCGCCGAACGGACGGCACCTCCGCGTTCAACACACGTACGGTCAGTGTGACGTCTCCTCCTTCTTGATCCAGCAAGGGGGAAGGAGAGGTTGATGAATATCCAGCAGCACAACGGCGTGGTGGTGGATGCAGGGGTCACCGCAGCAGGGCTTCGCCGTTCTACTACGAGAGGGAGAGGTGTTGCAGGGGAGAGGGAGGCGCCAAGACTCAAGGGTGCGGCTGCCCCCTCCCTCCCCCCCTTTATATAGGCCCCCTAGGGGGTGCACCGGCCCTAGGAGATGGGATCTCCTAGGGGGGCGGCGGCCAAGGGGTGGAGTGCCCCCCAAGCCAGGTGGGGCGCCCCCCACCCTAGGGTTCCCAACCCTAGGCGCATGGGGTGGGCCAAGGGGGGCGCACCAGCCCACTATGGGCTGGTTCCCCTCCCCACTTTGGCCCATGGGGCCCTCCGAGATGGGTGGCCCCACCCGGTGGACCCCCGGGACCCTTCCGGTGGTCCCGGTACAATACCGGTGACCACCGAAACTCTCCCGATGGCCGAAACTGCACTTCCTATATATAATTCTTCACCTCCGGACCATTCCGGAACTCCTCGTGACGTCCAGGATCTCATCCGGGACTCTGAACAACTTTCAGGTTACTGCATATTCATATCTCTACAACCCTAGCGTCACCGAACCTTAAGTGTGTTGACCCTACGGGTTCAGGAGACATGTAGACATGACCGAGATGGCTCTCTGGTCAATAACCAATAGCGGGATCTGGATACCCATGTTGGCTCCCACATGCTCCTCGATAATCTCATCGGATGAACCACGATGTCGAGGATTCAAGCAACCCCGTATACAATTCCCTTTGTCAATCGGTACGTTACTTGCCCGAGATTCGATCGTCGGTATCGCAATACCTCATTCAATCTCGTTACCGGCAAGTCACTTTACTCGTACCGTAATGCATGATCCTGTGACCAGACACTTGGTCACTTTGAGCTCATTGTGATGATGCATTACTGAGTGGGCCCAGAGATACCTCTCCGTCATACGGAGTGACAAATCCCAGTCTTGATCCGTGTCAACCCAACAGACACTTTCGGAGATACCCGCAGTATACCTTTATAGTCACCCAGTTACGTTGTGACGTTTGGTACACCCAAAGCACTCCTACGGTATCCGGGAATTACACGATCTCATGGTCTAAGGAAAAGATACTTGACATTGGAAAAACTCTAGCAAACGAACTATACGATCTTGTGCTATGTTTAGGATTGGGTCTTGTCCATCACATCATTCTCCTAATGATGTGATCCTGTTATCAATGACATCCCCATGTCCATAGCCAGGAAACCATGACTATCTGTTGATCAACGAGCTAGTCAACTAGAGGCTCACTAGGGACACATTGTGGTCTATGTATTCACACATGTATTACGATTTCCGGATAATAAAATTATAGCATGAATAATAGACAATTATCATGAACAAGGAAATATAATAATAATCCTTTTATTATTGCCTCTAGGGCATATTTCCAACAATCCTTAGTCCTTTTCAGGTATTTCAGGATATTCTTGACCGCTGTCCAGTGATCCACTCCTGGATTACTTTGGTACCTCCCTGCTAAACTGATAGCACGACACACATCAGGTCTGGTACACAGCATTTCATACATGATAGAGCCTATGGCTGAAGCATAGGGAACACCTTTCGTTTTCTCTCTATCTTCTATAGTGGTCGGGCATTGAATCTAACTCAACTTCACACCCTGTAATACATGCAAGAACCCTTTCTTTGCCTGATCCATTTTGAACTTCTTCAAAACTTTATCAAGGTATGTGCTTTGTGAAAGTCCAATTAAGCGTCTTGATCTATCTCTATAGATCTTGATGCCCAATATATAAGCAGCTTCACCGATGTATTTCATTGAAAAATTCTTATTCAAGTATCCTTTTATTCCTTTCAGATATTCAGTATCATTTCCGATCAATAATATGTTATGTACATATAATATCAGAAATGCTACGTAGCTCCCACTCACTTTCTTGTAAATACAGGCTTCTCCAAAAGTCTGTATAAAACCATATGCTTTGATCACACTATCAAAGCGTATATTCCAACTCTGAGAGGCTTGCACCAGTCCATAAACGGATCGCTGGAGCTTGCACACTTTGTTAGCACCTTTTGGATCGACAAAACCTTCTGGTTGCATTATATACAACTCTTCTTTAAGATATCCATTAAGGAATGCAGTTTTGACATCCATTGGCCAAATTTCATAATCATAAAATGCGGAAATTGCTAACATGATTCGGACGGACTTAAGCATCGCTACGGGTGAGAAGGTCTCATTGTAGTCAACTCCTTGAACTTGTCGAAAACCTTTTACAACAAGTCGAGCTTTGTAGACAACAATATTACCATCAGCGTCAGTCTTCTTCTTGAAGATCCATTTATTCTCTATGGCCTGCCGATCATCGGGCAAGTCAACCAAAGTCCATACTTTGTTCTCATACATGGATCCCATCTCAGATTTCATGGCCTCAAGCCATTTTATGGAATCTGGGCTCACCGTCGCTTCCTCATAGTTCGTACGTTTGTCATGGTCAAGTACCATGACTTCCAGAACAGGATTACCGTACCACTCTGGTGCGGATCTTACTCTGGTTGACCTACAAGGTTCGGTAGTAACTTCAGAAGTTTCATGATCATCATCATTAGCTTCCTCACTTACTGGTATAGGAATCACTGGAACTGATTTCAGTGATGAACTACTTCCCAATAAGGGAGAAGGTACAATTACCTTGTCAAGTTCTACTTTCCTCCCACTCACTTCTTTCGAGAGAAACTCCTTCTCTAGAAAGGATCCATTCTTAGCAACGAATATCTTGCCTTCGGATCTGTGATAGAAGGTGTACCCAACAGTCTCCTTTGGGTATCCCATGAAGACACATTTCTCCGATTTGGGGTCAAGCTTATCAGGTTGAAGTTTTTTCACATAAGCATCGCAGCCCCAAACTCTAAGAAACGACAACTGGGGTTCTTGCCAATCCACAGTTCATAAGGTGTCGTCTCAACGGATTTAGACGGTGCCCTATTTAACATGAATGTAGCCGTCTCTAAAGCATAACCCCAAAACGATAGCGGTAAATCAGTGAGAGACATCATAGATCACACCATATCTAATAAAGTGCGGTTATGACATTCGGACACACCATTACGTTGTGGTGTTCCAGGTGGCGTGAGTTGCGAAACTATTCCACTTTGTTTCGAATGAAGTCCAAACTCATAACTCAAATATTCACCTCCACGATCAGATCACGGAAATTTGATTTTCTTGTTACGATGATTTTCCACTTCACTCTGAAATTCTTAGAACTTTTCAAATGTTTCAGACTTATGTTTCATTAAGTAGATATACCCATATCTTCTCAAATCATCTGTGAAGGTGAGAAAATAACGATATTCTCCACGAACTTCAATGTTCATTGGACCACATACATTAGTATGTATGATTTCCAATAACTCTGTTGCTCGCTCCATTGTTCCGGAGAACGGAGTTTTAGTCATCTTGCCCATGAGGCATGGTTCGCATGTACCAAGTGATTCATAATCAAGTGATTCTAGAAGTCCATCCGAATGGAGTTTCTTCATGTGCTTTACACCAATATGACCTAAACGGCAGTACCACAAATAAGTTGCGCTATCATTATCAACTCTGCATCTTTTGGCTTCAATACTATAAACATGTGTATCACTACTATCAAGATTTAGTAAAAATAGACCACTCATCAAGGGTGCATGACCATAAAAGATATTACTCATATAAATAGAACAACCATTATTCTTCGATTTAAATGAATAACTGCCTCGCATCAAACAAGATCCAGATATAATGTTCATGCTCAACGCTAGCACCAAATAACAATTAATTAGGTCTAAAACTAATGCCGAAGGTAGATGTAGAGGTAGCATGCCGACGGTGATCACATCGACTTTGGAACCATTTCCCACACGCATCGTCACCTCGTCCTTAGCCAATCTTCACTTAATCCATAGCCCCTGTTTCGAGCTGCAAATGTTAGCAACTTAACCAGTATCAAATACCCAGGCACTACTGTGAGCATTAGTAAGGTACAGATGCATGAATAACATGTATATCAAATATACCTTTCACTTTGCCATCCTTCTTCTCCGCCAAATACTTGGGGCAGTTCCGCTTCCAGTGACCAGTCCCTTTGAAATAGAAGCACTCAGTCTCAGGCTTAGGTCCAGACTTGGGTTTCTTCACTTGAGCAACAACTGGCTTGCTGTTCTTCTTGAAGTTCCCCTTCTTCCCTTTACCCTTTTTCTTGAAACTGGTGGTCTTGTTGACCATCAACACTTGATGCTCCTTCTTGATTTCTACCTCCGCAGCCTTTAGCATTGCGAAGAGCTCAAGAATCGTCTTATCCATCCCTTGCATATTATAGTTCATCACTAAGCTCTTGTAACTTGGTGGCAGTGATTGAAGAACTCTGTCAATGACACTATCATCAGGAAGATTAACTCCGAGCTGAGTCAAGTGGTTGTGGTACCCAGACATTCTGAGTATATGTTCACTGACAGAACTATTCTCCTCCATCTTGCAGGTGTAGAACTTATTGGAGACTTCATATCTCTCAATCTGGGCATTTTCTTGAAATATTAACTTCAACTCCTGGAACATCTCATATGCTCCATGACGTTCAAAACATCGTTGAAGTACCGGTTCTAAGCCGTAAAGCATGGCACACTGAACTACCGAGTAGTCATCAGATTTGCTCTACCAGGTGTTCACAACATCTGGCGTTGCTCCTGCAGTGGGTTTGTCACCTAGCGGTGCTTCTAGGACGTAATTCTTCTATGCAGCAATGAGGATAATCCTCAAGTTATGGACCCAGTCCGTGTAGTTGCTACCATCATCTTTCAACTTAGCTTTCTCTAGGAACGCATTAAAATTCAACGGAACAACAGCATGGGCCATCTATCTACAACAACATAGACATGCAAAATACTATCAGGTACTAAGTTCATGATAAATTAAAGTTCAATTAATCAAATTACTTAAGAACTCCCACTTACATAGACATCTCTCTAATCATCTATGTGATCACGTGATCCATATCAACTAAACCATGTCCGATCATCACGTGAGATGGAGTAGTTTTCAATGGTGGACATCACTATGTTGATCATATCTACTATGTGATTCACGCTCGAACTTTTGGTCTCAGTGTTCCGAGGCCATATCTACATATGCTAGGCTCGTCAAGTTTAACCCGAGTATTCTGCGTGTGTAAAACTGTCTTACACCCGTTGTAGATGAACGTTGAGCTTATCACACCCGATCATCACGTGGTGTCTCAGCACGACGAACTTTGGCAACGGTGCATACTCAGGGAGAACACTTTTACCTTGAAATTTAGTGAAAGATCGTCTTATAGTGCTACCATCAAACAAAGCAGGATAAGATGCATAAAGGATGAACATCACATGCAATCAATATAAGTGAAATGATATGTCCATCATCATCTTGTGCCTTTGATCTCCATCTCCAGAGCACCGTCATGATCACCATAATCACCAGCGCGACACCTTGATATCCATTGTAGCATCATTGTCGTCTCGCCAACTATTGCTTCTACGACTATCGCTACCGCTTAGTGATAAAGTAAAGCAATTATAGGGCGATTGCATTGCATACAATAAAGCGACAACCATATGGCTCCTGCCAGTTGCCGATAACTGTGTTACAGAACATGATCATCTCATACAATAAATATAGCATCATGTATTGACCATATCACATCACAACATGCCCTGCAAAAACAAGTTAGATGTCCTCTACTTTGTTGTTGCAAGTTTTACGTGGCTGCTATGGGCTGAGCAAGAACCGTTCTTACCTACGCATCAAAAACCACAATGCGGTATAGTGATTGCTTTTTGATCTTCAGAAAGAACCCTGTTCATTGAATCTGATTCAACTAAAGTTGGAGAAACTGACACCCACCAACCACCTGTGTGCGAAGCACGTCGGTAGAAGCAGTCTCGCGTAAGTGTACGCGTAATGTCGGTCTGGGCCGCTTCATCCAACAATACCGCCGAGTCAGGAAACAACTAGTCACAGCAAGCAATATGTATATACCCACGCCCACAACACATTTGTGTTCTACTCGTGCATATAACATCTACGCATAGACCTGGCTCGGATGCCACCGTAGGGGAACGCAGTAATTTCAAAAAAAATCCTACGCACACGCAAGATCATGGTGATGCATAGCAACGAGAGGGGAAGAGTGTTGTCCACGTACCCTCGTAGACCGTAAGTGGAAGCGTTATGACAACGCGGTTGATGTAGTCGTACGTCTTCACGATCGACCGATCCTAGTACCGAAGGTACAACACCTCCGGGATCTGCACATGTTCGGTTCGGTGACATCCCACAAACTCACGATCCAGTAGAGTGTCGAGGGATAGCTTCGTCAGCATGACGGCGTGATGACGGTGATGATGTTGCTACCGGAACAGGGCTTCGCCTAAGCACCTCTACGATATGATCGAGGTCGATTATCGTGGAGGGTGGCACCGCACATGGCTAAAAGATCAATGATCAACTTGTGTGTATATGGGGTGCCCCCTCCCCCGTATATAAAGGAGTGGAGGAGGTGGAGGTCCGCCCTCCTATGGCGCGCCCCGTGGGGAGTCCTACTCCCACCGGGAGTAGGATCCCCCCTTCCCTAGTTGGACTAGGAGTGGAAGCAAGCGGGAGAGAGGGGGAAGGAAAGGGGGGCCCACCCAATTCGGATTGGGCTTGAGGGGGCGCGCCCCCTCCTAGACCTCCCTCTCTTGTCTCTCAGTATGGCCCAATAAGGCCCATATACCTCCCAGGGGGTTCCTGTAACCTCCCGGTGCTCCGGTATATGGCCGAACTCACCCGGAACCATTCTGACATCCAAATATAGTCATCCAATATATCGATCTTTATGTCTCGACCATTTCAAGACTCCTCGTCATGTCTGTGATCATATCCGGGACTCCGAACTACCTTCGGTACATCAAAACACATAAACTCATAATACCGATCGTCACCGAAGTTAAGCGTGCGGACCCTACGGGTTCGAGAACTATGTAGACATGACCGAGACACGTCTTTGGTCAATAACCAATAGCGGAACCTGGATGCTCATATTGGTTCCCACATATTCTACGAAGATATATATCGGTCAAAACGCATAACGATATACGTTGTTCCCTTTGTCATCGGTATGTTACTTGCCCGAGTTTCGATCGTCGGTATCTCAATACCTAGTTCAATCTCGTTACCGGCAAGTCTCTTTACTCATTCCGTAATGCTACATCCCGTAACTAGCTCATTAGCTACATTGCTTGCAAGGCTTATAGTGATGTACATTACCGAGAGGGCCCAGAGATACCTCTCCGACAATCGGAGTGACGAATCCTAATCTCGATCTATGCCAACTCAACAAACACCATCGGAGACACCTGTAGAGTACCTTTATAATCACCTAGTTACGTTGTGAAGTTTGGTAGCACACAAAGTGTTCTTCCGGTATTGGGGAGTTGCATGATCTCATAGTCATAGGAACATGTATAAGTTATGGAGAAGGCAATAGTAAGAAACTAAACGATCATCGTGCTAAGCTAACGGATGGGTCAAGTCAATCACATCATTCTCTAATGATGTGATCCCATTAATAAAATGACAAGTCATGTCTATGGTTAGGATACATAACCATCATTGATTCAACAAGCTAGTCAAGTAGAGGCAAACTAGTGACACTCTGTTTGTCTATGTATTCACACATGTACTAAGTTTCTGGTTAATACAATTCTAGCATCAATAGTAAACATTTATCATGATATAAGGAAATATAAATAACAACTTTATTATTGCCTCTAGGGCATATTTCTTTCATATAAAACATCCAAGAATGATAATATAACAGCATGGAACAAGCAAAAATAAAGTTGTTGAGGAATCCTAATCTCGATCTATGCAAACTCAACAAATACCATCGGAGACACATGTAGAGCACCTTTATAATCACCCGGTTACGTTGTGACGTTTGGTGGCACACAAAGTGTTCCTCCGGTATTCGGGAGTTGCATGATCTCATAGTCATAGGAACATGTATATGTTATGGAGAAGGCAATAACAACAAACTAAATGATCATCGTGCTAAGCTAACGGATGGGTCAAATCAATCACATCATTATCTAATGATGTGATCCTGTTAATAAAATGACAAGTCATGTCTATGGTTAGGAAACATAACCATCATTGATTCAACAAGCTAGTCAAGTAGAGGCAACCTAGTGACACTCTGTTTGTCTATGTATTCACACATGTACTAAGTTTCTGGTTAATGCCATTCTAGCATGAATAATAAACATTTATCATGATATATGGAAATATAAATAACAACTTTATTATTGCCTCTAGGGCATATTTCCTTCATATAAAACATCCAAGAATGATAATATAACAGCATGGAACAAGAAAAAATTATAGATACGTTGGAGACGTATCAAGCATCCCCAAGCTTAATTCCTGCTCACCCTCGAGTAGGTAAATGATAAAAACAGAATTTTTGATGTGGAATGTTGCCTAACATGTCATCTCATATTATTTTCTTTATAGCATGGACATTTGGAATTTTATATTGTTCAAAGCAATAGTCTAGTTTTAACTCGATAACTTAAATACTCAAGCATATCAACAAGCAACCAAGTCTTTCAAAATATCAACGCTAAAATAAGTTATCCCTAGCCCATTGCTACCTCTTGAGCACTGCGTTGGTTTTCCATTGAAGAGGAAAGGGTGATGCAATAAAGTAGCGTAAGTATTTCCCTCAGTTTTTGAGAACCAAGGTATCGATCCAGTAGGAGACTACGCGCAAGTCCCTTGTACCTACAAAAACAAATAAGAACCTCGCAACCAACACGATAAAGGGGTTGTCAATCCCTTCACGGTCACTTACGAGAGTGAGATCTGATATAGATAATAATAATAAGATAAATATTTTTGGTATTTTTATGATATAGATTGAAAGTAAAGATTGCAAAATAAACAGCGCCAGAAGTAGCTAGTTGATGGGAGATTAATATAATGGAGAATAGACCCGGGGGCTATAGGTTTCACTAGTGGATTCTCTCAAGATAGCATAAGTATTACGGTGGGTGAACAAATTACTATCGAGCAATTGATAGAAAAGTGCATAATTATGAGAATATCTAGGCATGATCATGTATATAGGCATCACATCCGCGACAACTAGGCTGAAATGATTCTGCATCTACTACTATTACTCCACACATCGACCGCTATCCAGCATGCATCTAGAGTACTAAGTTCATAAGAACAGAGTACGCATTAGGCAAGATGACATGATGTAGAGGGATATATAAACTCAAGCAATATGATATAAACCCCATCTTTTTATCCTCGATGGCAACAATACAATACGTGCCTTGCTGCCCCTACTGTCACTGGGAAAGGACACCGCAAGATTGAACCCAAAGCTAAGCACTTCTCCCATTGCAAGAAAGATCAATCTAGTAGCCAAAACCAAACTGATAATTCGAAGAGACTTGCAAAGATAACCAATCATACATAAAAGATT
This sequence comes from Triticum dicoccoides, assembly GCF_002162155.2. NCBI lineage: Eukaryota > Viridiplantae > Streptophyta > Magnoliopsida > Poales > Poaceae > Triticum > Triticum dicoccoides. The sequence goes on along the minus strand of NC_041384.1, from coordinate 578,666,909 downwards.
TCAGAGAAGAATCAAATATTGTTCATAGATAAACTTGATCATAACCCACAATTCATCGGATCTCGACAAACACACCGCAAAAAGAGTTACATCAAATAGATCTCCAAGAAGATCAAGGAGAACATTGTATTGAGATCTAAAGAGGGAGAAGAAGCCATCTAGCTAATAACTATGGACCCAAAGGTCTGAAGTAAACTACTCACACATCATCGGAGAGGCTATGGTGTTGATGTAGGAGCCCTCCGTGATCGATTCCCCCTCCGGCGGAGCTCCGGAAAAGGCCCCAAGATGGGATCTCTTGGGTACAAAAGGTTGCGGCGGTGGAAATAGGGTTTCGGTGCTCATGGATGTTTTCAGGGTATATGGATATATATATATAGGAGGAAGAAGTAGGTCGGTGGAGCCCAGAGGGGCCCACGAGGGTGGGGGCGCACCCAGGGGGCAGGCACGCCTCCCTGCCTTGTGGCCACCTCGTTTCTTTCTTGACGTCTACTCCAAGTCCCCTGGATCACGTTTGTTCCAAAAATAACTCTCCTGAAGGTTTCATTCCATTTGGATTCCGTTTGATATTCCTTTTCTGCGAAACACTGAAATAGGCCAAAAACAACAATTTGCACTGGGCCTTGGGTTAGTAAGTTAGTCCCAAAAATAATATAAAAGTGTATAAATAGGCCCATTAAACATCCAAAACAGATAATATAATAGCATGGAACAATCAAAAATTATAGATACGTTGGAGATGTATCAGAAGCCACTAGTGAAACCTATGGCCCCGGGTCTATCTTCCATCATATTATTTTCCTATCAATTTGCTATTTCTATTTGGCAATCTTTATTTTCCAATCTATACAACAAAAATACCAAAAATATTTATCTTATTATCTCTATCAGATCTCACTCTCGTAAGTGATCGTGAAGGGATTGACAACCCCTTTATCGCGTTGGTTGCGAGGTTCTTGTTTGTTTGTGCAGGTAGTAGGTGACTTGTGTGCTATCTCCTACTGGATTGATACCTTGGTTCTCAAAACTGAGGGAAATACTTACGCTACTGTGTTGCATCACCCTTTCCTCTTCAAGGGAAAACCAACGCAAGCTGAAGAGGTAGCAGTAGGCACCCAGCCGGTTCTCAGCTCGACAGTCCCCGCGGCTATAACATCTGGTGCGGCAGCAATGACAACTGCAGGTGCTGGCGGGTCAGCCACCCGACGGCTCAAGTTTTAGCAGATCTATTGGATGCTCTGGCGACTCTGATGGAGGTTGAGGTAATCCCAGACAACCAGGAGCAGCACAATGTAGAGATAGCCAAGTTGCGTGATGAGATAGCGCAGGCGAAAGCTGACTTAGCGGCAGAAAACGCCAGGATGGCTACAGAGCGGGCCGTTTTGGAATCCCAAGCACAGTGGATTCAAGCAGATTCATATCGGCTCATGGTAGATCAGAACGCTTCACACGAGGCCTTGAGGAGAAAGCATCGGAGTCGTTTGCCCTTGCTTTATGAGTTGAGGGACCTCTTCAACACCCCTAGAGCAGGAGCTAGTAACCCGCCGATGGTGAATCAGATGGTTGAACCGCCGGGCCAGCCGCGTATGAACAACACTCCACCTCAGCATGTGTTGACACCACCGGGTCATTACTCCACCCCTCTGGACACCATGATTGCTGCAGCTACATGATTGGTGGCTCTGCCCGTCAAGGCTGAAACCCGAAGGGCCAGGGAGCTGCTTCAAACAGCTTTGGTATAGCAGCAGGCCTATTCTTATAGTCGTGATCGGATTCATGTGACCCCTCGCCCAAGCCGGAGCTACAGCCGGCACATTGACTCACCAGCGGTCTCAAGTATTGAACAGTGTCGTAACCAACCTCACGGGCATAACCCGGTGTGCAATGGAGTCAATGCACAGAATTTGGTGGACCAGGCCAGAACACGTCGAGAAGCTGAGCTGGCGGCTCATCAGCACGCGCCGATTTACCCGACAACTTTAGTTGAGGCAGGTGTGACTTCTAAGGCTTTTGGTGTGCCATGTCTAACGGCAGCTATAAGAAACGAGCGTCTGCCCAAGGACTTCAAAGGCCCTCACAAGGTGCCTAATTATACAGTCGATCAACCCCCTGAGGCGTGGGCGGAGAGTTATGAGATGGCCATGGAGATGCTAGATGTTAGTGAAGCTACTTACGCCAATTACTTCACCATGATGTTAGAAGGGACGGCTCGTACCTGGTTGAAGGGATTGCCGGCTAATTCCATCGGGTCATGGGCGGAGCTGAAGGCCTGGTTTATCCAGAATTTCAAAGATACGTGCAAGCAACCTATGTTGATTGTGGATTTGGTTTCGTGTGTGCAGGCCGAGGGCGAGTCAACAACCAGCTGGGTGCGCCGGGTCTCAACCATCATACATTCTTCAAATAATATCAACGTCGGCTCAGCGGTTCTAATGTTGGAGAAAAATTGACGGTTCATTCCACTCAAGCAGAAGCTTGGACGGCTCAAGTGTCATTGCAATGACATGGGGAAGTTAATGGCAGCTCTTGTAAAATATGCCGACTCTGATGGTACCAAGGACCCCGATTCTGAGGATGAAAGATCGGGAAAGGGAAAGAAGAGTAACAGCATGAAGGGACAACAATATAATTCTACCAATTATGGTGGCAATGGTAAGCGCAAAGCTGATGACTTTGTGGCTAACACCGATGCACGCAATTATAACTAGCGTTGTAAGGGACAAACGGCTCCAAGGATAGGATTCGACCTTGAAGCAATGTTAAATCAGCCGTGTCCGAAACACGGAACGGATCGGAAGCCGGCTACTCATTCGTGGAAAGATTGCAGCATAATGAGAAGCTTTAGGGAGTCCATCCAGCGCCACCACGGCCCGAACGGCGGATCAGGGTCCGGTTCTCATGGTCCGCGTCATGGAGGCGGCGGTTCAAGTTTCGATTTTAAAGGTCACAGTAACCAGGGTGGTTACAATCAGCAGAATAATCAGGGGAGTCAACAGCAGCAACAGTTTGGTTATCAGGCCAACCCGAAGCAGTTGAATAGTGGACAGTATCATGTCTTCACCACTAGCTTATGTAAGCGGGACCAGAAGCTTCATAAGAGGTTTGTGAATGCGACATTAGTTACGGTGGTCAGAGCAGCCTATTTGTGTGGAGTCGTGAGGATCATCCGCCCCGGGTCGATAATCCGGGTCATCTGGCTTTGGTAGTGGCACCTCAGGTTGGGGGTTATAAATTTACCAAGGTGCTCATGAATGGAGGTAGCAGCGTTAACATACTTTATTATGAGACCTTCCGTCGCATGGGACTGATAGATAAGAACCTAAAGACGTCAAACACCGTCTTCCATGGTGTGGTGCCAGGAAAGTCAGCCTACCCGGTGGGTAAGATATCTTTGTAAGTTGCCTTTGGAGATGAGCATGATTCCAGGTCTGAAACCTTAACATTCGAAGTGGTCAAGATCAAGAGCCCTTATCATGCTCTGTTTGGATGGTCGGCTTATGCTAAGTTCATGGCGAGGCATTTCTATGTGTACTTGCAGCTTAAGATGTCGGGTTATAAGGGCACCATCATAGTGCATGGGAGTCGCAAGGTGGCTTTGGAATGTGAGGAAGGAGATGCGGCTTATGCTGAATCGGTTTGTGCAACGGAGGAGTTGAAATTTTACAAAGATAATGTTGACCCGGCAGACATGACGTCCTTGAAAAGCCAACCACGAAGCACGATCCTTTGTTAAAGTTTAAGTCGGCAGATGATACTAAGTTGGTTGATTTCGTCCCTGGCGACTCATCTAAGTAGTTCAACATTAGTGCTAATCTGGATCCGAAATAGGAAAGCGCGCTCATCGAGTTCATCCGTGAGAACCGGGACATCTTTGCATGGAAGCCTTCAGACATGCCGGGTGTACCGAGGGAACTCGCTGAGCACACTCTTAATATTGATCTGAAGTTTAAACCGGTCAAGCAATTTCTTCGCCGGTTTAATGAGGAGAGGCGAAAGGCCATTGGTGAGGAAGTGGCCCGGCTTTTGGCGGCTGAGTTTATCATTGAAGTTTTTCATCCTGAGTGGTTGGCTAATCCGGTGCTGGTACTCAAAAATAACGACACTTGGCGAATGTGTGTGGATTACACGGACTTAAACAAAGCTTGTCCAGCTGATCCATTTTCTCTCCCTTGTATTGATCAAATCATTGATGCTACGGCGGGTTGTGAGCGTTTGAGTTTTTTGGATGCTTATTCTGGTTATCATCAGATTAAGATGGCAGTTAAGGACCAGGAGAAGACAGCCTTCATTACTCGGTTTGGAGCCTTCTGCTATATGTCTATGCCTTTTGGGCTCAAGAGTGCCCAGGCGACTTATCAGCGGTGTGTGCAAAATTTCCTTCACAATCAGATTGGGCGCAACGTTCATGCTTATGTAGATGACATTATGGTGAAGTCAAGAGGGAAGGAGACCCTGATTGATGATTTGAAGGAGACAACTGACAATCTCCCGGTCTACAAGATGATGCCTAACCCGGCTAAGTGTGTCTTTGGTGTGCCACCAGGCAATCTCTTGGGTTTCCTGGTTTCTAATAGAGGCATTGAAGCTAATCCGGAGAAGATCAAAGCCATTACTTCATTGGCTAAGCCGGTGTGTGTTAATGATGTTCAGCGTCTGCTGGGTCGTATTGCGGCTCTGAGCCGGTTCATAAGCCGGCTGGGGGAGAAGGCTATTCCTCTTTATTAGATGATGAAGAAGACAGATCACTTTGTTTGGAGTGATGCTGCTAATCAAGCATTTGAGGATATGAAGAAATAGCTGGCTGAGCCGCCCGTGCTTGCTACCCCTGCTAATAGTCGGGCTGTCAGTGTAGCCATCATGGTGGAAAGAAAGGAGGCAGGCAAGGAGTACCCAGTCCAACGGCCGGTTTATTACATCAGTGAGATGCTTATCGAGTCCAAACAGAGGTACCCACACTGGCAGAAGCTTGTGTATGGTGTTTTCACGGCAAGCCGGAAGCTTAAGCAGTATTTTCAGGGTCATCCCATCATTGTGATTAGTTCTGCTCCTATAGGAGATATCATCCAAAACAGGGAAGCCACAGGTCGGGTTGCTAAATGGGCCATTGAGCTTGGTCCTCATGGTTTAAAGTATGTATCATGCACGGCCATCAAGTCCCAAGCACTTGTGGATTTCATCAATGATTGGACAGAGTTACAGTCACCTAAGGAAAAGCCATACAACACATATTGGACTATTCACTTTGATGGATCCAGACAACTAGATGGCTCGGGGGCTAGAGTTATTTTGACTTCCCCACGAGGTGACAAGTTTTATTATGTTCTCCGGTTAATGTTCCCTTGTACTAACCATGCAGCTGAGTATGAGGCCTTGCTCCATGGTCTTCGGATGGCTAAGGAGATGAACTTAAGCCGGGTGAGGTGCTTTGGCGATTCAGATCTGGTGGGTTAGCAAGTTTCTGGTACATGGGATTCTAAGGATCCGCTTATGGCGGCTTATCAACGAGAGGTTGATGCCATTGCAGGTCATTTCAAGGGTTACCAAGTTGCGCGTATTGATCGAAGGAAGAATGAGGCGGCTAACAATTTAAGCCGGGTAGGGTCACAGCGTAAACCGGTGCCACCTAACACGTTCTTGGATGTTTTATTCAACCCTTCTGTCAAATTACCTACTGAGGAAGACCTCGTTGTGCCTGACCCGGAAGCACAATTGGTGGTGGCTCTTCATGCTATTCCTGATTGGACGGTTCCATATTTGGATTACATGACCCGGGGTGAATTGCCAGAGGATGAGGTCTTGGCCAGACAGATAACCCGGCGGTCTAAGTCAATGACGATTGTCAATGGGGAGTTGCACCATCACAGTGTGACAGGGGCGTTTCAATGTTGCGTCTCTCCTAAAGAAGGTTGTGAGATTCTACGAGAGATCCATGAAGGAGATTGTGGTCATCATGACGATTCTAAATCTCTTGTAGCCAAGGCTTTCCGTCATGGGTTCTATTGGTTGACGGCTCACGCTGATGCTGAGGATTTGGTAAGCAGATGTGACGGCTGTCAGAAATTTTCACGGCGAGCTCATGTGTCGGCTCAAGAATTGAGGATGATTCCAATTACTTGGCCGTTTGCAACTTGGGGGCTTGATATGGCTGGGCCTTTAAAAAACTCCAAGAATAAGAAGACCCACCTCTTGGTGGCAATTGATAAGTTTACTAAGTGGGTTGAAGCAGAGCCGGTTAGTAAATGTGATGCCGCAACGGCGGTTCAATCCATGAAGAAGGTGATCTTTCGTTTTGGCTTTCCACACAACATCATCACAGATAATGGCACTAATCTGTCTAAGGGTGCCATGGAAGAGTTTTGTCAATGTGAGCACATCTGGCTTGATGTTTTCTCTGTAGCTCACCCTCAGTCCAATGGTTAGGCAGAATGAGCAAATCAAGAGATTTTGCGAGGTATCAAGCCCCGGCTTATGGTTCCTTTGCAAAGAACTCCGGGCTATTGGGTAGAGGAGTTATCCTCAGTGTTATGGAGCATAAACACAACCCCCAATAGGTCAACGGGTTACACACCCTTCTTCATGGTTTATGGAGCGGAGGCGGTTCTCCCTAGTGACATCCGTCACGACTCACCCTGGGTGGCGGCTTATGTTGAAGCTGACAATGAAAAGGCGCGTCAGGATGCACTTGACTTATTGGATGAAGAGCGTGATCTTGCGGTGGCTCGTTTGGTGATTTACCAGCAAGATCTACGGCGTTATCACAACCGCTGGGTCAAAACCAGAACCTTTCAAGAAGGCGACTTAGTGCTCCGGCTCATCCAAGATCAGACAGATATGCATAAGTTATCACCACCCTGGGAAGGACCGTTTGTGGTCAGCAAGAATCTACATAATGGGTCATACTACCTTATCGACGTTCGACACAACAAGGACTCACCCACATCGGAGGAGGAGACCCGTCGGCCATGGAACATCGCTCATCTTCGACCCTACTATACTTGAGCCTCCGACTCTCATGATGTACATAGTTATCTGATGTATATATTATAAGCAGTATAATAAAGCTGGCATCCCTGACAACTCAGGGCCTTTGCCATTTCACTTCTTCGAAGCTGAGTCTTTATCATCATTTAAGAGGCTCAACGCCCACAACCTCAGGGATCAAAGAGAGTTGGATGCACAGCACAACTCAAACATAGGTCCCTGGTGATCATTTCGGGGCTTCTTGCTCATCGAGCATAGCTGTCGGTACCCTCTTGATCGGCGCAATGCCAAAACCTACATGGTCATTTGGGGGCTTCCTGCTCATCGAGCATAGCTGTCGGTACCCTCTTGATCGGCGCAATGCCAAAACTCATAAGGTCACTTGGGGGCTTCCCTTTTATAAATCAAAGAGAACATAGCTGCCGGTACCTTCTTGATCGGCTCAAACGCCACACTTGTAAGTATGTCACTTGGGGGCTTCCTGCTCATACATAGGCGTATTCGACCAAAGAGAGCATAGCGTTACTACCCTCTTGACCAGGTTTATTCAAACATAGGCGTATTCGACCAAAGAGAACAAACTCTGACCGGGTCATCCTACATGTACACCAGCTGCTTCAACTCCATCAGGTCATCCTGATTGACCCACCGAACTCTTAACGATCGGTCTTTATGGCGTATTCAACCAAGATCTGAGCTCAATTAAGGTACAAACGGCGGCTTATCATGCGAGAGCACGGTTTACAGATAGTCGGGATGAATCCATGCTTCATAAGCCGCCTTCCTTGGAACTTGGATAAATCGGCCCATGATACTATTACTCTGGCCCCGCGTACTCCTGATAAGTCTTTGAGCAAGACCAGACTTATTTCAGGGTTCAAATGTCGATTGGGCACACTTTGAGTCAGGATCACGATAGCACGAACAATCCAGTGGCTCAGGCTAGTTTCATTGAAGAAGACACTTTTGCTTGGCATCCTACAAAAGCCTTGAATCTCTTTGATTTCTTATTTGTGTTTGGCTTTTTCGTTGTTTTCTGGTTTTTGTAAGTCAGGCCCAGCTGCCCCGTTTATGGCTTACATTTGAAGCTATATACTCTGGGTTTATACAACCCGTTAAGAGGATAGACTATAAATCGCCAAAGCATGATGAATCCTATGGTTGGGAGTATAACTCTAACACCTCTCAATTGCATGATGCTGATAAGCCGGCAGTTTAAGTATATACTACAGGTATGTCATTTTACTTAGCAATTGTCAGACCGGCTCTGGTTATGGACTATTTGTCCCTAGCGGCTTCAATTGGGTATCATGACCCGCCCAGCGGTAAGCCGCTAGGGCCCTTGTGATTTCTTTGTATGCAAGATAATAATAATTCAAATCTGCATAAATCAAAGGCTATCATACCCAGAATGATTCTTTAAACCAGTGGGTCAGCAGTATTACGCACAATAGAAACATGCACGATGGCACGACAGAGACAAGTTTTAACTACCCTATTACATGGTTCCATGATCCAAAAGGAGATCAAGTATTTTTCCAAAGATTAAGTCTCTAAGTCGCCCAGCGGTTCAATCTTCTTGACCTTGCTGATGGGAGGCCTCCGGTTCATTCCTTGCCGGTTCTTCTTCCTCCTCTGCCATGTGGAAGTTCGGTTTGGACCAATCAAAGCCACACAAGGCGAAGAATTCAGCTTCGTCGCCAATCAGATTGGATGGGTCAATTTCAGCAGCGAAAGTGTGCTTATGAATCGGCGGAATTAAGTCTGTCACTTTGTACGCAGGTGTATGCATCTTCTGATTCTCTGCGTTGTAAGCCGGCTGATACTTAGAGAGGTTGGTTTCTTCGGCGACGATTGTTGCATGAGGACGGATTGCTTTGACACAAGCCGCAAAATCCTGTTGATCAAAAGAAGTACCATCCTCCTTCAGACTTGGATATCCGCTAGCTACATCAGCCGGGTCTAACTCCGGTACCCACGCCTTAGCACGGCTCAAGGCCGTCACGGCACCGGCTCTCGCACACGACCGTTTTATCTCTTGAATCCTGGTGGGCAAGATTGATAATTTCTTCAGCACATCGCTTAACAGATTGGGTCCTTGATTAGCCGGGGAGATGATAGACAATGTTCGTTGAGCTCCAGTGTACAATTGCTCGACAAGAGTATAGACCGCCTTGAGCTTCACAAGTGTGTCTTGGCTAAGGTTGCTGCTCCAGGGACCCGAATAAGTTACAGGTTGGTTAAATGGCGGCTTACATTATTGCGACAAGTACTCATTTTGGATGAATAACAAGGCGACTCACCGAAGATAGCAGAAACCATCTGAGATACATGGTGTTTTAAGCCGGAGAGCTCAGTGGTCACCTCCTGAAGAGTTGTTTCTGCTTTCTCGGCCCGCTGCGTTAAAGCAGTCTTTTCTTCAAGCCAAGTCTTTTTCTCCGCCTTAAAGCTGGTCTTCAACTTTTCCGACTCAGCCACACTAAACTAGAATTTTGACTCATTTTTTGGGTCTCATTTTCTTGAGCCGCCAGCCGGGTTTTGGCATCGTTCAGTTGAGTTTCCAATTCAGCAGCTGCAGCCTGCATGCAACACAGATTTACCAAACATATTTCATGGTGGATTACAACAATATAAGTCTCAAGTCCTTTGCAAGCAATAACACTTGGCACTTGGGGGCTAATGTCTGTCAAAACAATTTTTCAAAGAAACGGCTCTTATAAATAAAGTCCCAAGCACTTTGCAAGCAACACTAGTTGGCACTTGGGGCCTAATGCATATTGCTTGTATCTTTGTTATAATGAGCTGGATGTGCTGTAAACAGTCTCAGTCGACTCATGGGGGCTATTCAGTTAAGCTCTATTTTCTTACACAGTGATAAATAGGACTGGCTCATTCATACTGATTAAACCGGCCCTTGGGGACTACAAATGCAAAATTACGCTATTTCAGCCTCCGGTTTAATTTTAAACCGGACTTGGAGGGAGTCTAGGACAGAAGCTTATGATTCTTCTGAGTCTACATATTATTCATTCTTATTATCATCAAAAGACTTGGGGGCTAGCAGGATATACATAACTTATGTAAGCCGGATGGCATACCTCATATTTTTGGTGCATCTGTTTCACCATGTCAATCTCAAGGTCACGACTGGAATGAACTTGGTTAAGATATCCAGAGAATACTTCATTAATGGATAGTTGAGAATAATCAGCGATGTCAAGTTTCAATTTCTGCTTCTCAATGAACTCATCCTTCGCGGAGTGTTTGGCCAAGACAGTTGGATGTCGCGGTTCTTGGAAGCCGGTGCCAGTAATCATAACGTCTTCACCATGCTCTTCTCGTAGTTTATGTGGGCTGGATGACTCGGTGGGCACAGGGTTGACATCTGTGCGGTCATGGGAGAAGTCAGGAATTTCAGGTGCAGGGTCAGAGACAAAATCTTCCGACTATTTGTCAGAAACTTCAGGTGCGAAAACTTGTTGCTCCGGCTCAGCAACTTCAGGCGCCTCAGTTGGCTTGGTCACTTTGGCCTTCTTGTTAGGTTTTGCTTGACCAGTGCATGGTTTGTGACAAGTCAGTACAAGTTTAAGTGTATAAAGAGGTACAAAGTAAAATTAATTGCCAATTATTTAAAAGCCGGCAACTCAGTTTGCGATGAGTCACCGGAGGAGGAACGGGCAAGCTCATGATCAGTTGGTTCAACAGAGTTAGGAGGAAGACAGATAAGACCCATGACGGGTGGAAAGAGTTTAAAGTTAAAAAGAACCTCATTTCAATGTTTTCGAGGAGCGGGGATGCTTGGTAAGCCGGAGGACAGCTCGTCACCTTCACTGGTCCGGGTTTGACGTCGACTCTTGTGTTGCTGTCATTTCAAAAGAAAGTGAGGATCTAAATAAGCCAAGGGGTGTGAAAACCTTACTTTCTGGGTTACTCGCCGAAGTTTCTGTCTTGGCAAAGGTTCTGAGCTGGAGGAAATAATAGTTACCTCTTCTTCAACTGCTTGGCTGGCTCCCGTGTCATCCTGGTAATAGTCAGTGTCAATAAGACGGTTGAAAAACGAGCTAAGAGAGTCAAGGGCTACCTCTGACTCAGAGGTGACATCCAGCTTAAGCAGATCAGAGGCGCTTGATTTCTTCTTAGGTTTCTTGTTGGTCTTTCTGGCGGCTTTCGCGGCAGCCCTAGACTTTTTCGTGGCTTCGTGGTCATATTTTTCCTTCCAGAAGTCAGATTTAGCCTGCGGAAGAGTAACATACTTGAGTTCACATAATATTTGGATGTTGAAATAAAGTAAGGGAAATCAAGAGACTTACATCTTGCGGTGGATTAAGCTTGCAGAAAGGGTTCAGACCCACTTTGCTGCAGTCTTCGAATTTTCCATTTACAAGTGTTGTTGCCATTTCAATAATACCCTCTTCGGTCATATGCAGAGAGCTATGGCGTAATGGATCGTCTTTTTCTCCGGTATAAGTACACATCAAGCCAGATCGGCGGCTTAACGGTATGATCCGCCATGAGACCCAGCATCGGACCAAATCCACTCTGGTTAAACCTTTTCCTAGCAGGGCTTGGATCTTTCTAGTAGTAGGGGCGAGTTTCTTACGTTCGGCGGCGGTCAGCTTTTCGGGGAGTTGATGTTTTGGGTCAAGACGTTCAGCACGATAACCCGGCAATGGATTTTCATCAGTCGGCAAGATATCTTTATAATAGAAACATGTCTGATTCCAGTCTTTGGGGTAACTCCGTAGAGCTGCTTGAGGGAAGATGGTGTCTCTTCTGCGTTGAATCGATATTCCACCAAGTTCCAAGCTGGGCCCGTTTGTGAACTCATTTTGGCGGATCAGATAGAAGAATTCCCTGAAAAGCTCAACACTAGGCTCTTCTTGAAGGTATACTTCACAGAAAACTTGAAAGATACAGATGTTTGACACGGAGTTGGGTCCAATGTCTTGAGCATGGAGTTTGAAGAAGTGCAGAACATCTCGAAAAAACTTAGAGCCGGGTGGTGAGAAGCCCCGGTTCATATGATTAGTGAATACAATGACTTCACCGTCCTTTGGCAGAGGTCTCTCCTCGCCCGGGTCAGGAGCGCGGTAATGCATGACACTCTTCTCTGGCAGATATCCAACCTTGACAAAATCTTTTAAGGTACCCTCAGTAACGATGGATGGAACCCAGTTACATGTAGTAACTGTCTTTGGCGGCATTGTGAATGGAGGACAACCTAAAGGAAGGGAATAACTTGCCAGTTCAAGTCAGTTGGTGAAATCACAAGTTAACAGTTGCAGTGTACATTCAGAACGGCAGCTTAAGCGAGGGCTAATGATATATGAAGTAACGATAAACCGGTAAAATAAGCCGCCATGACTAAGATATTCAAGATCTAACACGAGCAAAATTTGCTAAGTGTTGGGACAAACAGGTTCCACAAGTTAAAGCTATAAATTTGGATCTGCAACTATTTAGAAAAAGGAAATAAATTTTGAACCTACAGAGGCGGCGGCAGAAAAGTGGAGGTACCACAAAGGAGATCTCTCGCGATGAGGATGTGTTATAATATCAAAAACGGGTGCTACAACTGCTACCGCAAAAGACCTATGTTATTTTCAGATCAAACTACGCAATCTAGAAAGTAGAAAAGGAAGAATGGTGATGAACACCAATGAACAGCAAAACCCTAAGAACAGATCTATGAAGGGGAAAGGGGAAGACTTACTGACGCTAATGGGCAGCGGAGGAGCGCCGCGGCATTTCTGGTGAGTTCAGGGTGATGCGGCAGCCGGACTTGATGAAGAGGACGAAGGTCGACGGTGGTGGAGCTCGTGCGGGCTGGTACATCACGAGGAGGAATAAGACGAGAAGGAGAAGAGAGGAGAATGAGAAAGGGGCGGTTTAACCCTATTTATAACGAAAAGAGTAACAGGCAGGCGCGAAAAACAAGGAGGCAAAATGATGATTATCCAACTAATTGAACGCCTTGATTTTCGGAAGGTCGTTAAAGATAAAAGATCCGTTAAAGATGACGTCGTGGCGGGTTTCCGAAATTTCTGGAGATGACGTCATGGCGGGTTATAATGTTTCACAACAGATGAAGAAGGATTTTTCTAAGTGTTGAAGGTTGATATGAACAAGTTCAAATCAACCTGGGGCCTAATGTTGGGGATATGACTATCAGGTATGACCCGCCCAGGAGGGGTCGGGTCAACCACAATGGCGGTTCATCTAAATGAAGCCCAAGAGTATACCAGATGGCAGTTCATAGATAGGATGGTAAGAGGTCCAAGCCCAGAGGTGGCTTAAGGCCCGTAAGTGTAAACCGCCATGTATATGTAAACTTGTATTGCAAGGCATGTAAGATGAGTCACCGAGCCAGACACGTTTGTATGAGCCGGCCGGGACTCTGTAGGCCGCAGGGCGTCAACCCATGTATATAAGGGGATGACCCGACAGCGGCTTAGGGCAAGAAACATCAGATCGAGAGCCAGGCAAAGCGTGTTTGCTCCCTGATAATCAAAACCCTAGCAATACCACCTCAAACTGGAGTAGGCCTTTACCTTCACCACAAGGGGCCGAACCAGTATAAACTCTCCATGTCATTTGTCCCGTTTAACCCCTTTAAGCTAACCTCGTTGCAATGGCTCCACAACTAAGTCCTTCCATGAGGACATCTGCCGTGACACTTCCGCGACAAAACCCAAATATCGGAGAATAAATACGAGGCTATAAGCAATCATGCATATAAGAGATCAAAGAAGATTCAAATAACTTTCATGGATAAAAATATAGATCTAATCATAAACTCAAAGTTCATCCGATCCCAACAAACACACCGCAAAAAGAGTTACATCATATGGATCTCCAAGAGACAATTGTACTAAGAATCAAACGAGAGAGAGGAAGCCATTTAGCTACTAACTACGGACCCAAAGGTCTACAAAGAACTACTCACGCATCATCGGAGAGGCACCAATGGAAGTGATGAACCCCTCCGTGATGGTGTCTAGATTGGATCTGGTGGTTCTGGACTCTGTGGCGGCTGGAATTGATTTTCGTCGACTCCCCTAGGGTTTCTAGAATATTGGGGTATTTATAGAGGAAAGAGTCGGTTCAGGGGGCACCCGAGGTGGGCACAACCCACCAGGGCGCGCCTGGGCTCCTGGCGTGCCCTGGTGGGTTGTGCTCCCCTCGGAGCACCCCCCCGAGCGCTTCTTCTGACCATTGGTTGCCTTCTAGTCCAAAAAGATCCACAAAAAGTTTCGTTGCGTTTGGACTCCGTTTGGTATTGATCTCCTGCGATGTAAAAAACATGCAAAATAATAACTGGCACTTGGCACTATGTTAATATGTTAGTACCAAAAAAATGATATACAATGATTATAAAACATCCAAGAATGATAATATAACAACATGGAACAATCAAAAATTATAGATACGTTGGAGACGTATCAACCATGTGGTACTTTTGCTTGTCCGCCTCCCCTTGCCAAAAGAATCGGGATTGTCACTTATACAAGTCAGCATGTGCCACTTCAAGGAATAGATACAAACACATGGAAAGCATTAGAAGGTTGGCCAAGGATGACACAATCAACACTAATTTGCCTGCCTTAGTAACCAGCCAACCCTGCAATGGGTCGACCCGACGTTGAACCTTTTCAACAACTGATCTCAGATCTTCATGTCAATTCGACCTTCACTAACTAGGAGACTTAAGTAAGCAACGGGGGAGGTGCCCATATGGCAATTAAGAAGGTTGGCAATGTTCTCCCTTTCCACCTCGGAGTATCCCATTAGCAACACTTCACTGTTTGCAAAATTAATAGCCAAGCACAACATCTCCTGAAAGCAGAGCTAGAGGAACTTCAAGTTAATAATATCCCAAGAAGTTTCTTCCACCATAAGAATGGTGTCGTCTGCATATTGTAAGTGCGAGACTCCACCATTACTAATAAGGTATGGGACGACGCCCCTAAGACGTCCAGGTAATCTAGCCTTATCCATAATGGCAGCCAAGGTGTCCACAGTCGGGTTAACAGAAATGGGGACAATGGATCCCCTTGCCTCACCCCTCCGGAGGGCTTGAAGTAGGGTCCACTCTCACAATTTATGTCGATCACCGTGTTCCCAGAGGTCACCAATTGCATGATCCTTGAAATCTAGCGTTTTTCAAAACCTTTCCACTGGAGGGATTCCCTAAGGAAGTCCCAACTAGGGTGGCGGCTAATCTTAACTTCATGAATGATCCCGTGTAGGGCTAGGACCTCATCATGAATCCTCCAGCCCTAGATAAAGGTGGTTTGGGTAGGATGGGTGACCCTGGCCAACACCACAGCTGCTCTAATGGCGAGCACCTTAGCCAAGATACAGAAAAATCACGTTAATAACTATGATAGGCCTAAACTATCATTTGTATGTTGCCCCCATGACTTTGCGGATCAAAGCAACATCGTAGTTTATGCGAGATGCATCTAGCACCCCCACAAAGAAATCCTGGAAAATCGCCATCACCACCCCTTTGATGATGTTCCAGAATTTCACAAAGAAACACACCGAAGACCGTCCGGCCAAGGTTGTATGGTCGGCCAGAACATCCATAGCCTGGATGGCGTCCAAGATCCCAGCCTTATGGGCACGAAGATCACGACCAAGATTGGCCCCCCAACCCCGCATGAACTGCCTCTAGCGTTTAGCATTTAGTGCCATGGTGTGTCTAGAACCGACATGGACCGATGGGGGAGTCCAATGCCTCAAACCACTTGGTCCTAATCGCCTCAGTAAACTCTGGTTGCCGAAGCTAGAACGCCTCAAAGTGGAATTTGGGGGGTGGGTGAGGAATCGAGTCCATGGCAGCTTCTCGTGGGTTGTCAGGGCCGAGCTCAGACCTATGTCATGTGTGCACTTATTTTTGTTAGTCAGGAACGAAGAGTCCATAATAGATGTGTCACGATCTGAAACGTCATATCATGGGTTGTCGCCAACTCAGACATGGGTCTAACCCACGTCTCTCCACCTGGCCGCGCCTATATATCGGAGGTGTTGTCCAACCCTAGCCGACACGAACAACAGATCACATCTACTTTGCCTCCACGCACACTGCCCACCATCGTTCCACTCACTGCTGCTGTTGCCAATGATCCCATACCGTACACCGCGTGCACAGATGTATGGGAGTGTAGGCCTCCGGAAGCCCACCCCTTGAGATCTTCTATGGTACATGTGTGATTAGGTTTTTGGGGAGCGTCTCCTACATGACTGCTCGCCGCCGCGTCTACTCGCCTACGTTCCTGTTGCCTTCGTCACCACCACGTCCACCGCCACCAAAGTTGATCGACTCGCTGCCAAGAAGGCTGCTGCTATCCGTATTAGCTATTTTTGTGTAGATGTTTCACTATATGCTAAGTACGATATTATGTGATTATATATCAGTATGGTGTTAACACTGTCAATGCCATGATTATGATTTATCTCGGGATTATATAATTGAAAAATTGCTAACATACTCAACAACTTGTGTAGTTCCATGCCACCGTGCTATGGTAGCAAGTAAAATAATAATAAGTAATAAAATCGCTCAGAACAGATGCTGGTGGCCGATTAAATTATTGAGACTGACACTACGCCATGAGAATTGTGGCTGAGCTAACGCAAAGTTTATTTCAAGCCCAACATACAAAAAACCGATTATGTTTCAGCTTTAGCACAACTAAAAAAGAAAATGTATGATCTTTGGCGAGGCTGTGGTGTGCGTCACAAGAGGCGCTGCTGCGCCCGCCAATGGATACACGGGTTAGCAAAAATCACATGCATATGGCAGGAAAATGAATCAAGAATTTGGAATAATCCATAAAGCCATCACTTTATTACAAGTTAAAATGAGCGATGTTGTTTCTAATGAAGGAGATAAAAATCAACCGATTGAGGCGCGCGCACACACGATAGATGCCCTCTAAGAGGACTTGGACTACATTTCTCCCTAAAATTAAATGTCCGGTGATGGCTCGGGCTGATGTTCTGATGACATCTAGCTCGAAGGGTATGAAAAGATCATGCAGCTTCTCGTGGGTTGTCAGGGTCGACGGGCTTTGCTTGCCTGTCAAGGCGACAAAGAAGGCCTCCACCTCCTCTCGGTGATACGCCACTACATCGACCCTTTCTGCCGAGTGAGCCACTGCATGGTCATAAGCTTCAAGCGCATGGATGGTGGCTTCTCTTGCACAATGAGTAGCAGCATTGCATGTCCTCTCCATGGCCGCCGGCTTCTTATGCTCATCGGCCTCCTTTTGAAGCCGCTCCTTAAAGGCCTTCACTTCAGCATGTCGACTCTCCACTTTTGGTCGGTGCTTTTGACAAGTACGAGTTGCTCGAATGCATAGGAATGGGCAGCCCCTAACCTTTTCAGAAACCGCGCAACTCCTTTTCCATGAAGGTCACGTCCTTTTTCTTCATACTAATCTGGCTTCTTGGTCCCCGCTAAGAGATGAGTCAAGGCCTTCGGAAGGGAATCTAGCTTCAGCAGATAACCAAGGTAGAGTGCGTTACATTGTATCCCATGACATCATGGCCATCTCTGTCACCTTAAGGACATTAACCCTGGAAAGAGGCTTCATGTTGAGGTGACACTGAGTGGTTTTAAGTCCATGCAGACGATACCCGCGTGCCCCTCAGATATAATGTCTGAGATCGGAAGATGGAAACGGAGTTTCTCGCCCGGCTTATCAACAGTAGTCAGTGGGATCATGTCGAGATGAAGTGGTGGCCCATGTGACACCAGCGCCTCGAAGTATTTTTCGGTGGTGATGTGGAACTCCTTAGCCCGCTCGACAAAGTTTGCCGAGACATCTTTCCTTCCAGGCGCATCTTCTACAAAAGAAAACACGGAAGAGTTACTTAAACGCCCCATCTAAAAAGTATCTATCTATATTAAAAAGTGTATATGATGATTACCTCCAAGTGGTGAGCGGAATCTTTTAAGGCCCCTTTCAGTGATTGAAGATTCGGTCGTTGAAGGAGCATTGAAAGACCTAGCCCATCACTTGAAGGTAATCATCATATACATTTTTTGTGTACATGCTTTTTTGAGATGGAGCGACTAATTAACGCTTCCGTGTTTTCTTTTGTAGAAGTTGTGCCCAGAACGAAAGATGTTTTGGCGAACTTTGTCGAGCGGGCTAAGTAGCTCCATATCACCGTCGAGAAATACTTCGAGGTGGTGATGTCACATGGGACACCACTTCCTCTTAACATGATCCCGTCGACTACTGATGATAAGTCAGGCGAGATGCCTCTCTTCCATCTTCCGATCTTGAACCATGTGTCTGAGAGGCACGCGGAAATCGTCTACGTGGACTTAAAAATCATCCAGTGCCACCTCACCAAGAAGCCTCTTTCGAGTGTCAACATCCTAAAGGTGATAGAGATGGCCACGGCGCCATGGGTTTCAATGTATAACGCCATGTAGCCCAATGATCATTTGAAGTTGGATTCCCTTCTGAAGGCCTTGCCTCATCGCTTGGCCGGGATGAAGAACCTAGATGAGTATGAAGACAAGGTTGTGACCTTCGTGGAAAAGGAGGTGTGCCCGTTCCTGAAAAGGTTAGGCGCTGCCCATTCCTATGCGTCTGAGCAACTCTACGCTTGTCAATAGTTTTTTTTGAAAGATCTAGCAATAGCTGGCTTTTTCATTGATCATAGCAGAAAGCAGTGGGAAAAAAACAAAGATGGTGAAGATCCTAGGATCGATGTTTTGGGGTGTGCCACAGCCGGTCAACACCCAAAGAAGGGGGGGTTTATCTCTCAGGGGGGGGGGTCCCCGAAGGGGCTCTCCAAGCACTTAGCTCCTGTGACTCTCCATAGCTCGATGCTGTCTCTAATGCGGTTGATGATTCTTGGCACACATGGGAGCTGCTGCCTGAAAGTGCAATGGTTTCTCTCCTGCCATATCTCCCAGCAAGCAAGCCAGCACAGAGTCCGAATGCCTTTGTGCCATTGCTGCTGTGTATGCTCCAGGATCCCTTGAACAATCATGGTGGAGCTGTGGAGGCTCCTGCTCCCAGCTGGGGCGAGAGCCGAGCATCCGTGCCACCGTCCCAGCTCGGCCCAGACTCATCCGGCTTCCTGACAGTCCCAGAAAAGATGTCTCGAGGACTCCAGATTTCTGACGCATAACTGGCAGAAGTAGGGGTTTGTCCATCCCCGCCGTTGTAGCCGGTCGTTGCGCCACAGCTGATCCTGTAGAAGAAACTAGGCGAAGAATTTGATCTTGCCAGGCGCCCAGGCCTTCCATACCATCCGATCAAACTGGGTGACCATTCTTCCCTGGAACTGCGCCATGTAGGCTGACCTCGCTGAGTACTGTCCAGAGCTCGCGGTGCACCACGTCAGACCATCAGGCACATCCGACTACAGATGCGCACCCGCTCCTTGAAGTAGGCGGTGAAGTGCGAGGACGTCCGGCCGAAGGTGCAGGTTGTCACCGTGCCCAAGGTCGGGGATCCACATGTCATCGCCGAGGGCCTCCCTGATCGATCTATTCTTGCGTCGTGAGTAGCTGAACAGCCTTGGGAATTGCTGCGAGAGGCAGCCGTGGCCGATCTAGGGGGAGAGCCAGAAGGAGGCCCGAGCCCCATCCCCGATCGCCACCCTGGTGGAGGCTGCGAACAACGCCTTGTCCGCGTCGTCGCAAGGCAGGTCGGTGCCCACCCACGGCCGCTCCGGGTGGTGCCAGGCGGACCACAACCAGCGCAATTGCAGCGCCCTGCCGAAACGCTGCAGGTCAGGAATGCCCAGTCCCCCTGCTCCGTCGGGGCGCAGATCGTAGGCCAGTTGACTTTGCAGCTGGCACCCGAATTCTCCTCATCCTGGTGCCAGAGAAAACGCCGCCTGCAATTGTCTATCTCCTTGATGATCTTATTTGAGACCCGCAGGGTGGTGAGGGTGAAGGTTGGCATGGCACTCAGCACGCATCGTACGAGGACGCGGCGCCTGGCCATCGGCAGAAGCTTGCCCTTCCATCCCGTGAGACTTGCCTTGATTCTGTCGACGATGAATTGGAAATGGGCCAATCTCAGGCGGCCCGTAGAGACCGGCAGCCCAAGATATTTGATGGGAAATGGGGCGATGGAGCCAGCAAAACCCTGGAGCACGTCACCGACGTTGATGTTCTCGCATTGGATCAGCGAGACCATGGATTTGGCTGGGTTGATGCAGAGTCATGTCGCCTTACCAAAGTCGCTGAGGATTTGTAGCAGGGAGTCCACTTCTTTTCCTCTAGGGTTTATGAAGATGACAGCGTCGTCAGCGTAGAGACTGACACGGAGCATGAGATCACGGCCAGGTAGACGATGCAGCAGCTGCTGCTCCACAGCTGCCTCAATGAGATGATGCAGCGGGTCGATGGCCAGAATGAACAGGAAGGGGGAGAGCGGGTCGCCCTGGCACAATCCATGGAGGTGGAGGATTCCAGGGCCTATCGAGCCGTTGAGCGAGACCGCATAGGAAGCCGAGGCGAGCAGACGGGCCACCCAATCGCGCCAGCGCGCACTAAACCCTAGCTGCTGTAGAAGTTGCAGAAGGTATTCCCAGGAGACGGTGTTGAACGCCTTTGCTATATCTAGCTTAACTAGTAACCCTGGCGTCTTGCGGCAGTGGAGGGCTCGAACGGAGTTTTGTACGAAGAGAAAACTGTCGTGGATGCATTTGGACTTCAGGAAAGCCGTCTGCGCCGTGAGATGATAGAGCCAATGACCGACGCTAGTCTAATGGAGAGAACTTTGGAGATTAGCTTGGCTACTGAGTGGATCAAACTGATTGGCCTAAAGTGGGAGATCTCTGTTGCCCCATCCTTCTTAGGCAGGAGGATGATCGTGGCTTTGTTGATCGTCGACAAATCGCCGCCGGAGAGGTTGTAGAATTGGTGGAAGGTGGTCATGATGTCGGCCTTGATGATGGACCAACACGAGCGGAAGAAGGTGTCGTTGAAGCCGTCCGGGCCCGGGGACTTCTCCTGTGGGGACTTGCAGATCGCAGCCCATACCTCGTCCTCGGTGAAAGGGTTATCGAGGCCGACTGCCGGCGGGGACGGCAGCCGGATGGACCCCCAATTGATGGTACGAGTAGGAGGAGATGACAAACCCAGCATGGAGCGAAAGTGATCATGGATGATCCGCTCTTTGTCGTCGTGGGAGGTGGCAACGGAGTCTTGGGTGTGCAGGGCATGGATGAATTTTTTTGGCGCCACGAGTTGATCTTCGCCTGAAAGAACGCCAGCTTTGCGTCTCCCGCGCGCAGCCAGGTGATGCGTGAGGCATGTCTTCTCCGTGCCCTCTCAATGGCAGCGAGTCCGAGGAAACGCATCTTAAGCTTTTTTCGCAACTACAGCTCCTCTAATGTTAGTTGTCTACTTTCTTGAGCTATGTCGAGGCGGAGCACAATCTCATTTGCAATGTGCGTTTGGAGCTTTGTCTCACTGAAGAAGCCCTTGGCCCAAATCTTCAGGTCACGGGCCACTCGAGCTAGCTTAGTGCTGATCTGCTTGAAGGCGCAGCTAGAGGCCACCGGACGATCCCACGCCCTCTGCACTGTGATGTGGAAGCATGGGAATTTCGGCCAGAACGTCTCGAAACGGAAGCGAGCCGCGTGAAGAGGCGTCGCCGCCTCCGCCAGCAGCAATGGGATGTGGTCGGAGCAGGAGGTAGAGGCGGCATGAAGGAGGTAGGATGGAAACATGGATGCCCAGGCCGTGGTGCAGAAGAATTTGTCTATGCTGACGAGGGTTGGCGACACGCGCTCGTTGCTCCAAGTGAATCTTCTGTTCTTGCACTTAATCTCCTTAAGTCCCGCCGCGTCGATCGCAGCACGGAACTTTCCCATGATCCTACGATTGATGTTGTTGTTTTTCTTGTCGCGTGCCTCATATATCATGTTGAAATCGCCATTGATGAGCCAGGGGACGTCCGGTGGAGGAGCAACCCGCGCCAGTTCAGCCAGGAAGTCGTTCTTTCTTCCATCGTCGACCGGCCCGTAGACGGACGTGAGCCAGAATGTAGCCCTGCTAGCGATAATGGTGATCTTGGCAGTGATTGAGAAGCAACCAACGGCCTGCGAGAGCACCTCTACTTTGTTTCTGTCCCAGAAGATTGCGACTCCTCCCCTTGTGCCCATGGCAGGGGGGACGGCGCAGTCGGTGAGCCGCGTTCCTCCAGTCTCTCTAACTATAGCCCTACTCCACTCGTCGATTTTCGTTTCCTGCAGGCATAGGATGGCCAGCTTGTGTGCCTCCACCGTCTCCAAAACTACTTCCCGCCGTGCCGGCGAGTTCAAACCTCGCACGTTCCAACTCATAATCAGGCAGTTAGGATCACTCATGGGGAAACGGATGGTAGCTCCGACGACTACAACTACAAGAAAGCAACCACAGATACACCACCATCGGGCCGGGGGATCGCCGGCGGCCACCAACAGGCCCCAAATTCCGCCGGCGAACAGCTACACCTCGCTCTCTGAAGAGACCTACACTATTACACTGCATGAAGAAGCCTGACACACCCCAGTTGAGCGCATGGGGCCACCGGAGACTACTACGGCTATGGGACACTAACATGGAGAGGTGGTGGCCTGTGAGGCCTCTCCGTCAAGACCGTGCATGCCCGCGCCTATCTTGAGCGCCGCGGCGTCGAGGTTCGTGAGCTTCGCGATGGCCTTGATGTCGGAGGCGGACAGGGGCTCGTCGAAACGGCGGATGAGCGCCTCTGCCGCCTTGGCCGTCATGGTCTCTTTGGGACCGAGGATGCCGAGGCCGTGGATGATGCGGAGCGTTGCCCGCTGGCTGACCAGAACGGTGGACGGGTTCTTCGCCTGGCGAGCGCTATGGCGGGTCGGCACCGCGGCAGGCCTAGGGCGGGCGGGCGTCTTGGCTCTGGCAGGAGGCTTGCCCAGAACGGATGGTGCAGCAGGGGCGAACAGCTGGCCCGCCTCCCCCTGCCCGCCCTCGCCGATGATCTGCAGGTGGCAAACCTGGGAGGTCACCGCGCCGAGCTGCACGGCGTGGGTGGTGGCCCGACTGGGGGAGTGGCGCGCGAGCGAGAGGGCCGGACCCATGTCGATGACATCATCGCAGCCGGTGCCAGCTCCCTCTTGGACGGTGAAGCAGAGCGGCTTGTCCACCGCTGCCACCGCCGCCCTGTCCACGGTCGCCGCCCGCGCTCCACCCTTGGTGAAGGCGGCAGCACCTTGTCGCCCATGTCGAAGAAGGCGCCCACCGGATCGTCCTCCTGCGCGCCACCCGGAGCACGGGGCAAAGGCTGGGGCTGCATGAGCAGCGGGTTGGCAGAGGCCGCAGGCGCGCGCGAGGAGGACGCCTCGCGGGAGCGGCTGAAGCACGTCCTGGCCCCCGAGCGGCTATCCCTTGGGGCGCAATCAACGCGCCTGTCCTTGGAGGAGCCGTGCCCGCGGCGCGAGGTTGGGGTGCGGCTGCGATGGCGCGCAGGGGATGGGGGAGGCGCGGCCGACTCCTTGCCGCGGCTCCGCCCGAGAAGCGTGTCCTTCCAAGACCGCCGCTGGCCAGCACCGTCGTTGCCGTTGTGGCTGCGCCTGTGGCCCGCGGAGGGCATGCCCTTGCAGCCCGAGGATGCCACCTGCGCGGGCGGGCGAAGGCGCTGCCCCAGGTCTTGCGACGGCCTGCCGTCCTCCACGCCGGCAACCCAGCCCCCCGCATGCGGGAAGCGCGGGTACGGGCGATCGTCGTCGTCAGAGGACGGGAGTCCGCTCTGCCCGGAGTGGGAGGAGCGCGGGGACAGGGGCGCCCAGTCTTCAACTCGGTCGATGTGCACCAGCACATCCCAGCGTAGCAGGTCCGGCGGCGGCGCAACGGCCCGACTTAGAGGCGAGAAGCCGATCATCTCCTCCACCCGGTCAGCCCCTCTGGCATGCTTCCACAGGGTTCGCGTGGTGGGGATGTGGTGCAGCTGCCACACGCACACCCAGACGGCGAACAGCTTCATGTCCGCACGCTCGAACGTGCAGCTGTCGAGGCGGTCAATGATGACCGCGTCGCCCAGCACCTCCTTCGCGCCCTCCAGGGTCCAGAGCGGCATCGGCAGCTTCTCCATGACGACGCGAACATGCAGCATCCAGGTGTCGTGGATGGCGTGCGTGTCCTCCCTCCAAGGCTCCAGCAGAAAGGGGACGCCGTCCACCACGAATGATCCCCGCCGGACGACGATGTCTTTGTGCGCCGGCATAGTGAAGTGGATGAAGAAATCCTCCGGATCGTGGCTGGTGACGCGGAGGAGGTGCGGTGGGATCTGGAACTCCCGCTCGATGGCGCGACCGATGGAGAGGGGGCTGGCCGCGTGCAGCTTGCCCACCGCGGTGACCACCACCGCGTGCTGCTGTAGCAGGAAGATCTGCTGCTCCAGCTCCGGGGTGGAGGCGATCACCTTGTGGCTGACCCGCGGCCGGCGCCCATGGTCGACGCAGGGGGCGCCCGACGCAGCCATCGCAGGTGGAGGAGTGGCCAGGGGAGGGAAGACCAGCCACTCCCAGACCGGACGAGCCCGTAGCCCGTCACCCTTCTGGTTTCGGCGGTTCTGTGGGCACTCCTTGCCGATGTGGCCGGGGCGCTTGCAGATGATGCGGTGAAGTGGGTCGTGGCAGTCGATGCGGCGGTGGTGGGGACTGAGGCAATGAAAGCAGAGCCCCCTGAACCTGCTTAAGAAGGCCTCGCGGCCCGACGCTGGGGAGCGGCGCCCGGATCCGGACCCGCGGCGAAGCCCGAGCGGACTGGAGGGGATCTGCTGGCCTTCTTGCTTCTGCGGGACTGGTATAGCGTCCATCCTTCATCAATGGCGGTCGGCTCGGAGTGGGAGGGCGAGGAAGGCAC
>NC_041384.1:578637763-578641777 GCF_002162155.2 Triticum dicoccoides | reverse complement strand
CGCAGGATTTGCGGGGGCGTCCCCCACTCTGGCGCGTACGGGGAACTGGCGGAGGCAGGAGCTGTGGAAGATCCAGGGGATCCGAGGCGAGCCCCGGGGTCGGAGCATTGAAGATGAGCTGATGGGGAGGCCGGAGAACGAGGCGGATCCGAGGGCGGCATGGGCTGCCCCGGCATCCCGGATGGGGCGGCGCGGGTGGGGGGTGGGGTGGCCGCCGCGGCCGGAGTGGCCAGCGGCGCAGGACGTGGCGACTCTCCTCTCTTGACGGATGAATTGTCTTTGTCAATAGTGACCACACTAAACTAGAGAGAGTCGGCGTGCTGAAGTGAAGGCCTCTAGAGAGTGGCTTCAGAAGGAAGTCGAGAAGCATGACAAGCTGGCAACAATGGCGAGGAAACTCGAGGCTGCAACTTGCCGCACCGGAGAAGTCGCAACACACTTGAAGCTTATGACCATGCACTGGCTCGCTCAACCAAAAAGGTCGATGCACTGGCGCAGCAGTGAGAGGAGGTGTAGGCCTTCTTAAGTCGCCTTGATAGGTAGACAAAGCCCGTCGACCCCGAAAACCCATCAGAAGCTGCCATGATCTCGTCATACCCTTTGAGCTAGACGCTATCAGAAGATTAGCACGAGCCATCGCCAAGTACTTTTCGGGAGAAATAAAGTCCAAGTCCTCTTAAAGGGCATCTATCGTGTGTGCACATCAATCGATCGATTTTTGTTCCTCCATTAGAAACAACATCGAACAATTTATTCTGTAATACAGTGATGGCTCATCGATTTTTCAGAATTTTTGATTCATTTTCTTGTGATATGTGTATGTGATTGTTTTTAGTACCCCGGATCGCTTGTGCTAGGCGCACTGCAGCTTTGTTAGGGCTGGTATAGAACCCTACCTTCTTGGGGCGTAGGGTTACTGCGCCTCATATCAATCTTTAATCTGAGTTAAAAAAAATGCATCAGTATGCACGCACATAATCCTGCTAAAATTCAATCTATGCTTAAAAAAAGCGGTGTGCTATTAGAAGATCTATACGTCGAAAAAGGAATAGAAGTGCGCATGCAGGCAAACGTGCGAAGCAATCCATGATCTATTCCTAAGAAGAAGAAAAATCAGTATGCATGCAGGCGAGTGTGCTACTGGAAGTGATCTCTGATCTATGCTAAAGAAAATATATACATCAGTATGTAACTTGCTATGATTGAATCTATGTGCAAGAATATAAAATAAAAGTCAAGTCGGTGGTATGCATGCACGCAAATTATGTTTGAGCTTTGGCACCACTAAAATAGGAAAATGTATGAGCTTTGGCGAGGCTGTGGTGCGCGTCACAAGAGGCGCTGTTGCGCCCGCCAATGGATACATGGGTTAGCAAAAATTGCATGCATATGGCAGCAGAAAATGAATTAAGAATTTGGAATAATCTATAAAGACGTCACTTTATTACAAGGTCAATTGCTCGATGTTGTTTCTAATGAAGCAACTAAAATTAACCGATTGAGGTGCACACACACGATAGATGCCATCTAAGAGGACTTGAACTATATTTCCCCCTAAAATTAAATGTTCGATGATGGCTCGGGCTGATGTTCTGATGACGTCTAGCTCGAAGGGTATGACAAAGATCATTGCAGCTTCTCGTGGGTTGTTAGGGTCGGCGGGCTTTGTCAACCTGTCAAGGCGACACAAGAAGGCCTCCACCTCCTCTCGGTGCTGCGCCAATGCATCGACCTTTTCAGTCGAGCGAGCCATTGCATGGTCATAAGCTTCAAGCGTGTGGACGGCAACTTCTCCTCCACGGTGAGTAGAAGCCTCGCCTGCCCTTTCCATGGGTGCCGGCTTGCCATGCTCACAAGACTCTTTTGAAGCCACTCCCTAGAGGCCTCCACTTCAGTGCGTCAACTCTCCAGTTTTGGGCGGTCACTTTTGAAAAAAGGAAGTGCGCCCGTTCTTAAAAAGGTGCCTAACTGCCCATTCTGACGCGTCCGAAAAGCTCACGCTTGTCAAAAGAGACCGCACTAAACTGGAGAGTCGGCGTGCTTAAGTGGAGGCCTCTAGGGAGTGGCTTCAAAAAGGAAGCCAAGGAGCATGACAAGCTGGCGGCCATGGCGAGGAAACGCGAGGCTGCAGCTCGCCGCACTAGAGAAGCCGCAACAAACTTGAAGCTTATGACCATGCAGTGGCTCGCTCAACTGAAAAGGTCAATGCACCGGTGGAGCGGCGAGAGCAGGTGGAGGCCTTCTTACGTCGCAGTGGTAGGCAAACAAAGCCCGTCGACCCCGACAACCCACCAAGCTGCCATGATCTTGTCATACCCTTCGAGCTAGACTCCATCAAAAGATTAGCACGAGTCATAACCAAGCATTTATTTTTAGGGAGAAGTGAAGTCCAACTCTTTTTAGAGAGCGTCTATGGTGTGTGCACCTCAATCGATCGATTTTAGTTCCTTCATTAGAAACAACATCGAACAATTTGTCCTATAGTACAGTGATGACTTAATCGACTATTCAGAATTCTTGATTCATTTTCTTGTGACATGTGCATGTGATTGTTTTTTGTACCCACGAGCTTGTGCTAGGCGCACTGCAACTTTGTTAGGGCCGGTACAGAACCCTAGCTTCTTAGGGGCCATAGGGTTGCTGCGCCCCATATCAAGGTTTAATCTGAGTTTAAAAAATCCATCTGTATGCACGCACACAAGCCTGCCACGATTCAATCTATGCTTAAAACTAGGGGTGTGTTATTAGCTAGAAGATCTAGATCGAAAAAGGAATATAAGCACGCAGGCAGCCGAGCGTGCTACGGGAACTGGAACTGATTGCTGAAGAAAATAAATTTCAGTATGCATGGAGGCGAACGTGCGAAGCAATCCATAATCTATACCTAAGAAGAAGATAAATCAGTATGCATGCATGCGAGTGTGCTACTGGAAGTGATGTCTGATCTATGCTACGATTGAATCTATGTGCAAGAAGATACACTAAAAGTCAAGTCGGTGGTATGCATGCACGCAAGTGTGCTACTGAAACCGATCTACTATGCCTTATCTCTCTGCACATGCGTACGTCTTATGTTGATTATGTTATTAAGGCAAACAAAGCAAAGCTAACAGGACTATTTGTGGAGGGGTTGTACCTTCTCTACGGGTTGCAGAGGCGGCTGCTCGATGAGCGTCGATGTGGAAGGAGATCCCTCGGGGCCGGCTGCTTGAGTTGAAGAGGTGGCTCCTTGATGCGCGTCGAGGTGGATGTCCCTCGTGGGCTGCTTCTTATATACTAGAGGCCTTGGGAAGATCTAAACGGTTTGCAGGTAACGAACTGGTTCAAGGGCAGGCCTTGGGAAGATCTAAACGCTTCTTATATAAGGTATTTAGGGCTTCGACGGGCGTCGAAATTTCCTACAACTGTCATCACATCCTGCTATAACTGCCGTCGCGTTTTGCTACATCATTTTTGCTACAATCGACGCCACGCCCTGCTACAACCAGCATTTCGAATTGCTACAACAGGCAACACAGCGAGCTGCAGTGGGCAGCGCGGCGAGCTGCGTTGGCTTAGCGGCAAGATGATTTTCGCTAGAACCGATTTTGTTGGAACCACCAAACCAAGATGTTGCAACGGTGAGCTGTGGCCGAACGAGCTGCAACCAAGAGTGTGAGCGGCGGCGACTATTTTTTTGCTGCAACTGTTGTATGCGTCTGCTACAGCCGGCAACGGAAAACAAAGCTATGACGACGGCCATACGTGTTGTGACAAGCGAGGTGTCTTCCTCAGCGTTGACGGGAGACTACGAGCGCGGGTGGTGCAGGGTGGCCGTTGTTAGAAGGGAGAGAGAGGGATTGGTGGAATTGTGTATTGCTTGAGCCCCGTGGGCATATATGTATATAGGAGTACATGGTCATTTTAGAGTACATGGCAAGGTAGAATAAATCCTAGCTATCCTATGTTTCCTAAATAAACATTATACTCAACATCCCCTGCAATAACAACGGTAGCGACGCAGACAGTGAGACC
>NC_041384.1:578615154-578637483 GCF_002162155.2 Triticum dicoccoides | reverse complement strand
ACGGAAGTCGTGGCTGGAGTGGAAACCGACGAGGTTGCTCAAGCAAGGCGATAGCCCTTTGTGCCGATGTCGAGGTAGCCGAGAGCGAAGGATGGTGTAGTCGTAGTCGATGTAGAGTCGGGATAGCCGGTGTCGAGGAAATCGCCGTGGAGCCGCGGGCGCAACGAGGCGCCGAATTAGTCATGGTCATACTGGTGTCGAAGTTGTGGTGTGCCGGGAAGAGGATGTTGTTGACGAGGCGTCGTGCCGGGTTTGCCAAACCCGGGGACACGTTGTAGACGAAGACACACGTCGGTGTTGCCAGCACCGGGCATGCGTAGACGGACGAAGACGAAGTTGACCAAGCGCCGCAACAAGCTTGCCAGGCCTGGGGACGCGTCGTGGATGAAGGCACTCATCGGTGTTGCTAGCACGGGGCATGCTTAGACGAGGGACCTACACGAGTTGTACGCCATGTCGAGGAGTTGGAGGGGTCAGCAGAAAAGGAAACTCGATGAAGGTTGTGGCTCCAATCAGCATGATGTCGATGTCACCAATGGTGGTCGGAGTAAACGAAGTGGTCGGGGTAGATGACGGCGACGCTGGCGACGGGCTAGTGCTGGATGAAAACGAATGGGGTGAACGGGCGACGACGGCTATGGAGGTAGTAGCGGAGGCGGCCAAAAAAGAGTGGCGGCGGCTTGGTTAGGAGTGCGGCGACGATGCTCGAAGTAGGCGAAGGAACTCGACAACATGATGAAGACCGGCGCGGACGGTGGCGTTCCCGCTCCGAGGGAAGCGGCGCGGCGCATACCACGGAAAGTCGACGCGGTGACGACAGAGTGGACCACGGGCCGCGGCGCTACGGCCCGAAGGGGCAACGCGGCGGCGGCGGCATGTCGGGGACGGCCTCTGGCGGCGGCGGTGACCGTGTTCCATGGCGCTATAGCCCAAAGAGGTAGTCTAGCGGTGGCTCACGGGTCGGGGTAGCCGTGGGAGGAACCACTGGCCGGGGGCGACGGCTCGACAGGAGGCAGCGTATACCGCGTGCCGCAGCGCGTCAGCCCTAAGGGGCGCGACGCAAAGGCGGCGGCGGCTACGGGGGTAGCCGGCGGGAGGATCTAAGGGCAACGACGTGGACCACGGGCCGCGACGCGACAGCCTGAAGCGGTGTCGGTGGGAGCGGCGTGCGGGTCGTGGCAGCCGACGGGAATACCTCAGGGCGGCGACGCAACAGTCCGAAGGGACGACGCGACGGCAACCTGTGGCTCGATCGGTGGTAGGCGCGTGGTCGGGGACGTGCTTGGCTAACACAGACGCGTGATCAGTTGATCGGACCGACGACGGTGTTGTAGGCGTCATGGCGGGGACAACGCGCACATCGAAGTCGATGATGACATTGTCGATGATGTCCTGGGTGATGATGACGAAGACAGACCGCGCGAACAAGCGGCCGACAGCGACGCACGAAGGCGTCCCTTGGACGGCGCGTCCAGCCTTGTCGCGCGGTTGATGATGAAACGGCCGGTGTAAAGTCGACGCCGATGCCGAAGTAGAGGCACGGGGGTCGACGGCGTAGGCAGACGATGCAAACCGATCTTAGGGCCTCTTTGATTCGCAGGATTGTCAAAATGAAGGAATAGGAAAAATGCAGGAATATGATGGCATGTCCCATAGTGTCCTACAGGATTTGAAAGAATGTTTGATAGCGCGGGAAAAACAAAGGAATTCTACAAAGAGGTTTGAGTGGATGGAAATTTTCCTCCAAAATGTAATACAAATGGATCATATGGAAAAATTCCTAAGGATGCCAATCCTACGAATCAAACGAGCATCACAGGAAAAATTCCTAAGGATTCAAATCCTCCAAAAATCCTATGCAATTCCTTTGAATCAAAGGAGCCCTAGATGGAAAACCAAAAAGTAAACGCCGATCAAAGTGATCGATGAGAGTAAAAAACCTGGATCAAGAGATTAGGAAAAAGACTCTCTAGAGCAGCCGGTCAACACGACCGACGGGTGAACCCTACTTACGGACGGCGCGGTCCTCGGCGCCGGTCATGGAGGCCGACCGCCCCTGGGGTGGCGCATGAGGCGGAAGCGGCGGGCAGCGGTTAGGATTGACTCGGTTTGACTAATACCATGTTAGAAAGGAGAGAAAGGGATTGATGTAATTGTTGATTGTATTGCTTGAACCTTGTGGTTATATATATAGAAGTACACTGTTATTTTAGAGTACAAGGCTAGGTAGAATAAATTCTATATTATATTGGGTCCGTCTATGTCACTTTTTTCATTGTCTTTCCCGTTTGTTGATCATCAAAATTACAGCCTCTTACGCATTTTTCGTTGACGTGCTTGTTGGCCACAGTCCCGCGTTGTGGTTGTGGCGATCCAATCGTTTCCTGTGTCGTATGTGTAGGTGAGCTGCTACAGCCTAGAATCGATCAAATTGATTGCCTGGCTAGATTGAGCAACTAGTACTAGTATGTCCCGTCAAAGAATCGGTCAGGCTGCTTTTAGCTAGCTTGCACGTACACAAATATTTCTTTGTGCCATTTCAAAAAATAATTGAGACAATTAAAAAATGTTCATGCATTTTTTATTTGTTTCGTGCCACAAAAAAATCACGTGCCCACTGTGTCGCAACTCGGACAAAAAAGGCCGTACCCCAGTTACGAGTTGATGATGGACTTGCAAAATTGAGACATAAAAGAAAGTCAGACCCAGGTTGCGAGTTGAGGATGGGCTTACAACTGGGAAAAAGATCGGGCCCCAGTTGCGAGTCAATGATGGCCTTGCAACTGGGAAAAAAAGATCGGGGCCAATTGCGAGTCAAAGGTGAACTTGCAACTGGGACAAAAAAAGACCGTGCCACATTTGCGAGTGGAGGGTCGACTTGCAA
This sequence comes from Triticum dicoccoides, assembly GCF_002162155.2. NCBI lineage: Eukaryota > Viridiplantae > Streptophyta > Magnoliopsida > Poales > Poaceae > Triticum > Triticum dicoccoides. The sequence goes on along the minus strand of NC_041384.1, from coordinate 578,634,599 downwards.
CTAGGAAGAAAAAATTTAAACCCAGTTGCGAGTCGAGAGTGGACTTGCAGCTGGGACAAAAAAAGGTCCACGCCTAGTTGCGAGCCAAGGGTGGACTTGCAACTGAGACAAAAAGATTGGGCTCAGTTGCGAGTCGTGAGTGGACTTGCAGTTGGGACAAAAAAAGGTCAACCCCCGGTTGCGAGTCAAGAGTGGACTTGCAACTGGGACAAAAAAGATTGAGCCCAGCTGCGAGTCGGCGGTGGACTTGCAACTCAAAAAAAATGTTGACCCTAGTTGTAAATCAAGGTTGGGCTATCAACTGAGAAAAAAAGGTCGAGTCCAGTTGTGAGTTGACGGTGGACTTGTAACTAGGATAAAATAATCGGACCGCATTTACGAGTCGATGGTGGACTTGTAATTGAGACTAAAAAAGATCAATTGCGAGTTGAGGATGAACTTGCAATTGGGACAAAAATAAGTTGGGTCTAAACTTAAAACTGGGACAAAAAAAGTTTCTAGCCCGGTTGCAATTTGAGAATGGACTTGCAACTGAGACAAAAAATGTCGAAGTCCAGTTGCGGGTCGAGGGTGGGGTTGCAACTATGACAAAAGAAGATCGACCCATGTTGCAAGTTGAGGTTAGACTTGCAACTTGGACAAAAAATACAAACCTTGTTTAATGATGGACAGTCAACTAATAGCAATGGGAAAAGGCATGAAAATTTTAAAAGGAAAAGTGAAAAGGTGAAAAAAATAAAAAAGCCATGATTTTCTTTTTACGAATTTGAACCAAAAAAACAAAAACAAAAAAACAAAAAAGAAGATTGAAAAAAGTTCACCTGTGGTCACAACAGCTAACGAGGAGGCAACGTAGGAGGAGCAACATCAATTGATAGACAACGGCCTACTGCCATGATGCCCGGCGTGAGTGACGCATACAGGAACAAGAACAATCAATAAAAAAACAAAGAAATACTAATCTTAATGTTTAAATCATGTGGTTAGAAAATTAGATGTGAGATAACTATTTCACATCTAGATGTAAAATAGGAAATCTGTATTATATTATGTCTGCTAAATAAACATTATACTCAACAGCCGTCAAGCGCGGGCGAGCGCGTGGTGGATGAGCGCGTGGCGGCCGGCGAGCGTGCAGAAGCATGAAGTTGAAAATGAGCCGGCCTCAGTCTGGGGCGTTGACGCGCGCTTGATCGGACGGTAGCACTACCCTTACTCTGTTGTAGCATTTGAGCGTTTGCGAATCCTTGAGAAAAAGAAGATCGATCATGATGCTGCGAGAATGCGAACAGCTTTAAAGAGCTTTCGTTCCACTTGAACATATCTTGTCTTTCAGTTGTTTCCAAATTTGCTAGTTCAATCGTAAATGCATCAATTCCACGAACACAAATTTTATTCCTGAATAATGCTGCTTCTACACATGCTTAGAAAATGAGTCTTTGGGGGCGAAGGCAACTGTCATACAAACAAAAGCATACTGGCACCTCCCATTTTCACCCAGACAACAAAATCAGCCTCAGAGTTCCAAAATCTCAGTAATGCAAAAAATCAGAAAACTGTCATAAGCTTGATCATCATATCCTAATGAAGAAGATGCTAAGCTCTGGCCCATTGTTCCCATCAGGGTTGAGCATGTACAGCGACTCCGAGTCCCGGGACCCCACCACACGGTCGAAGCGCGCGCGCATGTACGCCAGGTCGCCGGCCTCCTGCCCCTCGGCGGTGTCGCACCCCATGACGTCGTTCGGCAGCACGCCGGCGCCGACCGACACGGTGCGCAGCAGCTGCATGACCGTGAGGTCGTCCTCCGTGGGCTCCCGGCGCATGGCGTACCCGATCTTCCGCCCGTTCACGTAGGCCGTCCACAGCGGCTCGTCGAGCAGGCGCGTGCGGCCGATGCCGGCGCCGGCGCCCGGCGGCTTCTTCTCGCACTCGAGCGCCACGCGCAGGTGCTCGGTGCCCATCTCCTGCATGAACCTGCCGGTCTGCATCGCCAGCTCCAGCAGCAGGATGGGCACGCTCCCGGGCGTCTCCTGCACCGCCAGCGTCACCCGCGCCCTGCGGTACCCGAACAGCGTCCCCGTCGTGCGCGACGCGCCGCTGACGTGGCCGTTGTGCATCCGCGACGGCCCGCCGTGCCGCGGGACGATGCCGTGGAAGCGGCACGCCGGGGCGAGGATCGGGAGGGACCGGAACAGCGCGCGCACGGCGCGGATGGCGCGGAGCGAGCGCGCGGCCGTGCGGCGCTGCTTCTTCTTGGACGGCGGCGGGGTGAGCGTGATCGCGGGCCGTGGCGAGGGCGGCGGCAGCTCGGAGTACGCGCCGGGAGTGCGAGGCGTCCCCTGGGCGTGCAGCGGCGACATCGGCGGGGTGGACTGCGGCGTGGCGTACCGTATCATGGCCGTCGCCGGCTTGGTGGTCGACGCGTTCGGTGCCGAGATAGCGCGATGGTCTGGCATCGTCCTGTGATGCTTTGTGGAGAGGGCCCGGGGTTTTTGAGATGGTGTCTCGTTGCCTTAGGTTGGTGGAATGCACGTACGCGAAGGTATGATGAGGCATGCACGATGGGTCTTACTTCAGTTTTTCTGGTCAAGAGACTGTTTTTTTTTTTCAGGTTCTTCTCCATCCATGTATATTTTGATGCTCATTTTATATAGAAGTACCTCAGGCCTCCTTTGATTTAGAGAAATCTTATAGAAATTTCATAGGATACGATTTTTATAGAAAAAATGCCTTTAGAGTCCGTTGGCTTGTAGGAATGGAATCCTATTTCTGTGAAGGAATTCTTCCTATCCTTCACATTTCATAGAAAAATAAACATTAGCTTAGATTCAATGGAAAAAATTCAATGATGTGAATCAAAGAGCATCTCCTTTTCTATTTCTGCTCATAGGATTTGAGATACATGTCATCTTATTTCCTATGACTATTCTATTCCTATGATTTTCCTATTCTATAAATCAAAAGAGGTCTTTAAATTTTTGAATCTCTAGTGTCAAAAAACATTTTACATTATGGGACGTAGGGAGCATTTGTGTTATGAACTTCCTTTGTTTTATGAAAATTGTGTATACATTTTCGGTTTTGCTATATCTTAGGTGTTTGCAATTTGTTATTGTGTAAGTCACTTTCGGCTTTGCACGATGCAGAAGGTTTTTTATGTACCTGGCTAATGGGCGCTCCCGTACATTTTTATACAGTGTACTAAGATTATAGCACAACGCCTTTGCAAAAAAAAGAGACAAGAGCATCTACAACTACAACTGGACCCCATATCCGTCGTAAACGTCTGGCCGGGCTGCCCGGTCATTGTCTGGACAAAAATGCTATCCAACCGGATCTGCCAAATTTGGTCCAAACACCCAGACCCACCAGCATTCCCCATACCCAGTCCATATCTGGGACAGAAATGGGGACGCCCGGATACGCCCTCCACATAGGACAGACCGCAAGGGCCCGTGTCAATTCGCATATCTATGTCCCTCTCCTTGCCCGAAAAGCCCTCTTCTCTTCTCTTTTCTCCCTCCTTGCACAGCCGTCACCATAGTTTCGTTGTCATTGTTGCTCCGACGTCGTCACCAACGGACAGCTTTACCACCGGAGGGCCCAACCCATGTTGGTAAACGTAATAGAAAACAAAAAAATTCGCCCGACAATCAATTAGGAACACTATGAAGATGCATAACGATTAAGATCAGATCGTTACGAACTCCGAGTTGCAGCGGAAGAAGAGTCAATGTAGATCGTACTTGAAGTCCCTCGAACCGTTCAAGAACGATCCCTCGAACGGAAGACCAAAAGTATGACCTCTCCACAGTTTGCAAGCATACAGGCTTCACGATCCCACAACACTTCACCGTCCAGAGCTAATCATCGCTGGAGAATTAGAGGAGGTAGAAGAGAACTTGAGGAGGCTTCTGTATTATGAGGATTAGAGAGAACTAGAACTAGATATAGTCTTGATAAACTAGACGAGAACTAGAACAAAAGAGAATTAGAGGAGGCTTCAAAACTTGTGTTCTAGGAGCTAGCCCTACCACTCTATTTATATGTTGAGCCCTAGGGTCGTAACTTGGGGAGGGGATCTCCTCAAAGTCGGTTTGGAACGCAAGGAAGAGTCCTCCTCGGTTTCTGCTACTTGTGGGCGTTGAGATTTCACCGAAGAGGAAGGGTGGTGTAGTATAGTAGCAGAAAATATTTCCCTCTGTTAAGAACGAAGGTTTATCGAACCAATAGGAGATTCACATAAACAAAGATAAATGGTACCTACACACACAAAACTAATACTTGCACGCAAGGCGGGCAACAGGGTTATCAATCTCCTTGTACTCGTTAATTGCGAGAATTAATTTTGGTAATGATAGATAGATAGATTGCAAAACAAAATAAAAGATAATAAATTACAACAAGGTATTTAGGGTATTAGTATTATGATGTGAATGGACCCGGAGACCATAGCTTTCACTAGAGGCATCTCTCTCATGAGTGTAGTAACGGTGGGTAAACAAATTACTGTTGGGCAATTGATAGAAAAGTGCATAGTTGTGATGTAATTCAAGGCATGATCAGTACATAGGCATTACGTCTGTGGCAAATAGACCGAAACGATTCTGCGTCTACTATTACTCCACCCCTCGATCGCTATCTAGCATGCATCTTAAGGTATTAAGTTCATAACAAACAGAGTATTGCTTGGAGCATGCTGACATAATGTAGACAAAGTAAGACCAAATAATATGTTTGAACCCCGTAATTTTACCCTTAGTAGCAACAATAGAAATACGTGTCTCACTACCCCTTCTGTCATTGGGTGAGAATACCACAAGATTGAACCTATCACAAAGCACCTCTCTTACCGAAGATAGATCAATCTAATTGGCCAAACTAGATGGATAGATCGAAGAGATATACAAAGCTATAACAATCACACATAATAAAGTTCAGAAAAGGCTCAGTTACTTTCAATGGTTAATCTCATCATAAACCCACAATTCATCGGATCCCAAAAAAAGCACCGCAAAAGGATAACATCAAGTCAATCTCCGAAGAGAGCATTGTATTAAGATCAGAGAGAGAGAGGTAGAGAGAGAGAGAGAGAGATCTAGCTACAGCTATGGACCCGTAGGTCCTGTGGAAACTACTCACGCATCATTGTAGATAGGTTGGGCATATTGACCGATGACCGAATTACCGAATCGAAATAACCCGGACCGAAACCGGTAACATTGGCTAGAAGTTCGGTCGTCAGCCCTAGGAACCCGAGTTAACATCGTTCCATTCGGTTTCATGCATTAGTTACCCGAACAGACCAAGAAAATCAAACATGGGCCAAATTCTATAGAAAGTGACGGCCCATTATCTAACTCTCAAGGCCCTCGCGCGAGTCACTCCTTTCTCTGATCGCATATGTGCCCCCACGCTCTCTCACATCATACCCCAAGTTCCTAACCCTAGCCTCCATCCTCCCCAACCTAGCAGCAAGCGGCGGCTGTCCAGCAGTGGCAACAAGCGCTACTTCTTCCCTTCCCCTCCACGGCGACCTCTACCCGAGCTGCCCCTACTCTCCACCACAGCGGCCAGTGGCAGTGGTCCGGCAGCCGGCGCCATCTCCTCCCTCTTCCTTCTTCCCAGCAACATCCACTGCTTTCCACTCTCATCTAGATGGCAAAGTGTGGCTTGTACTTTGATCTAGTGTGAGCGCAAGCAGGAATTGCGTGGAGGGCTGATACGTCTCCGTCGTATCTACTTTTCCAAACACTTTTGCCCTTGTTTTGGACTCTAACTTGCATGATTTGAATGGAACTAACCCAAACTGACGTTGTTTTCAGCAGAATTGCCATGGTGTTATTTTCCTGCAGAAATAAAAGTTCTCGGAATGACCTGAAAATCAACGGAGATTATTTTTGGATTATATAAAAAATACTGGAAGAAGAATCCACGTCAGGAGGCCCACACCCTGTCCACAAGGGTGGGGGCGCGCCTACCCCCTAGGCGCGCCCCCTGCCTCGTGGGCCCCCTGACGCTTCACCGACCTCAACTCTAACTCCATATATTCACCTTCGGGGAGAAAAAAATCAGAGAGAAGGATTCATCGCGTTTTACGATACGGAGCCGCCGCCAAGCCCTAAACTATCTTGGGAGGGCTGATCTGGAGTCCGTTCGGGGCTTCGGAGAGGGGAATCCATCGCCATCGTCATCATCAACCTTCCTTCATCACCAATTTCATGATGCTCACTGCCGTGCGTGAGTAATTCCATCGTAGGCTTGCTGGACGGTGATGGGTTGGATGAGATCTATCATGTAATCGAGTTAGTTTTGTTAGGGTTTGATCTCTAGTATCCACTATGTTCTGTGATTGATGTTGCTATGACTTTGCTATGCTTAATGCTTGTCACTAGGGCCCGAGTGCCATGATTTCAGATCTGAACCTATTATGTTTTCATGAATATATGTGAGTTATTGATCCTATCTTGCAAGTCTATAGTCACCTATTATGTGTTATGATCCATTAACCCCGAAGTGACAATAATCGGGACCATTACCGGTGATGACCGTAGTTTGAGGAGTTCATGTATTCACTATGTGTTAATGCTTTGGTCTGGTACTCTATTAAAAGGAGGCCTTAATATCCCTTAGTTTCCAATAGGACCCCGCTGCCACGGGAGGGTAGGACAAAAGATGGCATGCAAGTTCTTTTCCATAAGCATGTATGACTATATTCGGAATACGTTCCTACATTACATTGATGAATTGGAGCTAGTTCTGTGTCACCCTATGTTATAACTGTTGCATGATCGGTCGCATCCGACATAATTCTCCATCACTGATCCATTGCCTACGAGCTTTTCATATATTGTTCTTCGCTTATTTACTTTTCCGTTGCTACTATTACAATCACTATAAAACCCAAAAATATTACTTTTGCTACAGTTACCATTATTATCATATTACTTTGCTACTAAATACCTTGCTGCAGATATTCAGTTTCCAGGTGTGGTTGAATTGAAAACTCAAGTGCTAATACTTGAGAATATTCTTTGGCTCCCCTTGTGTCGAATCAATAAATTTGGTTTGAATACTCCACCCTCGAAAACTGTTACGATCCCCTATACTTGTGGGTTATCAAGACTATTTTCTGGCGCCGTTGCCAGGAAGCATAGCTCTATTCTTTGAGCTACTTGGGATTTATATCTGCTGGTCACTATGAAGAACTTGATAGATCAAAGAACTAAGATTTTTCCCTCAATTACGAGGGGAGGTAAGGAACTGCCATCTAGCTCTGCACTTGATTCACCTTCTGTTTTGAGTAAACTTGCGACACCTACTCCTGCTGGTCATTCTGATATATCGCATGTTATTGATGATGCCACTTCTGCTTTGCATGATACTTATGATGAAACTACTTCTATGTTTGATACTATTGTGCCACTAGGTGAATTTCTTGATGAACACCTTGCTAGGGTTAGAGAGAATGAAATTATTGAAACTAATAATATGATGAAAGTGATGATGAAGATTCTCCCCCTAGATATGAATTGCCTGTTGTTCTAGAGGGTTATGTTATGGATGAAGAAACTGCTAGAGACTTTCTTGCTTGCAATGATAGATCTGATCTTAAGAAATTATTGGCTAAGCTTAAAGAAAAGTCTTTGAATTCTAAAATGAAATATGACCCTGCTTTTGCTACTTCACCTATCTTTATTACTGATAAGGATTATGATTTCTGTGTCGATCCTGAGATAATTACTTTGGTTGAATTTGATCCTTTCTATGGCTATGAATCTGAAACTGTTGTGGCACATCTTACTAAATTAAATGATATAGCCACAATGTTTACTCATGATGAGAAAACTTGCTATTAGTTTATCCTTAAGTTGTTTCCGTTCTCATTAAGGGGTGATGCTAAGACATGGTTTAATTCTCTTGATCCTGGTTGTGTGCGTAGTCCCCAGGATATGATTTATTACTTCTCTGCTAAATATTTCCCCGCTCATAAGAAACAAGTTGCCTTAAGGGAAATATATAATTTTGTGCAAACTGAAGAAGAGAGTCTTCCACAAGCCTGGGGGAGGCTTCTCCGATTACTTAATGCTTTGCCTGATCATCCTCTCAAGAAAAATGAAATACTTGATATCTTTTACAATGGACTAACTGATGCTTCCAGAGACCACCTGGATAGTTGTGCTGGTTGTGTTTTCAGGGAAAGAACTGTTGATCAAGCTGAATTGCTATTGAATAATATGTTGACTAATGAAAACAATTGGACAATTCCTAAGCCAACTCCGAAGAAAAGGGGTATTCTATTTCTCAGTCCTAAAGATATGCAAGAGGCAAAGAAATCTATGAAAGAAAAAGGTATTAAAGCTGAAGATGTTAAGAATTTACCACCTATTGAAGAAATACATGGTCTTGATAACCCGACACAGGTAGTAAAGGTAAATTCTATCTATAGATTTGATAAATGTGAAATTCCATTTAGTAAGTTTTCTAGCCAATACTTGGATGAGTTTGATGACTTTATGGTTAAACAAGAAAATTTCAATGCTTATGTTGGTAGACAATTGAAACACAATGCTGATATGCTTGAACACTTGAGTGATTATATGGCTAGTGTTAAAGGTGAACTTAAACTTATTAGTAAACATGCTTCTATGGTTACCACTCAAGTAGAACAAGTGCTTAAAGCTCAGAATGATTTGCTCAATGAATTAAATAATAAGAAAAAATGATAATGTTGTTAGAGTTATGACTAGAGGGGGTAAAATGACTCAGGAACCTTTGTATCCTGAGGGCCACCCCAAGAGAATTGAGCAAGATTCTCAGAGAGCTAATGTTGATACACCTAGTCCTTCTAAGATGAAGAAAAATAAAAATGATAGGACTTTGCATGCTTCTAGTGAACCTGTTGTTGACACACCTGAGAATCCCAATGATATTTCTATTTATGATGCTGAAACACAATCTGGTAATGAACATGAACCTAGTGATAATGTTAATGATGATGTTCATGTTGATGCTCAACCTAGTAATGATAATGATATAGAGATTGAACCTGTTGTTGATCTTGATAACCCACAATAAAAGAATCAACATTATGATAAGAGAGACTTCGTTGCTAAGAAGCATGGTAAAAAGAGAACCATGGGTTCAGAAACCCATGCCTTTTCCTCCTAAACCATCCAAGAAAAAGGATGATGAGGATTTTGAGTGCTTTGCTAAAATGATTAGACCTATCTTTTTGCGTATGTGTTTGACTGATATGCTTAAAATGAATCCTTATGCTAAGTACATGAAAGATATTGTTACTAATAAAATATAGATACCGGAAGCTGAAATTTCCACCATGCTTGCTAATTACACTTTTAAGGGTGAAATACCAAAGAAACTTGGAGATCCGGGAGTACCAACAATACCATGTACCATTAAAAGAAACTATGTTAAAACTGCTTTATGTGATCTTGTAGCCGGTGTTAGTGTTATGCCTCTCTCTTTATATCGTAGACTTGATTTGAATAAGTTGACACCTACTGAAATATCTTTGCAAATGGCTGATAAATCAACTGCTATACCTATCGGTATTTGTGAGGATGTGCCTGTTGTGGTTGCAAATGTTACTATTTTAAAGGACTTTCTTATTCTTGATATTCCCGAGGATGGTAGTATGTCGATTATCCTTGGTTGACCCTTTTTGAATACTGCAGGGGCTGTTATTGATTGCAACAAAGGTAATGTCACTTTTCATGTTGATGGTAATGAGCATACGGTACACTTTCCGAGGAAACAACCTCAAGTCCACAGTATCAATTCTATTGTAAAAATTTCAACAATCACTATTGGAGGTTTTGAATTTCCTCTTCTTACTGTCAAGAAGAAATATGATATTCTTATTGTTGGGCATGTGCATATCCCCGTTGAGGTAACCTAGTGTTATTCGAAATTTCTCTGATTTCATGTTATTTGAAATGAGTTTGTTAACAAGACCTGATCAACCTTGTTAGTGGATTCCTTTTGATGAGCATGAGATGGATGAAGTTAGAAAGCATAACTCTCTGTACCCTCTTTTTACTTTCTGTTATTTATATTAAATAGAGCAAAATAGTATTTTTCTCTGTTTTCTGAATTATCTATGCAATAAAAAATACCCCAAAAATAAAAGTTCTTCAAATGCCCTGAAATTTAAATATGATTTTTCTAGAATATTGGAGAATATCTCGCACTGAGAACACGACAGGGGGAGCAGCCACGTGCCCACGAGGGTGGAGGGCGCGCCCACCCCCCTGGGCGCGCCCCCTGCCTCGTGGACCCCACATGGGTCCCCTCCACTTATTCCAGCCACCACACACTCCTTCTTCCTCCCAAAAAAATCACCAACCAGCTCAAACCCAAGTTCTTGCTCAGCTTGCTGCCATTTTTGATCTCCTTGCTCAAAGCTCCATTCACAAAACTGCTTTGGGGGATTGTTCTTTAGTATGTGACTCCTCCAACGGTCCAATTAGTTTTTGTTCTAGTGCTTTATTTATTGCAAATTGTTGCTGCTTAGGTGCCCTTGTTCTTGAGCTTGCATGTCAAATTTATGTGGTCAAAAGTAGTTCTAATGCATGATATAGCCTCTAAACACTTGTAGGAGTAGTTGCTATCGATTTTGCTAAGTTTGGTTCACTTTTATTTTAAGTTACTAAAAATTTCAGAAATTTTTCAGCGGAAGAAATGTGTTTAGGAAAATGTACCAAGGTGGTTCCTCAAGGAAACAAGGCCCAAGGCCCGCAATACGCGAGCCGGACAATGAACTAGCAAGAGATGCTCAAGTGCGGCCTTGTGAATGGCCGTCAGAGGACTTCATGGTTCGGGCAGGGATTAAGGAGGAACTTGAAGCATATGTGCGTAAAAGTGATCTTGTGAGAAGGTTTAAATTTACATCATCACGCAATTCTCAAACTGTCCTATTTGATCTTTATGATAAATCTTATACCATGGACTTAGAAGATTTTAATCCTGCTGGTAAACTCTCACGGTAAGGTAATGTTAGTGAACCTCGCAAATCTGAATATAAAGACTTTCTTGCTAGTATAACTGTGGGGGAATCTAGGGAAATCACGCAAGCTACCATAGGGAGCATTCATTTTCCTGCAATACATTATTTTGCTCTCTTCATAGGTAGATGCATAAATGGTAAGGATGAGGCATGTCACATGTGTGTTCCTGATCTTAGTGTTCTCAAGAGTGCTGTATTAGGAGATAGACAATATAACTTGGGGGCCATTTTTGCACGTAGGTTGCATAATAATTGTATTGATGGAGATTTCTTTGGTGGAATTTATGCAACCCGTTTAGCTGATTTTCTTGAGATACCCATACGTGGAGATGATATTGAGTTGCCTCCTGCTTATTTAGATTATAATGCCATGGTTCGTCATCAGTTTGTTGAGAGGAACAATCAGTTCCTTCAATACCGAATAATCTTCGACAGACGACACACCTATCACGTCGCTCTCCCTGCTCCTGCTTTCTTTGACTTTCAGGCAAAAGGGAGGTATGTTATAACTAGGGAGGAGGCAACCGAGTACGAGAGGAGGGCGGAGGCAGCTCGCCTCCAAGCTGCAGCTCATTAGGCAAATGCCGCTGCATCTCAGTACGACCCCAGCTACAACTTTGATCCATGGGCATAGACCAACTTAGGCCAAAAGCCTAAGCTTGGGGGGTACACATCTCTCACCGACATTACATTCATGCTCACACACTCATGCTAGTTGTTGGTGCTCATACTTTTTCATTGTATCATCCATGCTAATTTATTTTCATTTTCTCGCTTTCTTCTTGTGTGTTTCAAAAGCCTTAAGAAAAACCAAAAATATTAGCTGTAGCTTTTAGTTAGTTTACTTTTCATGCCTGTAGTAGTAGTAATTAAAAGAAAACCCAAAAATATTTCTTGTTCTTCTTTTGCTTGTTGGGAGCTTTCCCATGTAAATAGTTTTATTTCTTTTCTTTCCTTTGGGGGTCGAGAGGAGAAGACCATAATGAAAATGTTGAGTGGCTCTCATATGCATTACTGTTGATCTAACAAAGAACCCATATTACATTGTCTTCTCTCTTGAATTGAATGCTTACATATTCCAGCTTAGTCCAATGCATGTGCACTATTAGTATTTTCCACACTATTCGGTCGTTCAAGTGAAAGGCAATAATGATGATTATATGATGGACTAGTTGAGATGAGAAAAGCAGGTATGAACTCGACCTCTCTTATTTTTGTAAATATGATTAGTTCATCGTTCCTGATTCAGCCTATTATGAAAGAAACATGTTTGCAATGACAATTAGAGATTGTAGTTGCTTATGCCATGCTTAATTAGCTAGGAGTTTATAATGGTTTACCTTGCATCCCAACATGCTATTAAAATGGTTGTGATGTGGTATGATGGGGTAGTATCCTCCTTTGAACGATTCGAGTGGCTTGACTTGGCACATGTTCACACATGTAGTTGAAACAAAATCAACATAGCCTCTATGATATTTATGTTCATGGTGCATTATGTCCTACTCATGCTTGCATTCGGTGTTGATTAATTTTAATGCATGTTCATGACTGTTGTCGCTCTCTAGCTGGTCGCTTCTCAGTCTTTTTCTAGCCTTCACTTGTACTAAGCGGGAATACTGCTTGTGTGTCCAATTCCATAAACCCCAAAGTTATTCCATATGAGTCCACCATACCTTCCTATATATGGTATCTACCTGCCGTTCCAAGTAAATTTGTATGTGCCAAACTCTAAACCTTCAAATAAACATTATGTTTTGTTTGCTCGAATAGCTCATGTATCAACTATGGTTGTCTGTATCCTCCATGCTAGGCGGGTTATTCTCAAGAGGAGTGGACTCCGCTCCTCATTCACGAGAAAATGGCTGGTTACCGGGATGCCCAGTCCCATGCTCAAATTAAATCAAAATAATTGCAAACAAAACTCCCCCGGGATTGTTGTTAGTTGGAGGCACCCATTGTTTCGGGTAAGCCATGGATTGATGCTTGTTGGTGGTGGGGGAGTATAAACTTTACCATTCTGCTTGGGAACCGCCTATAATGTGTGTAGCATGGAAGATATCGAGATCTCTCGGTTGTTGTGTTGACAATGAAAGTATACCGCTCAAAATATTATTCATCTCTATTTCAAAACCGAGCTCTGACACCTCTACAAATCCCTGCTTCCCTCTGTGAAGAGCTTATCCATTTACTTTTATGTTGAGTCATCATCCTCTTATTAAAAAGCACCAGTTGGAGAGCACCGCTGTCATTTGCATCCATTACTGTTAGTTTACATTGAGTATGACTGTGACTGGATCTCTTTTACCATGAATTACAATGTCTATTCAATCCTTGATCTTTAAAGGTGCTCTACATTTATGTTTTGTGGTCTCAGAAAGGGCTAGCAAGATACCATCTTGTTATATCATATCATAATTGTTTTGAGAAAGTGTTTTCATCCGAGATTTGTTATTATTGCTCGCTAGTTGATTATGCCGTTGATATGAGTAAACATGAGACCTAAATGTTATTATGAATATGGTTAGTTCATAATCTTTGCTAAAAACCTGAATGATGGCGTTACGTATTTACAACAACAAGAGCAAACAGAGTTTGTAAAAGTTTTTATTTATCACTTTCAGTTTATCAACTGAATTGCTTGAGGACAAGCAAACGTTTAAGCTTGGGGGAGTTGATACGTCTCCGTCGTATCTACTTTTCCAAACACTCTTGCCCTTGTTTTGGACTCTAACTTGCATGATTTGAATGGAACTAACCCGGACTGGCGTTGTTTTCAGCAGTATTGCCATGGTGTTATTTTTGTGCAGAAATAGAAGTTCTCGGAATGACCTAAAAATCAACGGAGATTATTTTTGGAATATGTAAGAAGAATCCATGTTAGGGGGCCCACACCCTATCCACGAGGGTGGGGCGCGCCTACCCCCTGGGTGCGCCCCTCTGCCTCGTGGGCCCCCTGACGCTCCACTAACCTCAACTCCAACTTCATATATTCACCTTCGGGGAGAAAAAAATCAGAGAGAAGCATTCATCACGTTTTATGATACGGAGATGCCGCCAAGCCTTAAACTCTCTTGGGAAGGCTGGTCTGGAGTCCGTTCGGGGCTCTGGAGAGGGGAATCCATCACCATAGTCATCATCAACCTTCCTCCATCACCAATTTTATGATGCTCACCGCCGTGTGTGAGTAATTCCATCTAGGCTTGCTGGACGGTGATGGATTGGATGAGATTTATCATGTAATCGAGTTAGTTTTGTTAGGGTTTGATCCCTAGTATCCACTATGTTCTGAGATTGATGTTACTATGACTTTGCTATGCTTAATGCTTGTCACTAAGGCCCGAGTGCCATGATTTTAGATCTGAACCTATTATGTTTTCATGAATATATGTGAGTTCTTGATCCTATCTTGCAAGTCTATAGTCACCTATTATGTGTTATGATACGTTAACCCCGAAGTGACAATAATCGGGACCATTACCGGTGATGACCGAAGTTTGAGGAGTTCATGTATTCACTATGTGTTAATGCTTTGGTCCGGTACTTCATTAAAAGGAGGCCTTAATATCCCTTAGTTTCCAATAGGACCCCGCTGCCACGGGAGGGTAGGACAAAAGATGTCATGCAAGTTCTTTTCCATAAGAACGTATGACTATATTCGAAGTGCATGGCTATATTACATTGATGAACTGGAGCTAGTTCTGTGTCACCCTATGTTATAACTATTGCATGATCGATCGCATCTGACATAATTCTCCATCACTGATCCATTGCCTACAAGCTTTTCATATATTGTTCTTCGCTTATTTACTTTTCCGTTGCTACTGTTACAATCACTATAAAACCCAAAAATATTACTTTTGCTACAGTTACCATTATTATCATATTACTTTGCTACTAAATACCTTGCTGTAGACATTCAGTTTCTAGGTGTGGTTCAATTAACAACTCATCTGCTAATACTTGAGAATATTCCTTGGCTCCCCTTGTGTCGAATCAATAAATTTGGGTTGAATACTCTACCCTCGAAAACTGTTGCAATCCCCTATACTTGTGGGTTATCAAGGGCACACGATTTCTGCCTTCATTCGTTGTTTTTGGTTGTAGATCGGTGTTGTTCGGTCACAATCGATGACTGAACCGAGCTCTCGGTAGACCGAAGTATCGGTTATGTGATTTTCTATTGACCGGTCGGTCACCGTTTTCTTGAAACCAAAATTTTGAAAAGACCGAAGTACCGAACCGATCGGTTCGGTGGAACCGAACACCCAGCCCTAATTGTAGAGGCGACAAGGTTGATGTAGAAACCCTCTGTGATCGATTCCCCCTCCGGCAGAGTACCGGCGGAGGCGTACATATGGGATCGTGAAAGAAAAGAGGCTTGCGGCGGTGGAATAATTATTTCACGTCTCGCTTTGGGGTTTCTGAATATTAGAGAATTTATAGGCCATGAATTAGGTCAATCATAGCAGTAGGGGGCCCATTAGGGGGCAGGGTGTGCCCCCGCCTTGTCGCCTCCTCATGTATCGTCTAGCCTCTCCTTGACGTTTCTACGGTGCCTTTGATCAAGAAAAAATCGTCTAAAAATTTTATCATGTTTGGACTCAGTTTGGCAGGGCTTTTCTATAAAACCAAAAACAAGCAGAAAACAACAACTAACACTTGGCACTGGATTAATAAGTTAGTTCCAAAAATGATATAAAATAGTGTATAAAGCATACAAGGTTGATAATATAATAGCATGAAATTATTAAAAAATTATAGATACGTTGGAGGCGTATTAGTCTCCAATACGAAATGCCAAGGTTCCTGGCATTTCCGAAAATGCCATGGACCTCGACGGCTAGTCCTTGGCCTCTGCAAAAACTCCTTTTGAATAGACATAAAGCCTCGTGGGCCTCACCCCTTGGCCCAGCCAATGTGTCCTCGCACCAGGGACCCTTTTGGATTTATCCGGAGGGTTCTGTAACCTTCTAGACATCTAAAACTCTTTCAAAACTCTCTCAAAATTATTTCTTATGTTCCCGGAACCATTCTAAAAATATTTTCTCATAAATCTCACTCCATAACCCTCAGCAAATCATGATTCCCTTATACTTGTGACCTTGTAGGTTCGGTAAAATATAGACATGACCAAAACTCCTTTCGCTCAATGACTAATAGCTGAACCGTGGATTTCCATATTGATCCCTATGAATACACGAATGATGTTCGAATGAACCTTTGGTTATCATGTGGTATTCCCTTTGCTTTGTGATACTTTAGAATACCCTAGGTGAGATATATCGGTATCCTCTTAAGTCATTCTCATGCTCACTAAATCGGTCTCCTCATTACTGATTTTGTTCTTCTTTCTCGCTGACATGTTCAGTCATCCCTGTGACCTAGTCACCTGCGTCCGGCTAGGCGATGATGGATGTCGTCACACGGACAGGGCCCTAAGAATATCACCCCATAGCCGGAGGAGCAAATCACACTCTTGACCTATCTAGTCCCTTGTCAAAATTTCAAATGAGCCTGTAAATTGTTGTTATGATCACCATGTTACAGATGACGTTTGAGCAACCCCAAAGACCACCATACAGTAATAAGTGACTGCGGTACTCTCATGGTCCAAGGAATTAAGTTACACGTAACTCTCCATGTTATAACAATTGACTTGTGACGATCGCATCTCAAAGTATAACCAAAAGTTTGGGTCGATTCAATATGATTGTTCTTCTAACATCATATTCTCAAACTTGTTTTAGGACTATCATTACAATTAACGATATCCTAAGATTCGTAAAACATGATCCCCAACAACACTTGAGCTAGTATTATAGGCGAGACTAGGAATCATATTTTTAAAGTTTATTATTCTACACGTGTGTATGAGTTTTCCTCTGAATAGCATATTTCAGGATCATAGCAGTTATATCATAGAATATAAACTCTTAATTATAAACATGAAAATATAATAATATAATATTATTGCCTCTAGGTCATATTTCCAACAGCCCACACTGTCATCGACCGTGCCCTAACCGGCCAAGGTCGCCACCACCGGGCGCCGCCCAGGTACATCTAACTCCTCTGGATATACACCTTACGCTCTATGTGTTTGATGAAATTTCTGAACCGCTTTTTTGTTCTTTTGGTCACTTCTAGGTCACTGATGGATTTGTCGTGGAATGATGGCCATGGAAACGCTGACCTTAACAAATTCATATTCAATGAGTTCATCGATTCATCAGATTTGGACGGCGAAGATGCTGAAATGATGATGATGAGTATCCAAGAGAAGATGGAGAAGTCAGAGGAGCACCTACTCAACTTCAAGGGTACCATAAGGGGCCGGAGAGTTATTACCCGGGATAGGATTATCGATGCACGACTTTTGTACACGGACTACTTCACAATGAACCCAACATACCATGAAGGTCTCTTTCAACATTGCTTCCAGATGAGTAGGAATTTTTTCTTGCGCATACTAAGTGTCGTGAAGAAGGCCGATGGCAACTTCAAGCCGAGGAAGGATTGTTTCAGACAAATTTCTTTCTCTCCTCTACAGAAATGCACGTCTGCTCTTAGGATGCTTGCTTACGGTAAGGACGTGGATGCAATCGATATTGAAATCCAAGTGGGAGAGATCATGGTCATGAACACCATGGTGCAATTTGGACGCATTGCGGTGAAGATGTTTGGATTAGAGCACGTGAGAGAGCCAACTGTACAGGACACGGAAAAATTGTTGGCAATTGGAGCAGCAAGAGGATTCCCAGGTATGTTGGCCTCAGTTGATTGCATGCACTAGCAATGGAAGCACTTCCCAAAAGGTTTGCACGGGAAATACCAAGGTCATTTCAAAGAAGCCACCATCATACTTGAAGCAATGGCACTGAAGGACTTGTGCATATGACATACTTTCTTTGGCACGTCTGGTTCGTGCAATGACATCAATCTTCTCCAACGATCTCCTTTGTCCAAGAGATTTGGGCAGCTCATAACATGTTCATAATCTTACACAACATGATTGTGGAGGAGGGCAAAGGGGTAGCCCGCACACATGATTTTTTTCCACCTCCTGGAACAAGAGGCAGAGCATATTGCAACTTTTTGGAGACGCATCGATAACTGTGAGATCAATAGGTGCATATGCAAAATCTCAATAATCTTGTGGGGAGCATATATGGATATATGTTGGAAATCAGTAAATTTTGCTTATAATTTTTAGTTATGCATTATGAACAATTTTAATGTTTGGGTTATGGTTTGATTATGTTTTTAAGTATGAATAATTTGTATTTGTGTGCAGCACGCATTGTTTGGTCGCAATGATCAATGTGCATGTGTTTACATGTATTTGATGTTTCGAAAGTTGGAATTATGGATGTAAACGAGTCATTTGAGCGCCGGTCGGTCACTATCCACGGACACGTCCGTGGACTTATAGAGGCCGGACTAGGAACCTTGGTTGTAAATGCTATTACAGCGCAGCGGCATGATAATTTTTTTTTGTGCAAAGCGGGCCTAATCCCTGTGTCTAATCAGGCTCATCATAAACCGGACCCAATTGACCGTGGCCGGGGAACATGAATTCGCCAATTGCAGCGCTTGCGTTGTTCTCTTGGAAAGCTCCTCTTCTACGTCTGTTGCGGCAACACTTATTTGGCGCACACGTCGCCCACGAGCAACCTGGTGCGTACCCCCCCCCCCCTTCACGCGCTGGGTGTTCGTATGGGTCGGCCAATTCCGGGTTCTTTCTTACAGATTTTAAATTCTTTTCCTTTTTTCCTTTCTGCTTTCCCTTTTTCTTTCCTTTTTTATGTTTTCATTTTATGTTCTGCTTTTTCTTTTTTAATTTTAATTTTTGTTATTTTTTCATTTTTCTCCTTTCTTATTTTTCTTTTCCTTTTTAAATTTGCAAAAATCTTTCAAATTCGTGAACATCATTTGAAATCATGAACTTTGGAATCATGAACATTTTGCAAATGCATGATTTTTTTTGAAATTGTGAACATTTTTAAAATTCGTGACCATTCCATTAAATAGTGAATATTTTTCGAATTCGCGAACATGTTTTTTGAAATCATGAACATTTTTTGAATGAAGAACATTCTTTAAATTTATGAACAATTTTCAAAATCCTGAACATTATTAAAATCCGAGAATATTTCTCTTAAATCATGATCATTTTTCAAATTCGTGAAAGTTTTCTTGAAATCAAGAAATGTTTTTGAAATCATAAACATTTTTAAAAATTCATGAACAATTTTAATTTAGTGAATTTTTTACAATCCGTTCCCAATTTTTCTAAATCGTGAAGATTTTGGGAGTTCATGAATTTTTTTTTCAAAATTCTTAGCTTTTTTTAAATTTAGAACTTTGTGATATCCCAAAATATTGCAAAAAAGGGGGAAAATAAAAAATA
>NC_041384.1:578521038-578614981 GCF_002162155.2 Triticum dicoccoides | reverse complement strand
AATATGCCCTAGAGGCAATAATAAAGTTGTTATTTATATTTTCTTATATCATGATAAATGTTTATTATTCATGCTAGAATTGTATTAACCGGAAACTCAGTACATGTGTGAATACATATACAAACAGAGTGTCACCAGTATGCGACTAGCTCGTTGATCAAATATGGTTAAGTTTCTTAGCCATGGACAAAGAGTTGTCATTTGATAAACGGGATCACATCATTAGATAATGATGTGATTGACTTGACCCATCCGTTAGCTTAGCACGATGATCATTTAGTTTACTGCTATTGCTTTCTTCATAACTTATACATGTTCCTATGACAATGAGATTATGCAACTCCCGAATACCAGAGGAACACTTAGTGTTCAATCAAACGTCACAACGTAACTGGGTGACTATAAAGATGCTCTACAGGTGTCCCTAATGGTGTTTGTTGAGTTGTCATAGACGAAGATTGGGATTTGTCACTCCGTGTATCGAAGAGGTATCTCTGGGCCCTCTCGGTAATGCACATCACTATAAGCCTTGCAAGCAATGTGACTAATGAGTTAGTTACGGGATGTAGCATTACGGAACGAGTAAAGAGACTTGCCGGTAACGAGATTGAACTAGGTATGATGATACCGACGATCGAATCTCGGGCAAGTAACATACCGATGACAAAGGGAACAACGTATGTTGTTATGCGGTTTGACCGATAAAGATCTTCGTAGAATATGTAGGAACCAATATGAGCATCCAGGTTCCGCTATTGGTTATTGACCGGAGATGAGTCTCGGTCATGTCTACATAGTTCTCGAACCCGTAGGGTCCGCACGCTTAACATTCGGTGACGATCGATATTATGAGTTTATGTGTTTTGATGTATAGAAGGTAGTTAGGAGTCCCAGATGTGATCACGAGCATGACGAGGAGTCTCGAAATGGTCGAGACATAAAGATCGATATATTGGAAGCCTATATTTGGACATCAGAATGGTTCCAGGTGAAATTGGGAATATACCGGAGTATCGGGAGGTTACCGGAACGCTCCGGGAAGTATATGGGCCTTATTGGGCCATAGTGGGAGAGAGGAGAAGGGAGCCTAGGAGGGGGTGTCCCCCCCAAGCCCAATCCGAATTGGGTGGGGGGCGGGCCCCCCCTTTCCTTCCTCCTTCCTCCCCCTTCCTTCCTCTCCTAGTCCAACTAGGGAAGGGGGGAATCCTACTCCCGGTGGGAGTAGGACTCCTCCAGGACGCGCCATAAAGGGCCGGCCCTCGCCCCTCCTCCACTCCTTTATATACGGGGGAGGGGCACCCCATAGACACACAAGTTGACTATTGTCTTAGCCGTGTGTGGTGCCCCCCTCCACCATAATCCACCTCGGTCATATCGTAGCAGTGCTTAGGCTAAGCCCTGTTCCGGTAGCTTCATCATCACCGTCATCACGCCGTCATGCTGACGAAACTCTCCCTCGATGCTCAGCTGGATCTAGAGTTCGTGGCACGTCACCGAGCTGAACGTGTGCAGATCGCGGAGGTGCCGTACCTTCGGTGCTAGGATCGGTCGGATCGTGAAGACGTTCAACTACATCAACCGCATTGTCATAACACTTCCGCTTACGGTCTACGAGGGTACGTGGACAACACTCTTCCCCTCTCGTTGCTATGCATCACCATGATAGATCTTGCGTGTGCGTAGGATTTTTTTGAAATTACTGTGTTCCCCAACAGTGGCATTAGATGGCATCCCCAAGGCACCCCAAGTTAATATTCAAGGACAACCAAGAGCCTAAGCTTCGGGATGCCCCGGATGGCATCCCCTCTTTCGTCTTCGTTCATCGGTAACTTTACTTGGAGCTATATTGTTATTCACCACATGCTATGTGTTTTGCTTGGAGCATCATTTTATTTTATTTTGTTTTGCTTGCTGCTTGAATAATATACCAAAATCTGAAATTCTTAAATGTTAGAGAGTCTTCACATAGTTGCATAATTATTCGACTACTCATTGATCTTCACTTATATCTTTCAGAGTACTTTGTCATTTGCTCTAGTGCTTCACTTATATCTTTTTAAGAGCACGGCGGTGGTTTTATTTTGAAGAAATTGTTGAACTCTCATGCTTCACTTATATTATTTTGAGAGTCTTAAACAACATGGTGATTTGCTTAGGTTATGAATTTAGTCCTAATATGATGGGCATCCAAGAGGGATATAATAAAAACTTTCATCTAAAGTGCATTGAATACTATGAGAAGTTTGATACTTGATGATTGTTTTGAGATATGAAGATGGTGATATTAGAGTCATGATGGTTGAGTAGTTGTGAATTTGAGAGATACTTGTGTTAAAGTTTGTGATTCCCGTAGCATGCACGTATGGTGAACCGTTATGTGATGAAGTCGGAGCATGATTTATTTTTTGGTTGTCTTCCTTATGAGTGGCGGTCGGGGACGAGCGATGGTCTTTTCCTACCAATCTATCCCCCTAGGAGCATGCATGTAGTACTTCGTTTCGATAACTAATAGATTTTTGCAATAAGTATGTGAGTTCTTTATGACTAATGTTGAGTCCATGGATTATACGCACTCTCACCCTTCCACCATTGCTAGCCTCTCTAGTACCGCGCAACTTTCGCCGGTACCATAAACCCACCATTTACCTTCCTCAAAACAGCCACCTTACCTACCTATTATGGCATTTCCATAGCCATTCCGAGATATATTGCCATGCAACTTTCCACCATTTTGTTTATTATGACACGCTCCATCATTGTCATATTGCCTTGCATTTTCATGTAGTTGACATCGTATTTGTGGCAAAGCCACCATTCATAATTCTTTCATACATGTCACTCATGAGTCATTGCACATCCCGGTACACCGTCGGAGGCATTCATATAGAGTCATATTTTGTTCTAAGTATTGAGTTGTAAGTTAATAAAGGTGTGATGATCATCATTATTAGAGCATTGTCCCTTGTGAGGAAAGGACGATGGAGACTATGATTCCCCCACAAGTCAGGATGAGACTCCGAACGAAAAAAAAGAGGCCATAAAAAAGAGAAGTCCCAAAAAAACAAAAACAAAAAAATGAGAGAAAAAGAGAGAAGGGGCAATGATACTATCCTTTTACCACACTTGTGCTTCAAAGTAGCACTATGATCTTCATGATAGAGAGTCTCCTATGTTGTCACTTTCGTATACTAGTGGGAATCTTTCATTATAGAACTTGGCTTGTATATTCCAATGATGGGCTTCCTCAAAATGCCCTAGGTCTTCGTGAGCAAGCAAGTTGGATGCACACCCACTTAGTTTCTTTTTAAGCTTTCATACACTTATAGCTCTAGTGCATCTGTTGCATGGCAATCCCTACTCACTCACATTGAGATCTATTGATGGGCATCTCCATAGCCCGTTGATACGCCTAGTTGATTGATACGTCTCCATCGTATCTACTTTTCCAAACACTTTTGCCCTTGTTTTGGATTCTAACTTGCATGATTTGAATGGAACTAACCTGGACTGACGTTGTTTTCAGCAGAATTGCCATGGTGTTATTTATGTGCAGAAACAAACGTTCTCGGAATGACCTGAAACTTCACGGAGCAACTTTTTGGAAAATATAAAAAATACCTGCAAAAGATGAAGGCCAGGGGGGCCCACCACCTGTCCACGAGGGTGGGGACTTGCCCCTACCTCGTGGGCCCCCTGGTGCCTAATACGTCTCCAACGTATCTATAATTTTTGATTGCTCCATGCTATGTTATCTACTGTTTTGGGCAATATTGGGATTTATTATCCACTTTTATATTATTTTTGGGACTAACCTATTAACCGGAGGCCCGGCCCAGATTTGTTGTTTTTTTCCTATTTCAGTGTTTCGAAGAAAAGAAATATCAAACGGAGTCGAAACGGAACGAAATCAACTGGAGAAGTTATTTTTGGAAGGAAAGCTACCGGAAAAGCTTGGAGTGCACGTCAGGAAAGAAGGGAGGTGATTACGAGGGTGGGGGGCGCGCCCACCCCCCTAGGGCGCGCCCCTGCCTCGTGGCCCCTCCTTCGGTCCCGCGACGTATCTCTTTCACCCATATATACCTACGTATCCTAAAACTTCCAAAAAGCATATGGGAGTTTCGCCGCCAGAAGCCTCCATAGCCACCGAAAACCAATCTAGACCCATTCTGGCACCCTGCCGGAGTGGGCAATCCTTCTCTTGTGGCCATTTTCATCATCCCGGTGCTCTCCATGACGAGGAGGGAGTAGTTCTCCCTTGGGGCTAAGGGTATGTACCAGTAGCTATGTGTTTGATCTCTCTCTCTCTCTCTCTCTCGTGTTCTTGAGATGATACGATCTTGATGTATCGCGAGCTTTGCTATTATAGTTGGATCCTATGATGTTTCTCCTCCCCCTCTTCTCTCTTGTAATGAATTGAGTTTCCCCTTTGAAGTAATCTTATTGCATTGAGTCTTTAAAGATTTGAGAACACTTGATGTATGTCTTGCCGTGCGTATCTGTGGTGACAATGGGATACCACGTGATTCACTTGATGTATGTTTTGGTGATCAACTTGCGGGTTCCGCCCATGAACCTATGCATAGGGGTTGGCACATGTTTTCGTCGTGATTCTCCGGTAGGAACTTTGGGGCACTCTTTGAGGTCCTATGTGTTGGTTGAATAGATGAATCTGAGATTGTGTGATGCATATCGTATAATCATACCCACGGATACTTGAGGTGACATTGGAGTATCTAGGTGGCATTAGGGTTTTGGTTGATTTGTATCTTAAGGTGTTATTCTAGTACAAACTCTAGGGCTGTTTGTGACACTTATAGGAATAGCCAAACGGATTGATTGGAAAGAATAACTTTGAGGTGGTTTCGTACCCTACCATAATCTCTTCGTTCGTTCTCCGCTATTAGTGATTTTGGAGTGACTCTTTGTTGCATGTTGAGGGATAGTTATGTGATCCAATTATGTTATTATTGTTGAGAGAACTTGCACTAGTGAAAGTATGAACCCTAGGCCTTGTTTCAACGCATTGCAATACCGTTTACGCTCACTTTTATCATTAGTTACCTTGCTGTTTTTATAATTTCAGATTACAAATACCTTTATCTACCATCCATATTGCACTTGTATCACCATCTCTTCGCCGAACTAGTGCACCTATACAATTTACCATTGTATTGGGTGTGTTGGGGACAAAAGAGACTCTCTGTTATTTGGTTGCAGGGTTGCTTAAGAGAGACCATCTTCATCCTACGCCTCCTACGGATTGATAAACCTTAGGTCATCCACTTGAGGAAAATTTGCTACTGTCCTACAAACCTCTGCACTTGGAGGCCCAACAACGTCTACAAGAAGAAGGTTTTGTAGTAGACATCAAGCTCTTTTCTATCGCCGTTGCCGGGGAGGTTAGCACTTGAAGGTATATCTTTAGATCTTGCAATCGAGTCTTTTAGTTTCTTGTTTTATCACTAGTTTAGTTTATAAAAGAAAACTATAAAAAAATGGAATTGAGTTTGTCTCATACGCTTCACCTTTTTAATATCTTTCGTGAGTATGATGGAAAGGATAATTGTGCTCAAGTGCTAGAAGAAGAAATCTATAAAATGTTTGGCACTAAATCTTTGAATGATGAGCATGATTGCAATGTTGTTAGTACGAATTCTTTGAATATCCATGACACTAATGATGATTGCACTAGTTATGATGAAAATGTCTCCTATAAACATGTCAATTTTTGTGGAGTACATTGGGTTTTTAAGTACACACCAAATAGGGAAGATAGATATTGCAAGAGGCATAAGTACTTAGAAACTAAATTGTTGCAAGAAGATCTAGATGAATGTGCTAAAAATTTAAATTATGTTGGCCATGCTTGTGAGCTTTGCAATGAACATGATCATTTCAATACCCAATGCAAATTGTTTCATGATCGTATCGTGTCCAAAAATTGTGATGACTTGATTTCCCTTACACATTATAATGAACTTAGTTTGCTTACGGGTTACGAAGAAATGAAACGTATAACTAAGCATCTTCCAGAATTTGCCCGTTATAAACTTCTTGATTTTGATCTAGAGGAAATTTATATGTATTGTGCGGTGAATTGTATTGAAAATCCTTATATTGCCAACTACATAAAGAAAAGAGAACAAATAGAAGATGAAGATAATACTAATGAAAGGGAAGAGACTTCCCAATATCCTCCTATTATTTCTTATGATGAATCAGGTAACGAGGAGGAGCCTCCTATTCAACCAATCTCATTAATAAGGAGCTCCAAAAAGAGGATTGAACCCACACATGATGTGGTGAAGAAGAAGAAAAGAAAAAGGAAGAGAGGTAAAAAGATATCTCTCCCAAATAGTGCTGCTCCTATTACTATTGTGCCTCATGAAAATATAATTGTGGAAGATAATGATACTTCTTATGATCTTGAAAATCTTTTTGGCACTTGCTTGGAAGAATATGATAATTGCTATACTATTGGTGCTATCCATACTATTAATGATGAGAGTGA
This sequence comes from Triticum dicoccoides, assembly GCF_002162155.2. Classification (NCBI taxonomy): domain Eukaryota; kingdom Viridiplantae; phylum Streptophyta; class Magnoliopsida; order Poales; family Poaceae; genus Triticum; species Triticum dicoccoides. The sequence continues at coordinate 578,608,470 of NC_041384.1, read as the reverse complement.
TTATGCTTATGATATGAAAAGGCCCAAGCTTGGGGATGCTATGTTTGATGAATATGATGTTTTTGAGAATATATTTGCTACAATTAATGTTGGTCCCAAGCTTGGGGAAGCTATGTTTAATGAAGATGATATTTTTAGTCTCCCAAGTTTTGATATGCAAATTTATAATGGTAATAGCATGCCTCCTACCTATGATGATTATTGTGATGATACTTATCCTATAAAAAGTAGTGATTACATTTATAAAACTTTTCATGATTATGATTACCCCTTTTCTCAACATTACTCTTTTAATGTGGAAACAATTTATAGTATTCGAGTCTCTTATGATACTCCCACTACCCCGAATGAGAAGAATTTTGCTTATGTGGAGAGTAATAAAAAATTTATGCTTGTAGATCATGAAAAGAATGCTTTAGGTGCTGGTTATATTGTTGAATTCATTCATGATGCTACTGAAAATTATTATGAGGGAGGAATATATGCTTGTAGGAATTGCAATAATATCAAGTTTCCTCTCTATGTGCTTAAAATTTTGAAGGTATGCTTGTTTTGCTCTCCTATGCTAGTTGATTATTGTTCCCATAAATTGTTTGCTCACAAAATCCCTATGCATAGGAAGTGGGTTATACTTAAACGTGCTAGTCATATTCTTCATGATGCTCTCTTATGTTACAATTCTTATCTTTTATGTGAGCATCATTGAAATCATCATGCCTAGCTAGGGGCGTTAAACGATAGCGCTTGTTGGGAGGCAACCCAATTTTATTTTAGTTCCTTGCTTTTTGTTCCTGTTTAGTAATAAATAATTCATCTAGCCTCTGTTTAGATGTTGTTTTATGCTTTTAATTAGTGTTTGTGCCATGTAGAACCTTTGGAAGACTTGGGAGAAGTCTTGTTGATCATGCTGTAAAAAACAGAAACTTTAGCGCTCACGAGAATTGCTGCCATTTTTATTTGGAGAGTGATATTTAGTTAATTATTTTTGAAGATGATTAATAGATAAATTCCTCAGGTCCAGCAATTTATTTTAGAATTTTATGAGTTCCATAAGTATACGTTTGATCCAGATTACTACAGACTGTTCTGTTTTTGACAGATTCTGTTTTCATGTGTTGTTTACTTATTTTGATGAATCTATGGCTAGTAAAATAGTTTATAAACCATAGAGAAGTTGGAATAAAGTAGGTTTAACACCAATATAAATAAATAATGAGTTCATTACAGTACCTTGAAGTGGTGATTTACTTTCTTATACTAACGGAGCTTATGAGTTTTCTGTTAAGTTTTGTGTTGTGAAGTTTTCAAGTTTTGGGTAAAGATTCGATAGACAATGAAATAAGGAGTGGCAAGATCCTAAGCTTGGGGACGCCCAAGGCACCCCAAGGTAATATTCAAGGACAACCAAAATCCTAAGCTTGGGGATGCCCCGGAAGGCATCCCCTCTTTCGTCTTCATTCATCAGTAACTTTACTTTGAGCTATATTTTTATTCGCCACATGATATGTGTTTTGCTTGGAGCGTCATTTTATTTCATTATGCTTTGATTGCTGTTTGAATAAAATACCAAGATCTGAAAATCTTAAGTGTTAGAGAGTCTTCACATAGTTGCATAATTATTCGATTACTCATTGATTTTCACTTATATCTTTCGGAGTAGTTTGTCATTTGCTCTAGTGCTTCACTCATATCTTTTAGAGCATGGTGGTAGTTTTATTTTGAAGGAATAGATGAACTCTCATGCTTCACTTAGATTATTTTGAGAGTCTTAAATAGCATGGTAATTTTCTTAAAATCCTAATATGCTAGGTATTCAAGAATAATAAAATCTCTTATGAGTGTGTTGAATACTAAGAGAAGTTTGATGCTTGATGATTGTTTTGAGATATGAGGATGGTAATATTAGAGTCATGCTAGTTGAGTAGTTGTGAATTTGAGAAATACTTGTGTTGAAGTTTGTGATTCCCGTAGCATGCACGTATGGTGAACCGTTATGTGATGAAGTCGGAGCATGATTTATTTATTGATTGCCTTCCTTATGAGTGGCAGTCGGGGACGAGCGATGGTCTTTTCCTACCAATCTATCCCACTAGGAGCATGCGCGTAGTACTTTGTTTCGATAACTAATAGATTTTTGCAATAAGTATGTGAGTTCTTTATGACTAATGTTGAGTCCATGGATTATACGCACTCTCACCCTTCCATCATTGCTAGCCTCTCTAGTACCGCGCACCTTTTGCCGGTAGCATAAACCCACCATATACCTTCCTCAAAACAGCCACCATACCTACCTATTATGGCATTTCCATAGCCATTCCGGGATATATTGCCATGCAACTTTCCACCATTCTGTTTATTATTACACGCTCCATCATTGTCATATTGCTTTGCATGATCATGTAGTTCACATCGTATTTGTGGCAAAGCCACCATTCATAATTCTTCCATACATGTCACTCATGAGTCATTGCACATCCCGGTACACCGCCGAAGGCATTCATATAGAGTCATATCTTGTTGTAAGTATCGAGTTGTAATTCTTGAGTTGTAAGTAAATAAAAGTGTGATGATCATCATTATTAGAGCATTGTACCAAGTGAGAAAAGGATGATGGATACTATGATTCCCCCACAAGTCGGGATGAGACTCCGGACGAAAAATAATAATAAAAGAGGCCAAAGAAGCCCAAATAAAAAAAGAAGAGAAAAGAGGCCATAAAAAGAGAAGGCCCAAATAAAAAAATAAAAAATTGAGAAAAAAGAGAGAAGGGGCAATGCTACTATCCTTTTACCACACTTGTGCTTCAAAGTAGCACCATGATCTTCATGATAGAGAGTCTCGTATGTTGTCACTTTCATATACTAGTGGGAATCTTTCATTATAGAACTTGGCTTGTATATTCCAATGACGGGCTTCCTCAAAATGCCCTAGGTCTTCGTGAGCAAGCAAGTTGGATGCACACCCACTAATTTCTTCTGTTGAGCTTTCATACACTTATAGCTCTAGTGCATCCGTTGCATGGCAATCCCTACTCACTCACATTGATATCTATTGATGGGCATCTCCACAGCCCGTTGATACGCCTAGTTGATGTGAGACTATCTTCTCCTTTTTGTCTTCTCCACAACCACCATTCTATTCCACCTATAGTGCTATGTCCATGGCTCACGCTCATGTATTGCGTGAAGATTGAAAAAGTTTGAGAACATCAAAAGTATGAAATAATTGCTTGGCTTGTCATCGGGGTTGTGCATGATCTAAATACGTTGTGTGGTGAAGATGGAGCATAGCCAGACTATATGACTTTGTAGGGATAACTTTCTTTGGCCATGTTATTTTGAGAAGACATAATTGCTTAGTTAGTATGCTTGAAGTATTATTATTTTTATGTCAATATGAACTTTTATCTTGAATCTTTCTGATCTGAATATTCATGCCACAATTAAGAAGAATTACATTAAAATTATGCCAAGTAGAACTCCGCATCAAAAATTCTGTTTTTATCATTTACCTACTCAAGGACGAGCATGAATTAAGCTTGGGGATGCTTGATACGTCTCCAACATATCTATAATTTTTGATTGCTCCATGCTATGTTATCTACTGTTTAGGCAATATTGGGCTTTATTATCCACTTTTATATTATTTTTGGGACTAACCTATTAACCAGAGGCCCAGCCCAGATTTGCTGTTTTTTTGCCTATTTCAGTGTTTCGAAGAAAAGGAACATCAAACAGAGAAACGAAACGAAATCAACTGGAGAAGTTATTTTTGGAAGGAAAGCTACTAGAAAAGCTTGGAGTGCATGTCAGGAAAGAAGGGAGGTGCTCACGAGGGTGGGGGCGTGCCCACCCCACTAGGGCGCGCCCCCTGCCTCATGCCCCCCCCTTCGGTCCCCTGACGTATCTCTTTCACCCATATATACCTACGTATCCTAAAACTTCCCAAAAGCACAATAGATCGGGAGTTCCGCCGCTAGAAGCCTCCGTAGCCACCCAAAACCAATCTAGACCCGTTTCGGCACCCTGCCGGAGGGGCAATCCTTCTCCTGTGGCCATTTTCATCATCCCGGTGCTCTCCATGACGAGGAGGGAGTAGTTCTCCCTCGGGGCTGAGGGTATGTACCATTAGCTATGTGTTTGATCTCTCTCTCTCGTGTTCTTGAGATGATACGATCTTGATGTATCGCGAGCTTTGCTATTATAGTTGGATCCTATGATGTTTCTCCTCCCCCTCTTCTCTCTTGTAATGAATTGAGTTTCCCCTTTGATGTAATCTTATCGCATTGAGTCTTTAAAGATTTTAGAACACTTGATGTATGTCTTGCCGTGCGTATCTGTGGTGACAATGGTATACCACGTGATTCACTTGATGAATGTTTTGGTGATCAACTTGCGGGTTCCGCCCATGAACCTATGCATAGGGGTTGGCACATGTTTTCGTCGTGATTCTCCGGTAGGAACTTTGGGGCACTCTTTGAGGTCCTATGTGTTGGTTGAATAGATGAATCTGAGATTGTGTGATGCATATCGTATAATCATACCCACGGATACTTGAGGTGACATTGGAGTATCTAGGTGACATTAGGGTTTTGGTTGATTTGTATCTTAAGGTGTTATTCTAGTACGAACTCTAGGGCTGTTTTTGACACTTATAGGAATAGCCCAACGGATTGATTGGAAAGAATAACTTTGAGGTGGTTTCGTACCCTACCATAATCTCTTCGTTTGTTCTCCTCTATTTGTGATTTTGGAGTGACTCTTTGTTGCATGTTGAGGGATAGTTATGTGATCCAATTATGTTATTATTGTTGAGAGAACTTGCACTAGTGAAAGTATGAACCCTAGGCCTTGTTTCAACGCATTGCAATACCGTTTACGCTCACTTTTATCATTAGTTACCTTGCTGTTTTTATAATTTCAGATTACAAATACCTTTATCTACCATCCATATTGCACTTGTATCACCATCTCTTCGCTGAACTAGTGCACCTATACAATTTACCATTGTATTGGGTGTGTTGGGGACACAAGAGACTCTCTGTTATTTGATTGCAGGGTTGCTTGAGAGAGACCATCTTCATCCTACGCCTCCTACGGATTGATAAACCTTAGGGCATCCACTTGAGGGAAATTTGCTACTGTCCTACAAACCTCTGCACTTGGAGGCCCAACAACGTCTACAAGAAGAAGGTTGTGTAGTAGACATCAGTGCCTCTCCGACTCCAACTCCAACTCCATATATTGTGTTTCGGGGAGAAAAAATCAGAGAGAAGAATTCATCACATTTTACGATACAGAGCCGCCGCCAAGCCCTAAAACCTCTCGGGAGGGCTGATCTGGAGTCCGTTCGGGGCTCCGGAGAGGGGAATCCGTCGCCATCGTCATCATCAACCATCCTCCATCACCAATTTCATGATGCTCACCGCCGTGTGTGAGTAATTCCATCGTAGGCTTGCTGGATGGTGATGGGTTGGATGAGATCTATCATGTAATCGAGTTAGTTTTGTTAGGGTTTGATCCCTAGTATCCACTATGTTCTGAGATTGATGTTGCTATGACTTTGCTATGCTTAATGCTTGTCACTAGGGCCCGAGTGCCATGATTTCAGATCTGAACCTATTATGTTTTCATCAATATATGAGTGTTCTTGATCCAATCTTGCAAGTCCATAGTCACCTATTATGTGTTATGATCCGTTAACCCCGAAGTGACAATAATCGGGATACTTACCGGTGATGACCGTAGTTTGAGGAGTTCATGTATTCACTATGTGTTAATGGTTTGCTCTGGTTCTCTATTAAAACGAGGCCTTAATATCCCTTAGTTTCCGTAAGGACCCCACTGCCACAGGAGGGTAGGACAAAAGATGTCATGCAAGTTATTTTCCATAAGCACGTATGACTATATTCGGAATACATGCCTACATTACATTGATGAACTGGAGCTAGTTCTGTGTCACCCTAGGTTATGACTTTTACATGATGAACCGCATCCGGCATAATTCTCCATCACCGATCCATTGCCTACGAGCTTTCCGTATATTGTTCTCCGCTTATTTACTTTTCCGTTGCTATTGCTATCATCACTACAAAATACCAAAAACATTACTTTTACTACTGTCACCTTTTGCTACCATTACCACTACTATCATATTACTTTGCTACTAAATACCTTGTTGCAGATACTAAGTTTCCAGGTGTGGTTGAATTGACAACTCAGCTGGTAATACTTGAGAATATTCTTTGGCTCCCCTTGTGTCGAATCAATAAATTTGGGTTGAATACTCTACCCTCGAAAACTGTTGCGATCCCCTATACTTGTGGGTTATCAAGACTATTTCTGGCACCGCTTCTGGGGATCATAGCTCTATTCTTTGAGTCACTTGGGATTTATATCTACTTATCATTATGAAGAACTTGAGAGATCCAAAAACCAAGATTTATCCCTCAACTACAAGGGGAGGTAAGTAACTGACATCTAGCTCTGCACTTGATTCACCTTCTGTTTTGAGTAAGCTTGCGACGCCTAAAACTGCTTCTGCTATTCGTTCGGATATGATGTATGTTATTGATGATGCTACTTCTGATATGCATAATACTTATGATGAAACTACTTCTATGCTTGATACTACTGTGCCACTAGGTGAATTTCTTGATGAACAACTTGCTAGGGCTAGAGAGATTGAAAATATTGAATCTGATAATACTGATGAAAGTGATGATGAAGAATCACTTGTTATTCCTGAGGGTTATGTTTTTTATCAAGAAGCCTCTTTAGCTATTTTAGCTTGCAAAGATAGATACAAACTTAAGAGATTATTAGCTAAATGGAATAAGCAATCTCTAAATGCTAGAATGAAACCTGACCCTGCTTTTGCTACTTCACCTATTTGTGTTACCGATAAGGATTATGAATTCTCTGTTGATCCTGGTATAATTACTTTGGTTGAATCTGATCCTTTTCATGGCTATGAATCTGAAACTGTTGTGGCACATCTTACTAAATTAAATGATATAGCCACCATGTTCACTACTGATGAGAGAACTCGTTACTTTTATGTCCTTAAAATATTTCCATTCTCATTAAAGGGTGATGCTAAGATATGGTTTAATTCTCTTGATCCTGGTTGTATGCGTAGTCCCCAGGATATGATTTATTACTTCTCTGCTAAATATTTCCCTGCTCATAAGAAACAAGCTGCTTTAAGGGATATATATAATTTTCCGCAAAATGAAGAAGAGAGTCTCCCACAAGCTTGGGGGAGGCTTCTCCAATTACTTAATGCTTTGCCTGATCATCCTCTTAAGAAAAATGAAATACTTGATATCTTTTATAATGGACTAACCGATGCTTCCAGAGATTACCTGGATAGTTGTGCTGGTTCTGTTTTCAGGGAAAGAACACCAGATGAAGCTGAAATTCTATTGAATAATATGTTGGCAAATGAAAATAATTGGACACCTCCAGAGCCAATTCCTGAGCCTATTCCGAAACCAACTCCGAAGAAGAGGGGTATTCTATTTCTCAGTCCTGAAGATATGCAAGAGGCAAAGAAATCTATGAAAGAAAAAGGTATTAAAGCTGAAGATGTTAAGAATTTACCTCCTATTGAAGAAATACACGGTCTTAATTTACCGCCTGTTGAAGAAACATATGATCTTAATCGTTTACCTATTGAAGAAACTCATGGTCTTGATAACCCGACACAGGTAGTAAAGGTAAATTCTCTCTATAGATATGATAAAGCTGAAACCCCATTTACTAAGTTTGCTAGCCCATGCTTAGATGAGTTTGATAAATTTATGGCTAAGCAAGAAGACTTTAATGCTTATTTTGGTAGACAATTGAAATACAATTCAAATATGCTTGAACACTTGGGTGATTATATCGCTAATGTCAAAGTTGAACTTAAACTTATTAGTAAACATGCTTCTATGGTTATCACTCAAGTAGAACAAGTACTTAAAGCTCAAAATGTTTTGCTCAATGAATTGAATAGTAAGAATAATGATAATGTTGTTAGAGTTATGACTAGAGGTGGTAAAATGACTCAGGAACCTTTGTATCCTGAAGGCCATCCTAAGAGAATTGAGCAGGATTCTCAGAGAAATAATATAGATGCACCTAGTCCTTCTAAAAGGGAGAACAAGAAAAATGATAGGACTTTGCATGCTTCTAGTGAACCTGTTACTGAAACACCTGACAATACAAATGATATTTCTATTTCTGATGTTGAAACTCAATCTGGTAATGAACCTGAAACTAGTAGTAATGTTAATGATAATGTTCATGATGATGCTCAACCTAGTAATGATAATGATGTAGAAATAGAACCTGCTGTTGATCTTGATAACCCACAATCAAAGAATCAACATTTTGATAAGAAAGACTTTGTTGCTAGGAAACATGGTAAAGAAAGGGAACCATGGGTTCAGAAACCCATGCCTTTTCCTCCCAAACCATCCAAGAAAAAGGATGATGAGGATTTTGAGCGCTTTGCTGAAATGATTAGACCTATCTTTTTGCGGATGTGATTAACTGATATGCTCAAAATGAATCCTTATGCTAAGTATATGAAAGAAATTGTTACAAGTAAAAGAAAGATACCGGAAGCTGAAATTTCCACCATGCTTGCTAATTATACTTTTAAGGGTGGAATACCAAAAAAACTTGGAGATCCCGGTGTACCCACTATACCATGCTCTATTAAAAGAAAATATGTTAAAACTGCTTTATGTGATTTTGGAGCCGGTGTTAGTGTTATGCCTCTCTCTTTATATCATAGACTTGATTTGAATAAGTTGACACCTACTGAAATATCTTTGCAAATGGCTGATAAATCAACTGCTATACCTATCGGTATTTGTGAGGATGTGCATGTTGTAGTTGCAAATGTTACTATTTTAACGGACTTTGTTATTCTTGATATTCACGAGGACGATAGTATGTCTATTATCCTTGGAAGACCCTTTTTGAATACTGCAGGGGCTGTTATTGATTGCACTAAAGGCAATGTCACTTTTCATGTTAATGGTAATGAGCATACGGTACACTTTCCGAGGAAACAACCTCAAGTTCACAGTATCAATTCTATTGGAAAAATCCCATCGATTATATTTGGAGGTTTTGAATTTCCTCTTCCTACTATCAAGAAGAAATATGATATTCTTATTATTGGGGATGTGCATATCCCCGTTGAGGTAACATAGTGTTATTCGAAATTTCTCTGGTCCCATGTTATTCGGAATGAGTTCGTTAACAAGACTTGATCAACCTTGTTAGTGGATTCCTTTTGATGAGCATGAGATGGATGAAACTAGAAGGCACAACCTTCTGTACCCCACTTTTACTTTCTAATATTTATATTAAATAAAATAAAAATAAATATTTTTTTGTCTGTTATCTGATTATCCGTGCAATATAAAAATACCCCGAAAATAAAAGTTCTCCAAATGTCGTGAAATTTAAATATGATTTTTTCTAGAATATTTGAGAATATTTGGCACTAAAAACACAGCAGGGGGTCAACCACCTACCCACGAGGGTGGAGGGCGCGCCCTACCCCCCTGAGCGCGCCCCCTTGTAGGATAGAAAGTATGTCTAGAGGGGGGGTGATTAGACTACTTGACCAAATAAAACTTAACCTTTTCCCAATTTTAGTTCTTGGCAGATTTTAGCTATTTTCGGATAAGTCAAGCAATCATCACATAATTCAAGCAAGCATGCAAAGAGTATATTGGCAGCGGAAAGTAAAGCATGCAACTTGCAAGAATATAAAGGGAAGGGTTTGGAGAATTCAAACGCTATTGGAGACACGGATGTTTTTCCCGTGGTTCGGATAGGTGGTGCTATCCTACATCCACGTTGATGGAGACTTCAACCCACGAAGGGTAACGGTTGCGCGAGTCCACATAGGGCTCCACCCAAGGGCAACGGTTGCGCGAGTCCACGGAGGGCTCCACCCACGAAGGGTCCACAAAGAAGCAACCACCCACAAAGGGTCCACGAAGAAGCAACCTTGTCTATCCCACCATGGCCATCGCCCACGAAGGACTTGCCTCACTAGCGGTAGATCTTCATGAAGTAGGCGATCTCCTTGCCCTTACAAACTCCTTGGTTCAACTCCAAAATCTTGTCGGAGGCTCCCAAGTGACACCTAGCCAATCTAGGAGACACCACTCTCCAAGAAGTAACAAATGGTGTGTAGGTAATGAACTCCTTGCTCTTGTGCTTCAAATGATAGTCTCCCCAACACTCAACTCTCTCTCATAGGATTTGAATTTGGTGGAAATAAGATTTGAGTGGAAAGCAACTTGGGAAGGCTAGAGATCAAGATTCATATGGTAGGAATGGAATGTCTTGATCTCAACACATGAGTAGGTGGTTCTCTCTCAGAACAAATGAGTTGGAATGATGTGTGTGTTCTGATGGCTCTCTCACTTAATGAGAAAGAGGTGGAGGGGTATATATAGCCTCCACACAAAATCCAACCGTTACACAGTTTTCCAATCTCGGTGGGACCGAATAAATAAACTCGGTCTGACCGAAAATGTAAACCTAGTGACCGATAGGAATTTCAGTGGGACTGACATGCAACTCGGTAGGACCGATTCAGTTAGGGTTTGGGCATAATGTAATCTCGGTGAGACCGATTACACAAACTCGGTGAGACCGAATTTGGTAACTAGCTAACCAGAGAGTTGGTCAGGCAAACTCGGTGGGACCGATTTGCTCTTTCGGTGAGACCGAGTGGAACTCGGTGAGACTGAAAAGTTACAAATGGGAAACACTGAGTTTACATTGCAATCTCGGTGGGACCGATTCGCTCTTTCGGTGGGACCAAAAAGTTACGAAAGGGAAACAGAGAGTTTGCAACCCCATCTCGGTGGGACTGAGAACCTTATCGGTAGAACCGAATTGCTAGGGTTTGGCAGTGGCTAATGACAAGTGAAACTCGGTGGCGCCGGATAGGAAAAATCGGTAGGACCGAGTTTGGCTTAGAGTTTAGGTCATATGTGGATATGGGAAAGTAGTTGAGGGTTTTGGAGCATATCACTAAGCACATGGAGCAAGAGGCTCATTAAGCAACACCTCATCCCTCCTTGATAGTATTGGCTTTTCCTATGGACTCAATGACCGGGGAAAGCTTGCCGCCGTGACCTTGCCGGGGAAAGCTTGCCGCCATGACAGTGACCTTGCCGGGGAAAGCTTGTCGCCGTGACAGTAACCTTGCCGGGGAAAGCTTGCCACCGTGAACAGTGACCTTGCCGGGGAAAGCTTGCCGCCGTGACAGTAACCTTGCCGGGGAAAGCTTGCCGCCGTGAATAGTGACCTTGCCGGGGAAGAGCCAATCCATTGTCCTTAGCATTTTGAGGGTTCCACTTTCACATCCATGCCATGCCAATCATTGAGCTTTCCTGAAATAATCATCTTGGAATAGCATTAGCTCAATGAGCTATATGTTGTTATGAATTACCAAAACCACCTAGGGATAGTTGCACTTTCAATCTCCCCCTTTTTGGTAATTGATGACAACATATAGATCAAAGCTTCGACAAAAGATAATAAGCATGAAATATATCGTCGCTTTGAGAAGTATGTGATAAGTAAGAGGTCCCGCTAAATTTATGCATATTTTAAAATTTGCTTTGGACTGCAAATGCACAAAGAGTTAAAGTCATGGGTTACTCTTCCATGTCACAGACATCTTGGTGGAGCGCTCAAAATGATAAGATTGAAATGCATGCACTCATCACCAAGAGTAGTGAATGATCACAAATGATAGATAGAATGATAATATTTAAGCAAGCATTAAGCAAACATTAAGTGTAGCTTATGATCAAACACATGATCATCGATGTCTCACAAACATATGGACGTAGTATCAAGCACTCAAAAGCAAACAAAGTTCGAATAAACCACCAAATAAAACAAGAGAGAAAAGCAACACTCTCTCTCTCGAAGCCTATGATCTATACATCTTCTCCCCCTTTGGCAACAAGTTACCAAAAAGTTCCTAGAAAATGCATAGCACTAGATCGACGCTCAGGCTTGATCTTCAGGTGGTGGTGGAGTCCGGATCACTCCAAGGACGAAGGCTTCTGTAGATGTTGAAGTAGTCACTGGAGTTGGAGCTGAAGTAGACGCTGGAGCTGAGGCTGTAGCTGGTGCAGACGTTGTAGCTCTGGTGTCAGCAACTAGCGGTGCAGACGACCTCGGACCTCGTGGCACTCTAGAAAAAGCATGAGTCGTGGTCCTGCCTCTCCTCTCATTCATGTCCTCCTGGAGCTGCTCCACTGCAGACTGAACTTCCGTTACCTTGACATCCAAGTCATAGAACTTCTGTTCCATGATTCTCTCTAGGCTCTGCTGATTTTTAGTGAGGTTGGCCAGACTTTGCTCAATTCTCAGCGTGGATGCAATCAAGTAACTGAGCTGCTCTTGTTTGGTGTTCAAGAAATAGTCAGATGCCTCCTCTTGAGTAGGCATCCTGGCAGCTTTTTCCTTCTTCGCCTTCTCCTTCTTTGCATATGCTTGTGCAGACGATGGCTCATTCTCTGTCATCACAACTTCATTGTCCTCGAAATCTGGACGGATGGGCAGGTGTTCCTTATCCAACAAATAGACGCCCGTGCCCATCTTGGAGTTGATGAGCTCCTGAATCTGAGGGGCATATCCACAACTCCTCTTCTGATCTGCAGCTGTCCTCTTAATGGTTTCCACAATGAGACTCATGACCTTGAATTTCTGAGGCACATCAAACACATGTAGCAAATTGATCGCGTGACCTCTGATCATCTTGTGATCTCTAGACTTAGGCAACAGAGTGTGCCTTAGTATCCAATTGATAGTAGGCAATCCTGATAGCAGATAATGCATTGAGCCAAACTTGAATGTGTCAAGAGCTACATTGGGAATTTCCTTGTACATGTTGGACATTGAGTTATGGTCCATCTTCTTCTTGGCATAGATATCCAAGTCCTCATCTTGCTCTTCTGGGGCATTAATGATCTGTGCCCACTCAGCCACTGTAGATTGGTACCTTGTACCCTCTGACATCCATGTAATCCTCCCATCTGGATAAAAGTGAGTTGTGGAGTAGAACTGCATGATGAGTTCCTCGTTCCACTTTGTGAGCTTCTGCCCAACAAAGTCCTCTACTCCACACGCTCTGAAGCTGTCCTGAACTCCTGGGTAGTGCTCTTCATTCTCCTTGATATAGGTCCAGTCGACCCATCTCATGTCACAAATGATTGGCTTCTTGTCGAGCAAAATAGTCTCATAAAAATCTTGTTGCTCCTTGGTATGAAATCTGTAATCCACGGCAGTCCTTCTCCTAGAAGCATATGGATCTGCTTCTCTCCATTTCCTGAGCCCTGAGTCTCTCCTGAGCTTCATGTCCTCAGCCACAGGATGAGCATCGTTGTGGTCTGGGATCTTGGGCTTGAGCTTCCGAAGGACACTCTCTTCTTCTTCAATAGCTTCAGGCACTGGGGTCTTGTTCTTTTCTGCAGCAGTTATACTCCTTGTGTTTCTCTTTGGAGCTGTTTTAGGCTTAGATGCAGCCTTGGGTGCTTCCTTGGGCTTGGATGCAGCTGTTCCTGACCTTATGGCATCTCCCATAAGTTTGGCTGCCTTGGGTGCTGGTGCAGCAACCTCTTCTTCCTCCTCCTCTTCTACCATGATGGAGGCTCTCCCAAGCACTTTGGCTACAGTCTTCTTTACTCTCTCCTTCCTCTTCTTGCCCTCAGCAGCAATGGGTTCAATGGGAGCCGGTGCAGGCTTCTCAGTTGAGGCTCTAGCCTTTGACATTGGCTGCCTGCCTGCTGGCCTCTTGACTTTCAGGCCTGGCTTTGAGCCTTGAGCTGGCTCAACTCTCTTGGAGGTGGCCTCTTCCTCTGCCACATAGTCTTCATCCTCAGAATCAGACGTTCTCTTCTTCCTTTGTCGTGTGGCAGCCTTAGGCAGATTGCTAGGAGTGCTCCTGCTGCCTTCATCAGATGAACTGGAGGGACTAGTGCCCTCACTCATGACCACTTGCTGCTCTGACAGATTCTGGCTATCACTTTGATCAGACATGTTGCAAACTGACTGCTGACCCTGTGAATAGATTATAGAAGAGATAGAGTGGATGAGCATCACAAAAAGCAGAGATTTTTGCAAAAGATTAATTCAAAAACTTAGTTTTAGTTTTCCACAGAAAGCATCTCGGATCTACCGATTTTCAAACTCGGTGACATCGAAGCAGTTTTGGCACCAGAACTGGTGAACTCGGTCAGACTGAGTCACAGTTCGGTGGCACCGAGACTGCTAGGGTTTCATAGAATTCCAAAATCGGTCGCACCGATAAGTTATTCTCGGTCAGACCGAGTTTCACTTGTGCAATGGCAAAAGCCAGATCGGTGGGACCGAGTTTTTCAACTCGGTGGGTCCGAGATGGTTTTGGCGGAAACCTAAGCCTAGAATTTTCGAATCAAACCTAATCTATGAGCGTTTTGACTGGATAGAAGTTTCTCAAACGTGGCAAGAATCAATGTGATCACAATGTGCTAGGAATCAGATTGAGGAATAGCACAAAGATCAAGTCCATACCCTAGTTTGGAGTGGACTTGCTACGGCGACAACGGCGGGGCAGAAATCCGTTGACGGCGACGAAGACCAGTGACTGGAGGCTGCTGGCGGCGAGGAGACGATCCGGAGACCAGGAAGGTAGAGCAGGCTATCGCGCGGGCGAGGAGGTTTCGGAGAAATTTCCAAAATTCTGCCCGTCACTATATATAGCCCGACCCTGTCGGTGTGACCGAGTGGAACGACTCGGTGGCACCAAGATGCAAAACTGTGTGCAGTTATTGCAACTCGGTGTGACCGAAAAGTTCAAATTGGTTGCACCGAGATCGAAAACCTAGATCAACTTAATGAACTCGGTAGGACCGAAAGTGGAGTATCGGTCAGACCGAGAATCATAAAGAGGTTTTGGAAGTTTAAGTCTATGATGAATCGGGGACTCCGAGCGCTCCTCACACAGAGTGGTTCGAATCTGACTTGATCAAATTTTGTGATGCAGCATGAATAGAGTTTGAGACGAGAAAAGCATAGATAGCTAGAGGAGGTTCTTAGGCATTCTTGTCCATCCACTTGGCAAAAGAAGATAAAGCCGAACAATCAAAACAACAAGTGGATGTCCTCGAATGAGTAAAATATGCAATCAGCATGCTCACACAATAAGATAGCAAATGAAATATGTGGCAAAGCATGCACAACCAATTCTAGCATCTATCAAGCAATTTGCGATGACTAGGTCATCTATATATGAGTATATTGACTTAGGAGTCAAGTGAGAACACTTGATCGTAGGTCATACTCATCGGTTAAGCTCAAGTGAGGTTACCACTTTTACATAAAGCATTGTTTTGTTCACATCTTTAGAGTTGCTTTAGCTCAAGTCTTAGAGTAAAGCTCCCCCTAGATGTGATATCCCCCCTAAGAGGGATGAACTAACCTTGGGTTTTGTCGATGATGACTTCATGTAGATATTGAAGATGTGGATGCTCAATGTTGATGTAGATCTCTTGGAGCTATCCATTTGAGTGAATTGCACTTTCAATACCTACATGGGTTAGTCCCACAAGGAACAAACAAGGATATCCATAGACATAGAGTGATGCACACAAAAGATGATGTCCATGAAAACTTTTAGGTTACCTTGTCCCTTGTCTTACCAACAAGAGGGTTTGTGACTCCTTGAACTAGTGCAAGATGTGGAAGTTGATTGCACTTGTTCTTGCCAAAATGATAAGAGTGAAGTATGTTGGCGGAGTCACCCTCAAGAACTCTCTAGTTCTTCTTCTTTTGGATCCACATCATCTTGATGGGAATCCTTGGAGTTGTAGTCGTACTTGATGAAGTGGAACTTGAAGTAGTCTTGGGAATCCACTTGACTAAGGTCTTAGGAGCTTCTTCAAATGCATCAATTTCCTCTTGAAGCTTGTCCTTGCCTTTTTGCTCGTAGTCTTGTGGTGGAAGATCATCTTGAGCTTGTGTCCCCTTGAAAAACTTCTCTTGATGAGGGACAAACTTCGTCTTGGGGTATTGATCTTCTTCCCATTCAACTCCATTGGCATTGAACTTTCGTTCAAAACCAACACCTTGATTCTTCCGGTGCATTCCTTGCTTGCGCACAATTTCCTCGAATTGCTTACTCCCGGCAAGGCTTTGTACACTCCTTTCTCTATAATTCCCTTCAATAAGCTATTTTCTTGCTCAAGTGTAACTTGGCTAAGAGAATCATCAGTGGAATTAAGAGAACTACTAGAAGCAACAATATTGGATTTAGCATGATCATTGTTACTACTAGAGGAAGAATCTTTCTTGTTAGATTTGACTTGAGGCATGCAAGTGGATAAGAGTAAACGCTTGGCAATGTAAGAAGAACTTTTCTTGCGGAGATCATCATTGATTGCCTTTAAGAACTCATGCTCTTGCTCAAGATTGAGCTTTTCAAAGCGTAGTTTCTCATGAGCTCTTAAAAGTTCTCGATGATCTTCGAAGATAGTGTCATGAGCTAACTTAAGAATTTTTAGTTCTTTAGTTAGAGCCTCAATCTTCTCCTTATCATTGTCATTCGTTTTATCTTGATTAGCATGATTAATTGGTTTTTCATCATAGTATTCATCACTAGAGTTGTCACCAAGCAAATCATCACCTAACAAGTCATCTTCATCACTATTGAAATCAACATACTCGGGGTGTGCTACCTTAGGACCTTTGGCCATGAAGCATCTTCCAATTCCTTCATTTGGAGAGTCAAATATGTCGTAGGAGTCGGTTGACACAAGTGCTAGACCGGCAACACCTTCATCTTGAGTATCTTCGGAGTCAGAGTGATAACTTCTCTCGGAGTGGCTGTCGGAGTCGGAGCCGGATACCCATTCACCAACATGAGCTTGATGTCTTCGTCTTGTGTAGCTCCTTGATGATTTTTCCTTCCTTTCCGAATCCTTGCTTCTCCGTGAGTATCTTCGTTCATAACGATCATCTCTACTCCTTCTCTCTCTTGGTGGTGATCCTTTGCTTCTTCTTTTTGGAGAATCTTCTCTTCTCTTGTAGGGAGCCGTACACTCGTTGGAATAGTGTCCGGGTCTTCCAAAATTGTAACAGTTTCTCTCTCGACTAGAAGATCTTTTGTCATTGTAGGACCTTGACTTGGAGCTTCTATCTTTGCTTCTACTCTTGTAGAACTTGTTGAAGTTCTTCACCATTAAGCTCAATTTTTCATTGAAGTCTGGTTTCTCACTTGATGATGTAGGGGCTTCACATGAGGCTTTATAGGCACCACTTGATTTGTTGTGAAGTTCCTCTTTATCCTTAAGTGACATCTCATGAGCAACAATTCTTCTAATCACTTCCGTTGGCTTGAGATCTTTGTAATTGGGCATCATTTGGATCAATGTGCACACGGTATCATATTTTCCATCCAAGGCTCTTAGGATCTTCTTGATGATGAATCTATTGGTCATCTCTTCACTTCCTAAGCCGGCAATCTCATTTGTGATGAGAGCAAGCCTAGAGTACATTTCAGCGACACCTTCACCATCCTTCATCTTGAACTTGTCAAGTTGGCTTTGAAGCACATCCAACTTGGATTCCTTGACGGAGTCGGTACCTTCGTGCATATCAATCAAAGTGTCCCAAATTTCCTTTGCATTCTCAAGGCGGCTGATTTTGTTGAATTCTTCGGGGCATAATCCGTTGAAGAGAATATCACAAGCTTGAGCATTGTATTGCAACATCTTCAACTCATCCGTGGTAGCTTCATGGTTTGGTTCTCTCCCATCAAAGAAGTCACCTTGCAAACCAACACACACAATAGCCCATACAGCGGGGTTATGTCCAAGAATATGCATTTTCATTTTATGCTTCCAACTAGCAAAACTAGTACCATCAAAGTAAGGACCTCTACGGTGATAATTTCCCTCGCTAGACGCCATACTCTCCTAGGTTGTGAAACCAAGGCTATGACCACCAAAAGCTATGGAGATCAAGTAAATGGAGACCAAAGCTCTGATACCACTTGTAGGATCGAAAGTATGTCTAGAGGGGGGGTGATTAGACTACTTGACCAAATAAAACTTAACCTTTTCCCAATTTTAGTTCTTGGCAGATTTTAGCTATTTTAGGATAAGTCAAGCAATCATCACATAATTTAAGCAAGCATGCAAAGAGTATATTGGCAGCGGAAAGTAAAGCATGCAACTTGCAAGAATATAAAGGAAAGGGTTTGGAGAATTCAAACGCTATTGGAGACACGGATGTTTTTCCCGTGGTTTGGATAGGTGGTGCTATCCTACATCCACGTTGATGGAGACTTCAACCCACGAAGGGTAACGGTTGCGCGAGTCCACACAGGGCTCCACCCAAGGGCAACGGTTGCGCGAGTCCATGGAGGGCTCCACCCACGAAGGGTCCACGAAGAAGCAACCACCCACAAAGGGTCCACGAAGAAGCAACCTTGTCTATCCCACCATGGCCATCGCCCACGAAGGACTTGCCTCACTAGCGGTAGATCTTCACGAAGTAGGCGATCTCCTTGCCCTTACAAACTCCTTGGTTCAACTCCACAATCTTGTCGGAGGCTCCCAAGTGACACCTAGCCAATCTAGGAGACACCACTCTCCAAGAAGTAACAAATGGTGTGTAGGTAATGAACTCCTTGCTCTTGTGCTTCAAATGATAGTCTCCCCAACACTCAACTCTCTCTCATAGGATTTGAATTTGGTGGAAAGAAGATTTGAGTGGAAAGCGACTTGGGAAGGCTAGAGATCAAGATTCATATGGTAGGAATGGAATGTCTTGATCTCAACACATGAGTAGGTGGTTCTCTCTCAGAACAAATGAGTTGGAATGATGTGTGTGTTCTGATGGCTCTCTCACTTAATGAGAAAGAGGTGGAGGGGTATATATAGCCTCCACACAAAATCCAACCGTTACACAATTTTCCAATCTCGGTGGGACCGAATAAATAAACTCGGTCTGACCGAAAATGTAAACCTAGTGACCGTTAGGAATTTCGGTGGGACTGACATGCAACTCGGTAGGACAGATTCGGTTAGGGTTTGGGCATAACGTAATCTCGGTGAGACCGATTACACAAACTCGGTGAGACCGAATTTGGTAACTAGCTAAACAGAGAGTTGGTCAGGCAAACTCGGTGGGACCGATTTGCTCTTTCGGTGAGACCGAGTGGAACTCGGTGAGACCGAAAAGTTACAAAGGGGAAACACTGAGTTTACATTGCAATCTCGGTGGGACCGATTCGCTCTTTCGGTGGGACCGAAAAGTTACGAAAGGGAAACAGAGAGTTTGCAACCCCATCTCGGTGGGACCGAGAACCTTATCGGTAGAACCAAATTGCTAGGGTTTGGCAGTGGCTAATGACAAGTGAAACTCGGTGGTGCCGGATAGGAAAAATCGGTAGGACCGAGTTTGGCTTAGAGTTTAGGTCATATGTGGATATGGGAAAGTAGTTGAGGGTTTTGGAGCATATCACTAAGCACATGGAGCAAGAGGCTCATTAAGCAACACCTCATCCCTCCTTGATAGTATTGGCTTTTCCTATGGACTCAATGACCGAGGAAAGCTTGCCGCCGTGAGCTTGCCGCCGTGACCTTGCCGGCGAAAGCTTGCCGCCATGACAGTGACCTTGCCGGGGAAAGCTTGCCGCCGTGACAGTAACCTTGCCGGGGAAAGCTTGCCGCCGTGAACAGTGACCTTGCCGGGGAAAGCTTGCCGCCGTGACAGTAACCTTGCCGGGGAAAGCTTGCCGCCATGAACAGTGACCTTGCCGGGGAAAGCTTGCCGGGGAAGAGCCAATCCATTGTCCTTAGCATTTTGAGGGTTCCACTTTCACATCCATGCCATGCCAATCATTGAGCTTTCCTGAAATAATCATCTTGGAATAGCATTAGCTCAATGAGCTATATGTTGTTATGAATTACCAAAACCACCTAGGGATAGTTGCACTTTCACCCCTGCCTCATGGGCCCACGGTGGCCCTCCTCCACTTATTCCTGCACCCACACACTTCTTCTTCCTCCCACAAACACGAATATCCAGCTCAAGCACGAGTTCTAGCTCATTTTGCTGTGATTTTCGATCTCCTTGCTCAAAGCACCTCTCACAAAACTGCTTGGGGAGATTGTTCCTTGGTATGTGACTCCTCTGTTGGTCCAATTAGTTTTTGTTCTAGTGCTTTATTCATTGCAAATTTTTGCTGCTTAGGTGACCCTATTCTTGAGCTTGCATGTCAAATTTATATGGTCAAAAGTAGTTTTGATGCATGATATAAGCCCTAGGCACTTGTAGGAGTAGTTGCTATCAATATTGAGTTTAGTTTACTTTTATTTTGAAGTTACTAAAAAAATTCAGATTTTTTCAGAAAATGATGAAGAGACTTTTGAGGGGCTCGTCGAGCCAAAGCTTGAAGGAAAAGGCACCGAAGCCTAAGTATAATTTGCCTCGCACCGTGGAGGTTCGGACGTGTGAATGGCCTTCCGATGATTTCTTGAGAGCAGCCAGGATTTATGAAGATTTTCATGAATTGGCTAAGAATGCAGGCCTCACCGATTTCCTCCACGACCAATGCAATCAGTATCTCTTACTCACAAATATCTTTTTGCAGAACTTTCATTTCCATTCTAGGAGCTCACCACCTACGGTGGAGTTTTATTTATATGATGAGCATAAGGAGATGTCACTTTATGATTTTTGTCAGGTTTGTTTGGTCCCTTTCGAGGGCAAGACAGAAGAACCACATCGCGAGGATGTGGACGGGTTTATTGATACTATCACTGTAGGGGGAACAAGGAAGGTTTCCGATGCACGAATCACTAGCATACATTTTCCTGTTTTACGTTAGTTTGCATTATTTGCTAGTCGTTGTTTAATTGGTCACGGAAACTGTGGAAACCTTAGTATCCCTGATATTTTATTTTGCTCCACGGTTTATAGGGTGATAACTCTGTTAGCATGGGCAGCATTATCGCTAAACGGTTAAGTCTGAACCGTACCAAGGGCCCCATCTTTGGAGGCATCTATGCTTCACGCCTAGCTGCACATTTTAACATACCTATTAGGCATTATGAGAAGGAAGAAAAAGTGTTGCCTCGTGTTTATCTAGATTATAAAAGTATGGTGGCACATGATTTTATTGTTAAGAATAGGGAAGGAGAGCTTAAATACAAATTGTTCTTTAATAAAAATCATCCTGAGACTATTACCATGCCTGCTCCTTCTTTGTTTGATTTATCTATAGGCTAGTACCTTGTTCCGTTGAAGGCTATTCACGCCTATCGGAACCCTGCACCAGCCATGGAGCCAAAGCCGGAACCACAAGTTGATCCTTCACGATAGTCTAATTACCAGTGGGATCCGGAGATGATTGTCAACCAGTGGCAATCGGAGTCTTCCTCTTCTTCTTCTCAGTACGACCCCAACTACTATTATGGATATCCGCCAGGCCAGCCGTGGCCATAGACCAACTTGCGCCAAAAGCCTAAGCTTGGGGGAATACGTATTTCCCACTGACATTACATTTATGTTCACACACTCATTGCTAGATGTCGGTGCTCATACTTTTTCATTGTATCATCCATGCTAGTTTATTTTCCTTTTTATGCTTTCTTCTTGTGTGTTTAATAAACCTTAAGAAAAACCAAAAAAATTAATTGTAGCTTTTAATTAGTTTACTTTCCATGCTTGCAGTACTAATTAAAAAGAAAACCCAAAAAGATTTCATGTTCTTCTTTTGCTTGTTGGGAGCTTTCCCGTGTAAATAGTTTTATTTCTTTTATTTTCTCTGGGGGTCGATAGGAGAAGACCATAATTAAATTGTTGAAGTGGCTCTTATATGCATTATTGTTGATCTGACAAAAGAGCCCATATTGCCTTGTCTTCTCATGTTTATTGAATGCCTGCAGATTCTAGCTTAGTCCAATGCACGCGCACTATATTATTATTCACATCGTTCGGTCGTGCAAGTGAAAAGCAATTATGATGATATATATATGATGGACTGAATGAGATGAGAAAAGCTGGTATGAACTCGACCTATTTTGTTTTTGTAAATATGATTAGTTCATCATTCCTAATTCAGCCTATTATGAATAAACATGTTTGCAATGACAACTAGAGATCATAGTTTCTTGTGTCATGCTTGATTAGCTATGAGTTATAATGGTTTACCTTGCGTGCCAACATGCTATTAAAATGGTTGTGATGTGGTATGATAGGGTGGTATCCTCCTCTGAATGATTTAAGTGACTTGACTTGGCACATGTTCACGCATGTAGTTGAAACAAAATCAACATAGCCTTCACGATATTTATGCTCATGGTGGATTATATCTTACTCATGCTTGCATTCGGTGTTGATTAATTTTAATGCATGTTCATGACTGTTGTCGCTCTCTAGCTGGTCGCTTCCCAGTCTTTTGCTAGCCTTCACCTGTACTAAGCGGGAATACTGCTTGTGCATCCAATCCCTTAAACCCCAAAGTTATTCCACATGAGTCCACTATACCTACCTATATACGGTATCTACCTGCCGTTCCAAGTAAATTTGTATGTGCCAAACTCTAAACCTTCAAATAAATATCATGTTTTGTATGCTCGAATAACTCATGTATCAACTAGGGTTGTCTGTATCTTCCATGTTAGGCGGGTTATTCTCAAGAGGAGTGGACTCCGCTCCTCACTCACGAGATAAATGGCTGGTCACCGGGATGCCCAGTCCCATGCTTTATGCAAACTAAATCAAAATAATTGCAAACAAAACTCCCCTTGGGACTCTTGTTAGTTGGAGGCACTCGTTGTTTTGAGCAAGCCATGGATTGATGCTTGTTGGTGGAAGGGGGAGTATAAACTTTACCATTCTGTTTGGGAACCACCTATAATGTGTGTAGCATGGAAGATATTGCCGTCTCTTGGTTGTTATGTTGACAATGAAAGTATACCACTCAAAATATTATTCACCTCTATTTCAAAACCGAGCTCTGGCACCTCTACAAATCCCTGCTTCCCTCTGCGAAGGGCCTATCTATTTACTTTTAAGCTGAGTCATCACCCTCTCATTAAAAAGTACCAGTTGGAGAGCACCGCTGTCATTTGCATTCATTACTGTTAGTTTACATCGAGTATGACTTGACTGGATCTCTTTTACCATGAATTACAATGTCTAGTCAGTCCTTGGTCTTTAAAGGTGCTCTGCATTTATGTTTTGTGGTCTCAGAAAGGGCTAGCGAGATACCACCTTGTTATGTCATATTATGATTGTTTTGAGAAAGTGTTGTCATCCGAGATTTATTATTATTGCTCGCTAGTTGATTATGCTATTGATATGAGTAAACTTCAGACCTAAGTGTTATTGCGAGTGTGGTTAGTTATAATATTTGCTGAAAACTAGAATGCTGGCTTTACATATTTACAACAACAAGAGCAAATAGAGTTTGTAAAAGTTTTTCTTTATCACTTTTAGTTTGTCAACTGAATTGCCTTTGCCCTATCTACTTTAAGCTGAAAGCCAATTATGATGATATATAAGGTTTAAGCTTGGGGGAGTTGATATGTCTCCGTTATATCTACTTTTCCAAACACCTTTGCCCTTGCTTTGGACTCTAACTTGCATGATTTGAATGGAACTAACCCGGACTGACGTTGTTTTCAGCAGAATTACCATGGTGTTGTTTACGTGCAGAAACAAACGTTCTCGGAATGACCTGAAACTTCACGGAGCACCTTTTGGAAAATATAAAAAAATACCTGCAAAAGATGAAGGCCAGGGGGCCCACCAGATGTCCATGAGGGTGGGGGCGCGCCCCCTACCTCGTGGGCCCCTGGTGCCTCTCCGACTCCAACTCCATATATTGTGTTTCGGGGAGAAAAAAATCAAAGAGAAGAATTCATTGTGTTTTACGATACGGAGCCGCCGCCAAGCCCTAAAACCTCTCGGGAGGGCTGATCTGGAGTCCGTTCGGGGCTCTGGAGAGGGAAATCCTTCACCAGCGTCATCATCAACCTTCCTCCATCACCAATTTTATGATGCTCACCGCCGTGTGTGAGTAATTCCATCGTAGGTTTGCTGGACGGTGATGGGTTGGATGAGATTTATCATGTAATCGAGTTAGTTTTGTTAGGGTTTGATCCCTAGTATCCAATATGTTCTGAGATTGATGTTGCTATGACTTTGCTATGCTTAAAGCTTGTCACTAGGGCCCGAGTGCCATGATTTCAGATTTGAACCTATTATGTTTTCATCAATATATGAGTGTTCTTGATCCTATCTTGCAAGTCTATAGTCACCTATTATGTGTTATGATCCATTAACCCCGAAGTGACAATAATCGGGATACTTACCGGTGATGACCGTAGTTTGAGGAGTTCATGTATTCACTATGTGTTAATGCTTTGGTCCGATACTTTATTAAAAGGAGGCCTTAATATCCCTTAGTTTCCATTAGGACCCCGCTGCCACGGGAGGGTAGGACAAAAGATGTCATGCAAGTTCTTTTCCATAAGCACGTATGACTATATTCGAAATACATGCCTACATTACATTGATGAATTGGAGCTAGTTCTGTGTCACCCTAGGTTATGACTGTTGCATGATGAACCGCATCCAGCATAATTCTCTATCACCGATCCATTGCCTACGAGCTTTCCATATATTGTTCTTTGCTTATTTACTTTTCCGTTGCTATTGCTATCATCACTACAAAATACCAAAAACATTACTTTTGCTATCATTACCTTTTGCTACCGTTACTACTACTATCATATTACTTTGCTACTAAATACTTTTCTGCAGATATTAAGTTTCCAGGTGTGGTTGAATTGACAACTCAGCTGGTAATACTTGAGAATATTCTTTGGCTCCCCTTGTGTCGAATCAATAAATTTGGGTTGAATACTCTACCCTCGAAAACTATTACGATCCCCTATACTTGTGGGTTATCATTGATGTGAGAATATCTTCTCCTTTTTGTCTTCTCCACAAGCACCATTCTATTCCACCTATAGTATTATGTCCATGGCTCACGCTCATGTATTGCGTGAAGATTGAAAAAGTTTGAGAACATCAAAAGTATGAAACAATTGCTTGGCTTGTCATCGGGTTTATGCATGATTTAAATATTTTGTGTGATGAAGATAGAGCATAGGAAGACTATATGATTTTGTAGGGATAGCTTTCTTTGGCCATGTTATTTTGAGAAGACATGATTAATTTGTTAGTATGCTTGAAGTATTATTGTTTTTATGTCAATATTGAACTTTTGTCCTGAATCTTTCGGATCTGAACATTCATGCCACAATAAAGAAAATTACATTGATAAATATGTTAGGTAGCATTCCACATCAAAAATTCTGTTTTTATCATTTACCTTCCCGAGGACGAGCAGGAATTAAGCTTGGGGATGCTTGATACGCCTCCAACGTATCTATAATTTTTGATTGTTCCATCCTATTATATTATCCATCTAGGATGTTTTATGTGAATTTATATGCTATTTTATATGATTTTTGGGACTAACCTATTAACCTAGAGCCCAGGGCCAGTTTCTGTTTTTCCTTGTTTTTGAGTTTTACGAAAAAGGAAAACCAAACAGAGTCCAATTG
This sequence comes from Triticum dicoccoides, assembly GCF_002162155.2. NCBI lineage: Eukaryota > Viridiplantae > Streptophyta > Magnoliopsida > Poales > Poaceae > Triticum > Triticum dicoccoides. The sequence continues at coordinate 578,582,801 of NC_041384.1, read as the reverse complement.
ACCTGAAATTTCATGGAGATCATTTTTGGAGCAGAAGAAGCCCATGGAGTACCGGAGATGGGCCAGAAGAGTCCTGAGGCCACCACAAGGGTGGGGGGCGCGCCCTACCCTCCTAGGCACGCCCCCCTACCTTGTGGCCGCCTCAGGGAGCCCCTGACTTGTTCCCGACTCCAACACCTCTTATATAACCCCAAACTTCCAGAAAGAAACCTAGATCGGGAGTTCTGCCGCCTCAAGCCTCTGTAGCCACCAAAACCAATCTAGACCCGTTCTGGCACCCTGCCGGAGGGGGGGATCACTCTTCGGTGGCCACCTTCATCATCTCGGCACTCTCCATGGCGAGGAGGGAGTAGTTCACCCTCGGGGCTGAGGGTATGTACCAGTAGCTATGTGTTTGATCTCTCTCTCTCTCGTGTTCTTGATTCGGCATGATCTTGATGTATCGCGAGCTTTGCTATTATAGTTGGATCTTATGATGTTTCTCCCCATCTATTATCTTGTAATGGATTGAGTTTCCCCTTTGAAGTTATCTTATCAGATTGAGTCTTTAAGGATTTGAGAACACTTGATGTATGTCTTGCATGTGCTTATTTGTGGTGACAATGGGATATCACGTGATCCACTTCATGTATGTTTTGGTGATCAACTTGCGAGTTTCGTGACCTCGTGAACTTATGCATAGGGTTTGGCACACGTTTTCGTCTTGACTCTCCGGTAGAAACTTTGGGGCACTCTTTGAAGTTCTTTGTGTTGGTTGAATAGATGAATCAGAGATTGTGTGATGCATATCGTATAATCATACCCAAGGATACTTGAGGTGACATTGGAGTATCTAGGTGACATTAGGGTTTTGGTTGATTTGTGTCTTAAGGTGTTATTCTAGTACGAACTCTAGGATAGATTGAACCGAAAGAATAGCTTCGTGTTATTTTACTACAGACTCTTGAATAGATCGATCAGAAAGGATAACTTTGAGGTGGTTTCGTACCCTACAATAATCTCTTCGTTTGTTCTCCGCTATTAGTGACTTTGGAGTGACTCTTTGTTGCATGTTGAGGGATAGTTATATGAGCTAATTATGTTATTATTGTTGAGAGAACTTGCACTGGTGAAAGGATGAACCCTAGGCCTTGTTTCCTAGCATTGCAATACCGTTTCTGCTCACTTTTACCATTTGTTATCTTGCTGTTTTTATAATTTCAGATTACAAAAACCTTTATCTATCATCCATATTGCACTTGTATCACCATCTCTTCGCCGAACTAGGGCACCTATGCAATTTACCATTGGATTGGATGTGTTGGGGACACAAGAGACGCTTTGTTATTTGGTTGCAGGGTTGCTTGAGAGAGACTATCTTCATCCTACGCCTCCCACAGATTGATAAACCTTAGGTCATCCACTTGAGGGAAATTTGCTACTGTCCTACAAACCTCTGCACTTGGAGGCCCAACAACGTCTACAAGAAGAAGGTTGTGTAGTAGACATCGGATACTTCAATAAGAATCTTTCAATGAAAGACCTCGGTGAAGCTACTTATATATTGGGCATCAAAATCTATAGAGATAGATCAAGATGCTTATTTGGACTTTCACAAAGCACATACCTTGATAAAGTTTTGAAGAAGTTGAAAATGGATCAAGCAAAGAAAGGGTTCTTGCCTGTGTTACAAGGTGTGAAGTTGAGTCAGACTCAATGCCCGGCCTCTGCAGAAGATAGAGAGAAAATGAAAGTCATTCCCTATGCTTCAGCCATAGGTTCTATCATGTATGCAATGTTGTGTACCAGACCTGATGTGTGCCTTGCTATTAGTTTAGCAGGGAGGTACCAAAGTAATCTAGGAGCGGATCACTGGACAGCGGTCAAGAACATCCTGAAATATCTAAAAAGGACTATCGATGCAAGCTTTGACAATTGCTACGTCTTGAACTTGCGTTGGTTTTCCCCAAAGAGGAAGGGATGATGCAGCAGAGTAGCGTAAGTATTTCCCTCAGTTTTTGAGAACCAAGGTATCAATCTAGTAGGATACCACACTCAAGTCCCTCGTACCTGCACAAAGCGATAGCTACTCGCAACCAATGCGATTAGGGGTTGTCAAGCCCTTCACGGTGACTTACGAGAGTGAGATCTGATAGATATAATATTTTTGGTATTTTTGGTATAAAGATGCAAAGTAAAAAAGTAAAAGCAAAGCAAGATTAAAGTAATGGAGATTGATATGATGAGAATAGACCCGGGGGCCATAGGTTTCACTAGTGGCTTCTCTCAAGAGCATAAGTATTCTACGGTGGGTGAACAAATTACTGTTGAGCAATTGACAGAATTGAGCATAGTTATGAGAATATCTAGGGATGATCATGTATATAGGCATCATGTCTGTGACAAGTAGGTCGAAACGATTCTGCATCTACTACTATTACTCCACTCATCGACCGCTATCCAGCATGCATCTAGAGTATTAAGTTAAAAACAGAATAACGCCTTAAGCAAGATGACATGATGTAGAGAGATAAATTCATGCAATATGAAATAAACCACATCTTGTTATCCTCGATGGCAATGATACAATACGTGCCTTGCTGCCCCTTCTGTCACTGGGTAAGGACACCGCAAGATCGAACCTAAAGCTAAGCACTTCTCCCATGGCAAGAACTACCAATCTAGTTGGCCAAACCAAACGGATAATTCGAAGAGACTTTCAAAGATAACCAATCATACATAAAAGAATTCAAAGAAGATTCAAATATTATTCATAGATAGACTTGATCATAAACCCACAATTCATCGGTCTCAACAAACACACCGCAAAAAGAAGATTACATCGAATAGATCTCCACAAGAGAGGAGAGAACTTTGTATTGAGATTCAAAGAGAGATAAGAAGCCATCTAGCTACTAACTATGGACCCGAAGGTCTGAGGTAAACTACTCACACTTCATCGGAGAGGCTATGATGATGTAGAAGCCCTCCGTGATGACGGCCCTCTTTCGGCGGAGCTCCGGAACAGGCCCCAAGATGGGATCTCGTGGATACAGAAAGTTGCGGCGGTGGAATTAGGTTTTTGGCTCCTGTTCTAATCGTTTGGGGGTACGTGTATATATAGGAGGAAGAAGTACGTCGGAGGAGCAACGAGGGGCCCACGAGGCAGGGGGCGCGCCCCCCACCCTCGTGACCGCCTCGTTTGTTCCTTAGAGCAGGGTCCAAGTCTCCTGGATCACGTTCGGTGAGAAAATCACGTTCCCGAAGATTTTATTCCGTTTGGACTCCGTTTGATATTCCGTTTCTTCGAAACACTGAAATAGGCCAAAAAAACAGCAATTCTGGGCTGGGCCTCCGGTTAATAGGTTAGTCCCAAAAGTAATATAAAAGTGGAAAATAAAGCCCAATATAGTCCAAAACAGTAGATAATATAGCATGGAGCAATCAAAAATTATAGATACGTTGGAGACGTATCGGGCATCCCCAAGCTTAATTCCTGCTCGTCCTCGAGTAGGTAAATGATAAAAAAGAATTTTTGATGCGGAGTGCTACTTGGCATAATTTCAATGCAAATCTTCTTAATTGTGGTATGAATATTCAGATTATAAAGATTCAAGACAAAAGTTTATATTGACATAAAAAATAATAATACTTCAAGCATACTAATAAAGCAATTATGTCTTCTCAAAATAACATGGCCAAAGAAAGTTATCCCTACAAAATCATATAGTCTGGCTATGCTCCATCTTCACCACACAAAGTATTTAAATCATGCACAACCCCGATTACAAGCCAAGCAATTGTTTCATACTCTAACTTTTTCAAAACTTTTTCAATCTTCACGCAATACATGAGCGTGAGCCATGGATATAGCACTATAGGTGGAATAGAATGGTGGTTGTGGAGAAGACAAAAAGGAGAAGATGGTCTCACATCAACTAGGCATATCAACGGGCTATGGAGATGCCCATCAATAGATAACAATGTGAGTGAGTAGGGACTGCCATGCAACGGATGCACTAGAGCTATAAGTATATGAAAGCTCAAAAAGAAACTAAGTGGGTGTGCATCCAACTTGCTTGTTCACGAAGACCTAGGGCAATTTTTGAGGAAGCCCATCATTGGAATATACAAGCCAAGTTCTATAATGAAAAATTCGCACTAGTATATGAAAGTGATAACATGAGTGACTCTCTACTATGAAGATCATGGTGCTACTTTGAAGCACAAGTGTGGTAAAAGGATAGTAACATTGTCCCTTCTCTCTTTTTCTCTCATTTTTTTATTTTTTTATTTGGGCCTTTTTCTTTTTTTATGGCCTCTTTTTCTTTTCTTTATTTGGGCTTCTTTGGCCTCTTTTTTTTATTTTTTTATTTTATTTTTCGTCCGAAGTCTCATCCCGACTTATGGGGGAATCATAGTCTCCATCATTCTTTCCTCACTGGGACAATGCTCTAATAACGATGATCGTCACACTTTTATTTTTCTTATAACTCAACAATTACAACTCGATACTTAGAACAAAATATGACTCTATGTGAATGCATCCGACGGTGTACCGGGATATGCAATATGACAATGGTGGAGTGTGTCATGATGAACTAGATGGTGGAAAGTTGCATGGCAATATATCTCGGAATGGCTATGGAAATGCCATAATAGGTAGGTATGGTGGCTGTTTTGAGGAAGGTATAGGTGTATGATACCAGCGAAAGGTGCGCGGTATTAGAGAGGCTAGCAAAGGTGGAAGGGTGAGAGTGTGTATAATCCATGGACTCAACATTAGTCATAAAGAACACATATACTTATTGCAAAAATCTAGAAGTTAACAAAGCAAAGTATTACGCGCATGCTCCTAGGGGGATAGATTGGTAGGAAAAGACCATCGCTCATCCCCGACCGCCACTCATAAGGAAGACAATCAATAAACAAATCATGCTCCGACTTCATCACATAACGGTTCACCATACGTGCATGCTACGGGAATCACAAACCTTAACACAAGTATTCTTTAAATTCACAACTACTCAACTAGCATGACTTTAATATTATCACCTCCATATCTCAAAACAATCATCATGCTTCAATCTTTTCTTAGTATTCAACACACTCAAAAGAAAGTTTCACAAATCTTGAATACTAAGCATATTATTATTAAGCAAATTACCATGCTATTAAGACTCCCAAAATAATTTAAGTGAAGCATGGAGATCAATAGTTTCTTTAAAACAAATCCACCACCGTGCTCTAAAATATCTAAGTGAAGCACATAGAGCAAAATTATAACGCTCAAAAGATATAAGTGAAGCACATAGAGCAAAACTACTATGCTCAAAAGATATAAGTGAAGCACATAGAGTATTCTATCAAATTTTAATTCATGTATGGCTATCTCAAAAGGTGTGTACAGCAAGGATGATTGTGGCATACTAAGACACAAATACACAAATAATACAAGACGCTTCAAGCAAAACACATATCATGTTGGTGAATAAAAATATAGCTCCAAGTAATTACCGATGGAAGTGGACGAAAGAGGGGATGCCTTCCGGGGCATCCCCAAGCTTTGACTTTTTGGTGTCCTTGGATTATCTTGGGGGTGCCATGGGCATCCCCAAGCTTAGGCTCTTGCCACTCCTTGTTCCATGATCCATCAAAAGAATTCACCCAAAACTTGAAAACTTCACAACACAAAACTCAAAATAGAAAACTCGTGAGCTCCGTTAGCGAAAGAAAACAAAAGACCACTTCAAGGTCCTGTAATGAACTCATTATTTATTTATATTAGTGTTAAACCTATTTTATTCCAACTTATCTATGGATTATAAACTATTTTACTAGCCATAGATTCATCAAAATAAGCAAACAACACACGAAAAACAGAATCTATCAAAAACAGAACAGTCTGTAGTAATCTGTAGCTAGCGCAAGATCTGGAACCCAAAAATTCTAAAATAAATTGCTGGACGTGAGGAATTTATCTATTAATAATCTTCAAAAATAATTAACTAAATATCACTCTTAAAATAAAAATGACAGCAGTTCTCGTGAGCACTAAAGTTTCTGTTTTTTACAGCAAGTTCAACAAGACTTTCCCCAAGTCTTCCCAACGGTTCTACTTGGCACCAACACTAATTAAACACAAAAAAAAATCAAAACAGAGGCTAAATAATTTATTTATTACTAAACAGGAGCAAAAGGTAAGGAATAAAAATAAAATTGGGTTACCTCCCAACAAGCGCTATCGTTTAACGCCCCTAGCTAGGCATAAAAGCGAGGATAGATCTAGGTATTGCCATCTTGGGTAGGCAATCCATAAGTGGCTCTCATGATAGTTTCATATGGTAATTTTATTTTCTTTCTTGGAAAGTGTTCCATGACCTTTTTTAATGGAAATTTAAATCTAATATTCCCTTCCTTCATATCAATAATCGCACCAACCGTTCTAAGGAAAGGTCTACCAAGAATAATAGGGCAAGAAGGATTGCAATCAATATCGAGAACAATGAAATATACGGGCACATAATTCCTATTTGCAACAATAAGAACATCATTAATCCTTCCCATAGGTTTCTTAATAGTGGAATCTGCAAGATGCAAGTTTAGAGAGCAATCATCAAAGTTACGGAAATCTAGTAAATCACACAAAGTCTTGGGAATAGTAGAGACACTAGCACCCAAATCACACAAAGCATAAAACTCATGATCTTTAATTTTAATTTTAATAGTTGGTTCCCACTCATCATAGAGTTTTCTAGGGATAAAAACTTTCAACTCAAGTTTTTCTTCATAAGATTGCATCAAGGCATCAACAATATGTTCGGTGAAGGCTTTATTTTGACTATAAGCATGTGGAGAATTTAGCACGGATTGCAACAAGGAAACACAATCAATTAAAGAGCAACTTTCATAATTAAATTCCTTGAAATCCAATATAGTGGGTTTAGCAACATCTAGATTTTTATTTCTTTCAATCCCACTTTCATCAATTTCATCATTAAGATCTAAACACTCCGAATTTTTAGAACGCCTTCTAGGTAAAGGAAGATCATATTCAGTTTCATCAAGATTCATATTGCAAAATAAAAATTTAATAGGAGACACATCAATAACTTTTAGATCTTCATCTTGATTTTCATAGGTATTGGAAGAACACGCTTTAATAAAGGCATCTTTGGAAGCACGCATCCTAGAGGTTCTTTCCTTGCACTCATCAATGGAAATTCTCATGGCTTTAAGAGACTCATTGATATCATGCTTAGGAGGAATAGATCTAAGCTTTAAAGAATCAACCTCAAGAGAAATTCTATCAACGTTTCTAGCCAAATCATCAACTTTAAGCAATTTCTCCTCAAGCAAAGCATTAAAATTCTTTTGTGAATTCATAAACTCTTTAACACTATTCTCAAATTCAGAGGGCATCTTATTATAATTTCCATAAGAGTTGTTGTAGGAATTACCATAATTATTAGAAGGATTACTAGGATATGGCCTAGGATTAAAATTCCCTCTATAAGCGTTGTTACCAAAATTATTCCTACCAACAAAATTCACATCCATAGATTCATTGTTATTCTCAATCAAAGTAGACAAAGGCATATCATTAGGATCAGAAGAAACACTCTTAGTAGCAAATAATTTCATAAGTTCATCCATCTTTCCACTCAACACATTAATTTCTTCTATCGCATGCACTTTTTTATTAGAAGATCTTTCAGTATGCCATTGAGAATAATTAACCATAATATTATCTAGGAGTTTAGTATCATCTCCTAAAGTGATTTCCATAAAAGTGCCTCCCACGGCCGAATCTAAAAGAATTCTAGAAGCAAAATTCAATCCAACATAAAAAATTTGTATGATCATCCACAAATTCAAACCATGAGTAGGGCAATTACATATCATTAATTTCATTCTCTCCCAAGCTTGTGCAACATGTTCATGATCAAGTTGTTTAAAGTTCATAATATCGTTTCTAAGAGAGATGATCTTAGCGGGAGGAAAATACTTAGAGATAAAAGCATCTTTGCACTTGTTCCATGAATCAATACTATTCTTAGGCAAAGACAAAAACCAAGCTTTAGCATGATCTCTAAGCAAAAAAGGAAATAGCTTCAATTTAACGACATCATTATTGACATCTTTTTTCTTTTGCATATCACATAAATCAATGAAGCTATTCAGATGAGTAGCAGCATCTTCACTAGGAAGGCCAGCGAATTGATCTTTCATAACAAGATTCAACAAAGCAGTATTAATTTCACAAGATTCAGCATCGGTAAGAGGAGCAATCGGAGTGCTAAGGAAATCATTATTGTTGGTATTGGTGAAGTCACACAATCTAGTAGTATCTTGAGCCATCGTGACAAGAAAGCAAACTAACACATGAGCAAACAAAAAGCAAGCGGGCAAAAAGAGGCAAATAGAGAGGGAGGATAGGGAGAGAGAGAGAGGGCGAATAAAACGGCAAGGATGAATTGGGGGGAGAGGAAAACGAGAGGCAAATGGCAAATAATGTAATACGAGAGATAGGAATTGTGACGGGTACTTGGTATGTTGACTTTTTGCGTAGACTCCCCGGCAATGGCGCCAGAAATCCTTCTTCCTACGTCTTGAGCTTGCGTTGGTTTTCCCCGAAGAGGAAGGGATGATGCAGCAGAGTAGCGTAAGTATTTCCCTCAGTTTTTGAGAACCAAGGTATCAATCCAGTAGGAGCCCACACTCAAGTCCCTCGTACCTGCACAAAGCGATAGCTACTGACAACCAACGCGATTAGGGGTTGTCAAGCCCTTCATGGTCACTTACGAGAGTGAGGTCTGATAGATATAATATTTTTGGTATAAAGATGCAAAGTAAAAAAGTAAAAGCAAAGCAAGATTAAAGTAATGGAGATTGATATGATGAGAATAGACCCGGGGGCCATAGGTTTCACTAGTGGCTTCTCTCAAGAGCATAAGTATTCTACGGTGGGTGAACAAATTACTGTTGAGCAATTGACAGAATTGAGCATAGTTATGAGAATATCTAGGCATGATCATGTATATAGGCATCACGTCCATGACAAGTAGATCGAAACGATTCTGCATCTACTACTATTACTCCACTCATCGACCGCTATCCAGCAAGCATCTAGAGTATTAAGTTAAAAACAGAGTAACGCCTTAAGCAAGATGACATGATGTAGAGAGATAAATTCATGCAATATGAAATAAACCCCATCTTGTTACCCTCGATGGCAACGATACAATACGTGCCTTGCTGCCCCTTCTGTCACTGGGTAAGGACACCGTAAGATCGAACTCAAAGCTAAGCACTTATCCCATGGCAAGAACTACCAATCTAGTTGGCCAAACCAAACGGATAATTCGAAGAGACTTGCAAAGATAGCCAATCATACATAAAAGAATTCAGAGAAGATTCAAATATTATTCATAGATAGACTTGATCATAAACCCACAATTCATTGGTCTCAAAAATAATATAAAAGTGGAAAATAAAGCCCAATATAGTCCAAAACAGTAGATAATATAGCATGGAGCAATCAAAAATTATAGATACGTTGGAGACGTCTCAACAATGATCCGGATGACTCTAAGTCACAAACCGGATATGTATGTTTACTAAATGGTGGAGCTGTCAGTTGGTGCAGTTCCAAGCAGAGCGTCGTGGCGGGATCTAAATGTGAAGCGGAGTACATAGCTGCTTCGTAAGCAGCAAATGAAGGAGTTCCTATCCGATCTAGGTGTCATACCTAGTGCATTGGGTCCAATGAAAATATTTTGTGACAATACTGGTGCAATTGCCTTGGCAAAGGAATCCATATTTCAGAAGGGAACCAAGCACATCAAGAGACACTTTAATTCCATCTGCGATCAAGTCAAGGAGGGAGATATAGAGATTTGCAAGATACATACGGATCTGGATGTTGCAGACCCGTTGAATAAGCCTCTCTCACGAGCAAAACATGATCAGCACCAAGACTCCATGGGTGTTAGAATCATTACAATGTAATCTAGATTATTGACTCTAGTGCAAGTGGGAGACTGAAGGAAATATGCCCTAGAGGCAATAATAAAGTTGTTATTTATATTTCCTTATATCATGATAAATGTTTATTATTCATGCTATAATTGTATTAACTGGAAACTTAGTACATGTTTGAATACATAGACAAACATAGTGTCACTAGTATGCCTCTACTTGACTAGCTCATTGATCAAAGATGGTTAAGTTTCCTAACCATGGACAAAGAATTGTCATTTGATGAACGGGATCACATCATTAGAGAATGATGTGATTGACTTGACCCATCCGTTAGCTTAGCACGATGATCGTTTAGTTTACTGCTATTGCTTTCTCCATAACTTATACATGTTCCTATGACTATGAGATTGTGAAACTCCCAAATACCAAAGGAACACTTAGTGTGCAATCAAATGTCGCAACGTAACTGGGTGACTATAAAGATACTCTACAGGTGTCTCCGATGGTGTTTGTTGAGTTGGCATAGATCGAGATTAGGATTTGGCACTCCGCGTACCGGAGAGGTATCTCTGGGCCCTCTCGGTAATGCACATCACTATAAGCCTTGCAAGCAATGTGACTAATGAGTTAGTTATGGGATGTAGCATTACAAAACGAGTAAAGAGACTTTCCGGTAACGAGATTGAACTAGGTATGATGATACCAACGATCGAATCTCGGGCAAGTAACATACCGATGACAAAGGGAACAACGTATGTTGTTATGCGGTTTGACCGATAAAGATCTTCATAGAATATGTAGGAACCAATATGAGCATCCATGTTCCGCTATTGGTTATTGACCCGATATGAGTCTCGGTCATGTCTACATAGTTCTCGAACCCGTAGGGTCCGCACACTTAACGTTCGCTGACGATCGGTATTATGAGTTTATGTGTTTTGATGTGCCGAAGGTAGTTCGGATTCCCGGATGTGATCACGGGCATGACAAGGAGTCTCGAAATGGTCGAGACATAAAGATCGATATATTGGAAGCCTATGTTTGGACATCAGAATGGTTCCGGGTGAAATCGGGAATATACCGGAGTACCAGGAGGTTACCGGAACCCCCCGGGAAGTATATGGGCCTTATTGGGCCACAGTGGGAGAGAGGAGAAGGGAGCCTAGGAGGGGGCGCCCCCCAAGCCCAATACGATTTGGGTGGGGGCTGCCCCCCCCCTTTCCTTCCTCCTTCCTCCCCCTTCCTTCCTCTCCTAGTCCAACTAGGGAAGGGGGGTCCTACTGCCGGTGGGAGTAGGACTCCTCCAGGGCGCGCCATAGAGGGCCATCCCTCCCCCCTCCTCCACTACTTTATATATGGGGGAGGGGGCTCCCCATAGACACACAAGTTGACTATTGTCTTACCCGTTTGCAGTGCCCCCCTCCACCATAATCCACCTCGGTCATATCGTAGCGGTGCTTAGGCGAAGCCCTATTCCGGTAGCTTCATCATCACCGTCATCACGTCGTCGTGCTGACGAAACTCTCCCTCGACACTCAGCTAGATCTAGATTTTGTGGGAAGTCACCGAGCTGAACGTGTGTAGATCGCGGAGGTGCCGTACCTTCGGTACTAGGATCGGTCGGATCATGAAGGCGTTCAACTACATCAACCGCGTTGTCATAACGCTTCCGCTTACTGTCTACGAGGGTACGTGGTTAACACTCTTCCCCTCTCGTTGCTATGCATCACCATGATAGATCTTGCGTGTGCGTAGGAAATTTTTTGAAATTACTGCGTTCCCCAACATATACCTGGCCATCCGTCGGGCCGGGCCTACCAAAGCTCAACACAGAAAATCTAGGCCCAAGCCTGGCCGTTGGGCCTAAAATCAGGGCCAGTCCCTGCCCATCAAGTAGAAAGCCCGTCGGGCATCGGGCCTCTTCCTTAAACTGCAAATATGATAGGGCCGAGCCCGGCCATCGTGCTCAAAATCTAGGCCTAGTCTTGGCCCGTGGGCAAGGTCAGGTCGGGCAGGGTCAGGATTTTCGAACTGGGTTGGGTCGGGTTGTCTGGGCCGGGCTACCCATGGCCATGTATAGTTGCGCGTGCACGCCTGGTTTCTGGCGCAGGTCACCCAATAGGAGGTCGAGCATATTGCGCCAGGCTAGTATCCCTGGTGCACACTACAATTGTTTGTGGGTCTGGGCCTAGGATGCGTTTGGTTGAAGGTGCCATATGAATGGGTTTGGACCACCCAATTTTTTCTGGATGGAACCATTCAATTCATGTGTTTGTCTATATATAAAAGATGAGCTAATTATTTGAGAAGGGACCATCAGTCATGCTCACATGATCATGCATGCAATGGGTGGCCATATGATTCAACCAATTTCTTGGGGTAGAATCGTTCAGCATCTTCAGAGCATATTCTCTTTTTTTGAGTGGAACCATACAAGTGCTTTATAAACAAACATGTCTATTTTTTAAACGATCCCAAGCCATCCCTGGCCACCCTTGCAACCAAACGCACCCGTTGTTTCTCGTTCATCCTTTTGTCTCGCTCCAGTCGAAGTTAGGTCTTTCGTACCATGCCCCTCAGAAAGGAAAAAGTCGTTTGAACCAGTTTTTTCTGCTTCCTTTTTTGAGAAATGTTTTTTGCCCCCTTTGTCTTAGAGTATACAGATTGAAAAATCTGAAAAATGAAATATTTTTATGGTTTTATAGATTATTTTGTAGTCTCGGTCGCTTGTTCAACAGCTTACACTTGACCAATGAATTTTTAAAAATTTAAAAGAAGGGAAATTTAAGATGTTCATCAATTTTGAAAACAAATTCATCAAATTTTAAAAAGTTCACAAATTTGGAAAATGTTTATCAAACTTGGAAAAAAGTTCTTCGAAATTCAAAAGAATTCTCAAATTTGAAAAAAAGTTCATCAATTTTCAAAAATAGTTCACCAATTTTCCAAAAAAAATCATCAATTTTGGGAAAAAACGTCGAATTAGGAAAAAGATATCAAATTTGGAAAAAGGTCATCAATTGTGAAACAAAGTTCATCGATGTTCAAAAAAGTTTATGTGTTTTGGAAAAAGAAAAAGGAAATAGTAAATAAATTGAAAATAAAAAAGAAAAAGAAAAGGCCGAACAAACCCGATCTAGAAAAAATCATATCGATAAAAAATGGCTTGCAAGCTTCCCAAAAGCTGCGATTGAACTCCTTATATACCTTTTACTGGACCTGCCCATGCTGACATTGATGGAGGTGGGGGTTGTGCGCCCGTTTGCGACGATGCCTTTAACCAACACAGCGGGCGCCAAATAGGATTTGGCATTCTCATGGGCCTTTAGTTTCCATTTTTGTATATCTTCATTTTATATTTGTGGTGGAAAAAGGAGGCAGGCTGGGACAGTAGGCAGAATATTCGGTGCACCCACTCTTAGGCCAACTCCACCGCACGACCCCATACCCATAGGGATGTCCGGTTTGGCTGGATTTCGTCCGTTTGGGACGACAATGGGTTCACCCATGTCCGTTGCTGTCAATTGGGTCGTGGGTGCGCCCAACGCATGGCCGCACCCCAAATCATGTCCCGGGGGACGTGATTAAAAAAACGTAAAAACTAAAATAAAATGTCGAAGAAAGTAAATAAAAGCAAAATATAAAAATATGAAACATAATTAAACATGACGGCCACAAAATGGCCCAGTTTCACGGTTCACATTACCATAATTAACATAAAAACGCCGTCTTCTAGCCGCCCGCGCGCTCCTGTCGTGCCCGCCGACGTTATGGCCGCCGTCGTCTTCACTGGCCACCGGTGTCATCGTCATCGCTAACGAGGTCGACGTAGTCCAGCAGCGTCCAGAGGTGGGTCGGCGGTCTTTGGTAGACGGGGGCAGGCTGGAAGGCGGGAGGTAACTGCACCACCTCCTCCCGTGGCAACGCATCCCGCTCCGGTGACCGCGGCGGCATGGGGCACCAGTTCGCGACCCCCACGGCGTCGACCATCTCCGGAGCCGAGCACGACCAGCTCCAGTGCTGCCCAACCAGGGTCGGGTGGAACACGGCCACCGGCTCCTCCTCCGCCCTCGCCATCTCCAGCTCGGGGATAGCGACGTCGACGGCCACAGAGAGGGCCGTTGTCTCCTCGAGGCCCGGCCATTGGCGCTCATCGTGCGTGTTAATGGAGTCCTCCATGACACGTTGCATGAGTCAGGCCTCCTCCTTCGCTGTCATGCGAGGAGGTGGAGGTGGCGACGGAGATGGGGAAGGCGACGGCGTGGGCGTGATGCCGCGCACCCGCGTACGCCCGCGCACCTCCCGACGTGGCCGACGCGGCCCCCACGCCGTGTCGGCGAAGTAGGAAGCGCGCCGCACATCGTGCTTGTCCTGGAGCCTCATGTCCCAGAGCACGGAGTCGGGGGCGTACCTATCATCATAGTAGAGGTCGTCGGGGAGGAGGCGGCGGTGGCGCTCGATCTCATCGCGGCGTGCACGGCCGCTCATCGGGGCCGGCGGGATCGGGATCCGATCGACGGAGAGGTGCCAGTTGTTGGGGAGGTGGACGTCGCTCCACGGGACCAGCGTCCGCGTCTCCCAATAACGCCGGCATACATCCACGGCCAGGTACTGCCAGTCGCGCTGGCCGGCGTCCCTAGGGCCGATGGTGAATGGGGCAGGCGCGGGGGCCCGACGCGGCGGCGAAGCGGCCTCCTCTTTCACGGAGCCGCGACGGCGTCCGAGGAGGAGCCGGCCTCGCGGTTGTGCTTCACCTTGCGGCCGTTGTTCCATAGCCCCATGGTTGCGAGGCGGACGGCCGACGAGTTCGAGGACGGGGAGAGGCTAGGGTTTGGGGCATGTCGGGTTTCGAGGGGGCAGAGAGGGCCGGAGTGGGAAGTGTGGACGACGGCCGGTCCACGGCTTCCCATTTAAGAAGGACGGCGACCGTTTGCTGGGCGATGATGGGTGGGGCCGACCGCGCGTGCGCATTGATGTTGGCGGGTGGGAGGTAGGTGGCCGCCTGACACGCGACCCCGACGCGGACGGGCGACGCGTCCGTTTGTTGTCCGCCGCGATCCAAACTCAGCGCATGTTTGCGCTCGAAATGGATCGGTCCGGACACAAAACAGACCAGATGGGTCCAGACCGTCGCGCGCTGGGCCATCTGATTTATCCCTTTTACCCCAAACGGACAGAGCCGGACAGGATGGGATCGCGCGGTGGAGTTGGCCTTATGGGGCCACCAGGGCCCTTAACAAAGAAATAATGCACTTGTCAGCTAAAATATGCTCTACAAATATTTTAGAAAACTAAAAATTATTTAGCATGTACACAGAACATACATCCACTATGTTACAAAATCTCAAGATGACATATCAGCTCAGTCTATCGAAGGTGCTCATAGGGTTAGGATGCGCGTGTATGTGTTCATAGGGATGAATGTATGTGTGTATGTATGAGCGCTTGCATCTGTATTGATGTTTAAAAAATCGGATTCAAAGTAGACCTACAACTTAAAAAAGTCGACATATTATGGATAGTCCTGATTTTAAATTGGCAATAAATTTGGCTCATTAACACGATTAGTGCTGAGTTTGTTATTTTTGTTTCTCAAGTTGTGCTTCAAATTTACTTTTTTTTTTGTCACATGGAAGATATATGTGTTATCTGTACATGTTAAATTATTTTCAGATTTCTTGAAGCACTTGTAGAGTAACTTTTTGATGACCGGTGCACCAGATACATTCCTCGGAGCAGCAGTTGTGCAGTACCTTCCCAGGTTACTCCGACCTAGTGATGCTGGAGGCTGCTGCATGCAGGGAGGCTTTGGCACTACCTATTGACCTGGATGGCCATACGGCCCCTACGACCTTTGCATCGCCTCAGATTGCTTGTAGATCGTCCAAAATCTTAAGTGCCGCTTCATGGGTTCTACAACACTTTCTTGAGGGAGATTAAGGCTCGCTATAGTGGGGCCTTTTTTGGTTTAGAGGAATTTCATAAAAAAATCTCTACTCCTAATGTTTGAGTTGGTAGGATTGCGTCCACGGTTTACTTTCGTCTGGTTTATTTTCGTCTGGTTTATTTTCGTCTCACATCCCACCACCATATCTCATTAAGTTGTTTTTTTTACCTTCACAATAAAAACTTTCCTAACCTTTCCAAAGTTTCCTAACTAGACACGTTATAAACGGGAAGGAATTGATAGCACGTTACCAATCAATAAAATTTAGTTTTATGACAATCAATTCCAAATCTTAATTTTCCTAATGCATCGACCTTTGTCTTTTCTAAGTGGTTGTTTGCATAAGGAGAATTAGCCACGGGTATATCTCTACTCCTAATGAAGGAGTTGTTGTTTGGTTTCGCTTCGCTTTATTACCTTGGCCAACACATTCCCAACAGATTCAAAAATCACAAATCAGAATTCAACCTTTCCATGTACAACACATTCCCCTCGATCTGTTTCCTACATCGATCGACAAGGACGTCCCAGCCGCCTTCGCGGCCCTCTTCGCCACCGTTGAGATCAGAGACGAGCCGCCGCCGCCGCCGTCGCGGATTTCCAGTGACGCCCCGCAGAGCGGCCCACACCCTCACCAATCAATGGCATCAATCACGTATCAATCGTGCATCAATCACTCTCTACTCCTAATGTCTGAGTTGGTAGGATTGCGTCCACGGTTTACTTTCGTCTGGTTTATTTTCGTCTGGTTTATTTTCATCCGGTTTATTTTCGTCTCACATCCCACCACCATATCTCATCAAGTTGTTTTTTTTACCTTCACAATAAAAACTTTCCTAACCTTTCCAAAGTTTTCTAACTAGACACGTTATAAACGGGAAGGAATTGATAGCACGTTACTAATCAATAAAATTTAGTTTTATGACAATCAATTTCAAATCTTAATTTTCCTAATGCATTGACCTTTGCCTTTTCTAAGTGGTTGTTTGCATAAGGAGAATTAGCCACGGGTATATCTCTACTCCTAATGAAGGAGTTGTTGTTTGGTTTCGCTTCGCTTCATTACCTTGGCCAACACATTCCCAACAGATTCAAAAATCACAAATCAGAATTCAACCTTTCCATGTACAACACATTCCCCTCGATCTGTTTCCTACGTCGATCGACAAGGACGCCCTAGCCGCCTTCGCGGCCCTCTTCGCCACCGTTGAGATCAGAGACGAGCCGCTGCCGCCGCCGTCACGGATTTCTAGTGACGCCCCGCAGAGCGGCCCACACCCTCGCCAATCAATGGCATCAATCACGTATCAATCGTGCATCAATCACTCTCTACTCCTAATGTCTGAGTTGGTAGGATTGCATCCACGGTTTACTTTCGTCTGGTTTATTTTCGTCTGGTTTATTTTCGTCCGGTTTATTTTCGTCTCACATCCCACCACCATATCTCATCAAGTTGTTTTTTTTACCTTCACAATAAAAACTTTCCTAACCTTTCCAAAGTTTCCTAACTAGACACGTTATAAACGGGAAGGAACTGATAGCACGTTACCAATTAATAAAATTTAGTTTTATGACAATCAATTCCAAATCTTAATTTTCCTAATGCATCGACCTTTGCCTTTTCTAAGTGGTTGTTTGCATAAGGAGAATTAGCTACGGGTATATCTCTACTCCTAATAAAGGAGTTGTTGTTTGGTTTCTCTTCGCTTCATTACCTTGGCCAACACATTCCCAACAGATTCAGAAATCACAAATCAGAATTCAACCTTTTCATGTACAACACATTCCCCTCGATCTGTTTCCTACGTCGATCGACAAGGACGCCCCAGCCGCCTTCGCGGCCCTCTTCGCCACCGTTGAGATCAGAGACGAGCCGCCGCCGCCGCCGTCGCGGATTTCCAATGACGCCCCGCAGAGCGGCCCACACCCTCGCCAATCAATGGCATCAATCACGTATCAATCGTGCATCAATCACACATTGAACGGGAGGACCTCGCCTCACCGGTCGTCCGCCATCGGAGCCCATCTCCTTCTCCGTTGTCGTGCTTGTGCATTCGCCGCAGCCGTCACCCGGATCGCGTCTCACGCTGTCGCCGTCTTCCACCATACTGAAGTGGCTGCCGCCAACAGGACACCTCCACCCCGCCCCGCCCCATCTTGCAGCACCCGAATCAATGCATGCAGATGTACGAGAGACGCAGCCACTCAGGGCATGCAGATGTACTGAACTCTAGACCTGATCGATCAGTGCATGCAGGCGTACTGAAACCGGGACAAGCAAGCCTCTGCTTGCAAGGTAGCAGCAGCACTGGGATATACATACTATACTAATATGCATACAACAAAGTACTGTGATTTGCCCCAGTAGATTAGTTCCATTTTAGTTTTAGTTATAAACCATTTAGTATAGTACATGAAGTTGGCCCTCCAGTTAGTACAGAAGTATTTTCTTTATCTGCTGGTGAAGGTAGCTGCTGTCGTTTCCAAACAGACTCAAGGTAATTGCTATTGGGTTCTATCGATTTAGAATTAACATGGCACAGATGTATAGCTAACATTTTTTGGATGGCTGTACATTTTTCTTAATTGTAAACCATGATGTATTTTCTTTCGGTAACTCGAATCACTGACCTACAGCATGATAGCCCATATATTTGTGCGGAAATGTTGGAGATGGCCCGTTTAAAATGATGTTTTAGAAATTTTTTCAGTAAAAATCAGGGTGCCAGCAGCGTGATATTTGTATAATATTTCAAGAGAAGTGGATCTTTTTGGACAGTTATAGCCTCCAACTTTCTGAATGAGTATCAAAAAGAATGCTATGAGGTAATGCAAGCACTTATATTCAACATGTGGGCTACTCTAGGTTGCATGCTAAATTATGATTAGAAGTATCTCTATTTTTCAACCTAAGGCGTCTGAACTTTTTACTACTGTTCTTTTACATCCGAGTAACATTGCTTCCTAATTTCACTTGATTTGCATTGGACGACTCCCAGAGCTAGGAGCTCAACGAGCACAGGGATCTGTTCTGAGCTCCTCCATGTCTGTTCTCATGTTTATTGTATCAACACATTCATTAAATGGGTGTACTGTAGTTCATATCTTATTTGCAAGTTGTGCAAAGCTGATGCTATTTGATCGTCTCAGTTAGATGAAAAATCAGGCAAGGTCTAAGGAAAGAAGAATTGAGGATCGGGAAGCATAGGAGCAGATTCTCGCGATATGTTACTGTGTCATCTTAGCCGATAACAAATGGAGAAGAAACAGAAAAGAAGTGGAGGATGAATATTGGACCAAGAATTTAATGAGGTCATGTGAATCTTTTGTCTTCACTTTGAGGTAAACTTCTACCTACTCCTGAGATCAGTGAATGATGTGTGGATTGAAGAATTAGTTTCTGGCTAATGGAACTACTAACTAGAATCTGAATATAAATGTTTAAAATCAAAACTGGGTTTAAACAATTGAGACTTTGATCTAGCAGTAAAAGCAAAGTTGTAGAGCATATGAAGGAGGTGGAAGTATGTAATACTGAAAGCTGATTTTTTATGTAATACCCAAAAGGAGTGACATCACAAAGACGGAGGACGACATCGAGCTGAGGTGAGCCATTGCCAATTTGCCATGATACACAAGAATGGAAGTGATTTGTTTCTAATTCTGGCACAAAAACTAATAGAAGTCATGTATTATGGTTTTTAATGCTTGTGTATTTTTCTGTGATCTTTAGAAGAATTGTACCCTGAGAAAATTTGAGAAATCAATTGTATGTAACTTCAGAAATTAAGTATGTTGGTAGCATTCTGATGTTTAATATACTAGGTGACACCCCGCACGTTGATGATTGTATGTAACTTTGGAAATTAAGTAGTGGGGGTGGGCCTTTTCGCATGCATGTTATGTGATGATGCGGCATGCTTGCATGTTGAGAGAAATAGTTAGAGGGGGTAGCTATTTAAATATAGAAGATACCAGGGATCATACAACATGTGAAAAGTCATTAATAGCAACATATTTAGTATGACCTTGTTAAAGTGATGGTCTACGTGACAGCTTTCAATAAAGCACTAAGCCTCAATTGAACTGACAATATCTTGAGAAAGAGAAAGGTTATATGCTACAAAGGTTGTTTAAAATGTCAGATTTGTTGGATAAACAAACTATGGTATATACATCCTTGGTGAACTTAGTTATGTATATGTACATTTGTGAGTGTTGAATAATGTCGCCATGTTGTGGATTTGGTGTTGACTTGCCTAATTTCTGTAGTATTATATGTTTCATGCAGGCAAATATTTAAGGTAAGGGCGATGGCTCTATTATATTGGAGTGTAAATTATTTGAGTAATGTATATTTATATATCTGTTGCCCCTGCTTCTCTTGTAGCAACATGAGCCACATTGAAGCCTGTGGACAAGAAAGTTCTTATCAAGTCCGCCGCTCGCCTTGAGCAGCGCACGAAGAACGCTACCGACTTCGATGAGCATAGATGTCGTTAGAGGATGCTGTCGGTGGCTCTGCCCTCAAGATCTGTAGGAAGGTCATCAACAAGCTCACCTCTATGCTCAACCATTGCCTCAAGGTGAGAAACCCGATTCATACGACATCTATGTCATTTAATTTGTACTCATGGGTTCTATATCACCTCAGCTGATTTCAGTGCCTTAAGCTTTTCTTGCATTTGTGAATGGTGTAACATCTGCGGGATGATATCAACAAGTTCAACGTCAAAAATGAGCTCAACATTGTAGAGCGTTTACTACATCATGGTCATATACAAGTATTAGATGGCATCATATGTAACTACAACCTTCCTCTTCAGCATGTCTTTTATTTTGCGGGTATCATGTCTTTTATTTGGCAGGTAGCATTTATGTTGAAGATTCTTTAATCCTTTCTGAGGTGAAATACAAGCATGTAGCCTACCTCCCTTAATTATTGTATGATGGAGTTTTTGTTGATACAAAGCAATATTCATGTGAGGCCTCACTAATGTAAACTAAAGAAAAACTATTTAGTAGGCATATTTCATTTCTTAATGGGCGAGTATTTTACAAGTCACGATGTTTAGTTTATGTCTGACCATACTGTGAACACATAATAGCATTGAGTAGCGGGGTGAGGTGGTGGGCGCAGTCGCAGGCGCATGGCAGAGAGAGGCAGAGATGGGATTGGATGTGATGGCTGATAATGCTGATGCAGTTGCTGTCCATTTTGAGATGAAGAAGCGTTGTTAATGTCATTTTATAAAATATAGAAAATTTGGATATATCAGTTAAAATAAAAAATAGGATGATGCTGAGTACAAAAAAATTTAGCGGGGAATCTTTATGGAGTCCTCTATTCTTCTTGTATCCCCCAACTCTACCCATGCAACACGCTGGACATCCATGTCTATCCCCTCTGGCGGCTACAAGGAGTAAGAGAGAGTGAGATGAAGGGTGAGCGGAGGAAGGGAGAGATGGAGATATATAGAGAGAGGAAGAGCGGAGAGAGGGGAGGTTTACATGACATTGTTGTTGAGTTACTCAAATATATATATATGCATTATAGCCCGTAGCAACGCACGGGCGTTCTACTAGTTAGAATAGGATTCTTATAAGATTTTTTTTCTTTAGAGCCCTTTGGTTTCTAGGAATAGATTCCTATTCCTACATAGAATTGGTTCCTATCCTCCACATTTCATAGGAAAATAAAAATGTGCCTAAACTCAATGAAAAAATTCCTTTGGTGTCAACCAAATGACATCTCGTTTCCTATTGCTACTCATATGATTTAAGATACATGCCCTCTCATTTCCTACCAAATTTCTATTTCTATGATAATCATATCCTATGAACCAAAAGAGGCTGGGAGTAACATCACTAGTAACATCACACTTTTCAAGATAATTTTGCTTATGTGGCACATATTTAATGATGAGAGGGTGATGGTGGTAACTTAGCTAGTTACTGTAATATCACACATATCAAGACAATATGAGTCTATAGACTAATAAATGAATCATAACATGACAACACACATATGTTACTACCCACTGTGGAGGTAGTAACATAGTCTAGTGAAATATGATGTTACTAGTCTAAGTTACTCCTATAGCGACCCGACCTCAGATGATCAAGTCTCTGTGCTTAAGTGTCATCCCAGGATCGGTATGCTGACACACACAGTACTCGAGGATTTATAACAGAGGTAAATCACATATATAAAATAACGTAAATACTATTGCCTCAATCCAAATAGCGGAAGTAACAAGGTTGTGGATTCCAACACCAACGGTAAAGTTGAGTGTAGAAATCGTAAACCTAACGTATCACTTACTCGTCGTAAGAATCCTGCAACATGAGACGTTGCAGCCACAAAGGGTCAGTACATTGAATGTACTGGCAAATTCACACCATAGGATAATGATGAATAATAGTTATCACTACATGCCTATTTGGCTGGTGGAAAGGCTCTATGGTTATAATGTTTTTGCGAAAAGCCAATTTTTCCCTACAACAAAGGAATATAATTTATTTAACTACAAAGTTGGTTGAAAATATTGAGAAAGTAAACCCCCTCTCAATCCCAATTAAAAGGTAATTAATAACCCAACAAAATTAATTTAGAGTGATGAGATCAACATGATAATCCAAGAACCAGATACTCAAGATGTCCATAACCGGGGACACGGCTAACGGTGATTAGTTTGTACACTCTGCAGAGGTTTGTGCACTTTTCCCCACAAGACTCGATCTCCTCTGTTGGAGTTCTCGCACTACATGGTGTTTGAGAAACGGATGACCGATACATAGTCTTTCAGAAGCGTTAGCACCTTACGATGGGTAGACCGGTACACCTACATCCCCTACATCTGTTAGTCTACCACTGTAAGAGTTCACACAACTTAATCAACTATGCTAGAGCCCATAATAGCTTGTGGCTGCACACGGAAGTTTCCAGCATGAATAATCTTATGATCCCTTTGAGCCTGGGTGGCGGTCCATAGGAAAATCACACGGTACCCCGGGATTTCCAAAAACTACAGGCAATCACTGAATACCCCAGGTGCCTCAATCCACCCAAATGTGTATTGAAGTTGTCACCTTAAGTTGAACCATTAATTAACAACTCACATCTGTCATGGAATACTCTCAAAACCCAATCCACGTCTACGAGCATAGCATAGCAATATAAGCATACGTAGAAGTAACTCCCAAGGTTTGATAATAAAACAGGTGAATAGGTACTACCTCATCTACTTCTCAACCCACAATTTATTCAGATCCTAACCATGCAAGTGTTTGAGGGTTGAAACCAATGCATAAAAACTGGGTAGTAAAGAGATATGATCAAAGTGTGAACTTGCCTTGTACTGTTGATGAAAATGATTCGCACTCATAACTCTTGATAGTTCTACTCGTCACACTCCGTTCAATCTATCATGAGCAAGCAATAGTAACCACACATAAGCAATCACTCAAAAGATCGGGAAGAACGAAGAAGACAGTTCGGAAAATATCAAAACCAAGCAAATAACTTTTGCAACATAAAACAATTTCTAACAGTACCAAAATTATGTGAATTTTTCCTTATCAGAAAGTTTAGGTCAAGAGCTTCGATTTGCAAAAAGAATCAACTAAATCGGAGTTACAAAACTCAAGTTATGATCAAAAGAAGTTTGAATATGAATTTGAACAAATTTTGAAATTTGAAAACTTCAAAAAGTTGATGTGACAGGTTCACTTGATAGGTGAAAACAAGACGAAGCTATAGGCGTTGGTTTCATCTAATTTGGATAAACGAGTGAAAAGTTATGGCTATTTGAAAAATCAGGGCCAAGCTGTTTTACGGAAGAAAAATAGCTACGGCTAAGGTCTAATGTATAAATATGTAGACTAATTGATAATCTAATTATTCTATCGTATTAGTCTAGAAATAATAAACTACGGAAGTATAAAAAACAAAGAAAGATACCTTTATAAGGCAGAGAAAAGATGACTTTGGAGAGAAAAGACAATTTCCAAAAGTCGCGCCGGAGAGGAGAAATATATTTTTCTTAAATGAATCTAGTAAAACCCAAATATTGATTTAACCCGAATCGGATAATTTTTGGAGGCTCTATGGGTCTATATTTATAGGTGGAAAAGAGGTTTAAGGGTCAAAGGCTAGGCAATGTGGAACTAAACGTAGACGAAAATATACGAAACAGAGAAGAAAATATCGTCGTCTCTCTACTATAGGTAAGTCACTCAGATTTACCATCCCATATAGCAAGGCGAATAATAAGAGTAAGTCGGTATGGTGATCAATCCATCCCGCACCCAAATCATTACCTTGTACATGGTTTTGTGAATCTCCCATTCTAACACTCGGTCATCCTCTCAAGCATTGCAGAATTTCTCTTGTCGATGAACCAAGTTCGGATAAATCCATTGATTCTGCAAGCCAAACAAACATCTGTCGTTTCTTCACAACTCTCAGGTTTTGCGTTACTCTATAAGATCGTCTGTCGATAAATGTAACTTCTTCCAGGGTTTTTCCTTCAGCAAGAGTGTGCTTGCTCCTTGGCAGGTCCTGGGGCCTGTGAGTTATGGCCCATCTCATTACTTGTAATCCTTGAGCTCATCCTAGGGGCAACTGATTATTTTCCAAACATCCAGCTTCCTGGCATTCTTAAATCCTTCCAATTGTACTGTCTCTCTTCCTTCTGTTGGTACCAAACTAAGACGTGATTACTCAAACTCATCACGGGGTTGCAATTGCTCCAACATCATATCTCCTTTATATCCAATAGTACTTCATCCCTTCATACTCCTGGGGTATATCACATATGGAGATAAAACTCGTACTTATTTTGTCCGAAATCCACTTAGTGAAATATCCTTATCTTTTCGAGGGGTCAATTGTCCTCGCAGGGTACTACCACCCTTGAAATGCACAAATTCACCCATAGACCATATTTCTCATATCCTTGAAAATGGTCAAAAATCTTCTTCATAGAGTAACAACTCATGAAATCCATATCAGTACCAACGATGCTAACTTTATTCATTCTCCAATGATTACAATCTCTCGCTTTTCCATTACATGTCTCAACTCAACACCTTGATACAAAAGAGTTGTTCCCACTACTTCTACTACTACATTACTTCTCACAGACACAACTAATTATCACAAGTCTCCTTCTCCTTGGGACAATCCCTGGCAAAGTGCCCTGCTTCATTACAACGAAAACATATTACTTCTGACAACTCCCGAGGTTTCCTTGTGATTATATAGCCTCCTTGAGTCATTGGCTTCATTTGGGCAATTGCTAAGGTAGTGCCCTGACTCCTTGCACCTATAACAGGTGATATGACTCAGATCCTTCCTGGAATCCAATCTACTTCTCTTTCTGGACTTTTTCGTTCCAATCAGGGCTTCTATTTCCTGTGGGTCATACTCTACTTCCTCTGTCGGGAATACTACTAGATCCCCATTCAAACAATTCTGGGAGATGTGTCCTTCTTCTCCACATGATTAGCATGACTTGGTGCAGGGTTTAATTGGTTCTTCTTTGGGCGTGTCCCCGACATCTTCCTTGATCACGGATTCTTCTAAAATTTCCATAAGGGCTCCTTTCTTTACTTCTTTCTTCTGTTTGTACGGTTCTTTGTACCATGGGGTAAATGTGACACTGAGAAGGATAGTGGTAGTCCCTTCACACAAGAAACAAGTGATTTGCCTAGTTGGGCATTCTTCAACTGGGTGACTTCCTTCACAATTAGGGCATTCATCCTTGTGTTCTTTATGAGTGTGTCCTATTTCTCCACAAAGCTTGCATGCACAATGCTTCTTCATATCATTTCCATAAGGCTTCAACTTCTGGGACACAAGATGAGATCTTTGCAGAGTCAACTTAAATTCTTTCCAAGTGGTTACTCCTGCCATCCATTCATGGTTTGGTACATCCTCCACCAAGTAGCAGCACCTCTTTCAAAGCACTGAAGAGCATGCTGGGTCATATCATTTCCAACTATAGGGTTATTCTCCATGTGATCCTCCATGTTCTGAATCCATCGGTCTGTCTCCAACTGACTCATCGGTCCAGAAAATACAAGCTCATCTCTGATGTATACTACACAACCTTCTTCTTGACGTTGTTGGGCCTCCAAGTGCAGAGGTTTGTAGGACAGTAGCAAATTTCCCTCAAGTGGATGACCTAAGGTTTATCAATCCGTAGGAGGAGTAGGATGAACATGGTCTCTCTCAAGCAACCCTGCAACCAAATAACAAAGAGTCTATTGTGTCCCCAACACACCCAATACAATGGTAAATTGTATAGGTGCACTAGTTCGGCGAAGAGATGGTGATACAAGTGGTATAAGGATAGTAGATATGGGTATTTGTAATATGAAAATATAAAAACAGCAAGGTAACTAATGATAAAAGTGAGCGTAAACGGTATTGCAATGCCTTGAAACAAGGCCTAGGATTCATACTTTCGCTAGTGCAAGTTCCCTCAACAATACTAACATAATTGGATCACATAACTATCCCTCAACATGCAACAAAGAGTCACTCCAAAGTCACTAATAGCGAAGAATAAGCGAAGAGATTATGGTAGGGTACGAAACCACCTCAAAGTTATTCTTTCGAATCAATCCGTTGGGCTATTCCTATAAGTGTCACAAACAGCCCTAGAGTTCGTACTAGAATAACACCTTAAGACACAAATCAACCAAAACCCTAATGTCACCTAGATACTCCAATGTCACCTCAAGTATCCGTGGGTATGATTATACGATATGCGTCACACAATCTCAGATTCATCTATTCATCCAACACATAGAACCTCAAAGAGTGCCCCAAAGTTTCTACCGGAGAATCACGACGAAAACGTGTGCCAACCCCTATGCATAGGTTCATGGGCGGAACCCGCAAGTTGGTCACCAAAACATACATCAAGTGAATCACGTGATATCCCATTGTCACCACAGATATGCACGACAAGACATACATCAAGTGTTCTCAAATCTTTAAAGACTCAATCCGATAAGACTACTTCAAAGGGGAAACTCAATCCATTACAAGAGAGTAGAGGGGGAGAAGAAACATAAGATCCAACTATAATAGCAAAGCTCGTGATACATCAAGATCGTGCCAAATCAAGAACACGAGAGAGAGAGAGAGAGAGAGAGAGAGAGAGATCAAACACATAGCTACTGGTACATACCCTCAGCCCCGAGGGAGAACTACTCCCTCCTCGTCATGGAGAGCACCGGGATGATGAAGATGGCCACTGGAGAGGGATTCCCCCTCCGGTAGGGTGCCGGAACGGGTCTAGATTGGCTTTCGGTGGCTACGGAGGCCTCTGGCGGCGGAACTCCTAACCTATTGTGCTCTCGGATGTTTTTAGGGTATATGGAGATATATAGGTGGAAGAAGTACGTCAGGGGGGCCACGAGGGGCCCACGAGGGTGGAGGGCGTGCCCAGGGGGGTGGGTGCGCCCCCCTGCCGTGCACTCCAATTCTTCTGTGCTTCTTTTGATCCAAAAATAAGTTCCGTGAAGTTTCAGGTCAATTGGACTCCGTTTGGTTTTCCTTTTCTATGATATTCTAAAACAAGGTAAAAACAGAAACTCGCACTGGGCTCTGGGTTAATAGGTTAGTCCCAAAAATGATATAAAAGTGTATAATAAAGCCCATAAACATCCAAAATAGTAGATAATATAGCATGGAGCAATCAAAAATTATAGATACGTTCGAGACGTATCAGCATCCCCAAGCTTAATTCATGCTCGTCCTCGAGTAGGTAAATGATAAAAACAGAATTTTTGATGTGGAATGCTACTTTGCATAATTTTAATGTAATTCCTCTTAATTGTGGCATGAATATTCAGATCCGAAAGATTCAAGATAAAAGTTCATATTGACATAAAAATAATAATATTTCAAGCATACTAACAAAGCAATTATGTCTTCTCAAAATAACATGGCCAAAGAAAGTTCATCCCTACAAAATCATATAGTTTAGTCATGCTCCATTTTCGTCACTCAAGAATGCTCTCATCATGCACAACCCCGATGACAAGCCATGCAATTGTTTCGTACTTTAGTAATGTCAAACCTATAAACTTTCACGTAATACATGAGCGCGAGCCATGGATATAGCACTATGGGTGGAATAGAATATGATGATGGGGGTTATATGGAGAAGACAAAAAGGAGAAAGTCTCACATCAATGAGGCTAATCAATGAGCTATGGAGATGCCCATCGATTGATGTTAATGCAAGGAGTAGGGATTGCCATGCAACGGATGCACTAGAGCTATAAATGTATGAAAGCTCAACAAAAGAAACTAAGTGGGTGTGCATCCAACTTGCTTGTTCACGAAGACCTAGGGCACTTGAGGAGGCCCATTGTTGGAATATACAAGCCAAGTTCTATAATGAAAAATTCCCACTAGTATATGAAAGTGACAAAACAAGAGACTCTCTATCATGAGGATTATGGTGCTACTTTGAAGCACAAGTGTGGCAAAGGATAGTAGCATTGTCCCTTCTCTCTTTTTCTCTCATTTTCATTTTTTGGACCTTCTTTTTTTATGGCCTTTCTCTTTTTTTGGGCCTTCTCTTTTTTATGGCCTTTCTCTTTTTTTATTCCTCACTTGGGACAATGCTCTAGAAAATGATGATCATCACACTTCTATTTATTTACAACTCAATGATTACAACTCGAAACTAGAACAAAGTATGACTCTATATGAATGCCTCCAGCATTGTACCGGGATATGCAATGAACCAAGAGTGACATGTATGAAAGAATTATGAACGGTGGCTTTGCCACAAATACTATGTCAACTACATGATCATGTTGAGCAATATGACAATGATGAATGTGTCATGATAAACAGAATGGTGGAAAGTTGCATGGCAATATATCTCGGAATGGCTATGGAAATGCCATAATAGGTAGGTATGGTGGTTGTTTTGAGGAAGATATAAGGAGGTTTATGTGTGAAAGAGCATATCATATCATGGGGTTTGGATGCACCGGCGAAGTTTGCACCAACTCTCAATGTGAGAAAGGGCAATGCACGGTACCGAAGAGGCTAGCAACGATGGAAGGGTGAGAGTGTGTATAATCCATGGACTCAACATTAGTCATAAAGAACTCACATACTTATTTCAAAAATCTACAAGTCATCAAAAACCTCGGCACTACGCGCATGCTCCTAGGGGGATAGATTGGTAGGAAAAGACCACCGCTCATCCCCGACCCCCACTCGTAAGGAAGACAATCAAATAACACCTCATGTTTCAAATTTGTTACATAACGTTTACCATACGTGCATGCTACGGGACTTGCAAACTTGAACACAAGCATTTCTCAAATTCACAACTACTCAACTAGCACGACTGTGATATTATTACCTCCATGTCTCAAAACAATCATCAAGCATCAAACTTCTCTTAGTATTCAAAACACTCATAGGAAAGTTTTATTATTCTCGAACACCTAGCACATTAGGATTTGAAGCAAATTACCATGCTATTTAAGACTCTCAAAATAATCTAAGTGAAGCATGAGAGATCAATAGTTTCTATAAAACAAATCCACCACCGTGCTCTAAAAAGATATAAGTGAAGTACTAGAGCAAATGACAAACTACTCCGAAAGATATAAGTGAAGATTAATGAGTAGTCAAATAATTATGCAACTATGTGAAGACTCTCTAACATTTAATAATTTCAGATCTTGTTATTTTATTGAAACAGCAAGAAAAACAAAAAAGTGGCATCTAAGAATAGCAAACATCATGTGAAGAAGCAAAAACTTAGGATCAACCGATATTAACCGATAGTTGTTGAAGAAGAAAGGTGGGATGCCAACCGGGGCATACCCAAGTTTAGACGCTTGAGACTTCTTGAAATATTATCTTGGGGTGCCTTGGTCATCCCCAAGCTTGAGCTTTTGTGTCTCCTTAATTCCTCTCATATCACGGTCTCCCTAAATCTCAAAAGCTTCATCCACACAAAACTCAACAAGGACTCATGAGATAAGTTAGTATAAACCATTGCAAAAACCTTATCATACTCTACTGTAGCAAATCACTAACATTATTATTCAACATTTCATACTAAATGCCTCTGCATATTTAATAGTCCTATCCTCAAATAGAATCATTAAAGAAGCAAACATATGCAAACAATGCAAACATAACAGCAATCTGCCTAAACAGGACAGTCTGTAAAGAGTGTAGCAAGATCCATACTTCCCTAGCTCCAAAAATTATGAAAGAAAATTCCCACTGTAGTAAATTTACCAGAGCTTAATATGCAAAAGGTTTCAACATTTTATCACATTCTTACTTTTCTAGGGAATTATTGCAACACCGGTAAACTTTCTGTTTTCAAACAGCAACATGTGGACTTCTAAAATAGGCATAGTAAAGGCTATCAATGCCACTTTTATTGAAATAAAAGATGCAAGACATTGTTATAAATAAAAGCAAGGAAATATTAACAAAATAAATTGACACTCCAAGCAAAACACATATCATGTGGTGAATAAAAATATAGCTCCAAGTAAAGTTACCGATGAACGAAGACGAAAGAGGGGATGCCTTCCGGGGCATCCCCAAGCTTAGGCTCTTGGCTATCCTTGAATATTACCTTGGGGTGCCTTGGGAATCCCCAAGCTTAGGCTCTTGCCACTCCTTATTCCATAGTCCATCGAATCCTTACCCAAAACTTGAAAACTTCACAACACAAAACTTAACAGAAAACTCGTAAGCTTCGTTAGTATAAGAAAATAAATCACCACTTCAAGGTACTGTAATGAACACATTCTTTATTTATATTGGTGTTAAACCTACTGTATTCCAACTTCTCTATGGTTTATAAACTCTTTTACTAGCCATAGATTCATCAAAATAAGTAAACAACACATGAAAAACAGAATCTGTCAAAAACAGAATAGTCTGTAGTAATCTGGATCAAACGTATACTTATGGAACTCATAAAATTATAAAATAAATTTCTGGACCTTAGGAATTTATCTATTAATCATCTGCAAAAATAATTAACTAAATAGCACTCTCCAATAAAAAATGGCAGCGATTCTCGTGAGCGCTAAAGTTTCTGTTTTTTACAGCATAATCAACAAGACTTTCCCCAAGTCTTCCCAAAGGTTTTACTTGGCACAAACACTAACTAAAAGCATAAAACCACATCTAAACAGAGGCTAGATGAATTATTCATTACTAAACAGGAACAAAAAGCAAGGAACAAAAATAAAATTGGGTTTCCTCCCAACAAGCGCTATCGTTTGACGCCCCTGGCTAGGCATGATCATTTCAATGATGCTCACATAAAGGATAAGAATTGAAACATAAAGAGAGCATCATGAAGAATATGACTAGCACATTTAAGTCTAACCCACTTCCTATGCATAGGGATTTTGTGAGCAAACAACTTGTGGGAACAAGAATCAACTTGCATAGGAAGGTAAAACAAGCATAACTTTGAAACTTTAAGCACATAGAGAGGAAACTTGATATTATTGCAATTCCTACAAGCATATATTCCTCCCTCGTAATAATTTTCAGTAGCATCATGAATGAATTCAACAATATAACTATCACATAAAGCATTCTTTTCATGATCTATAAGAATAGAAATTTTATTACTCTCCACACAAGCAAAATTCTTCTCATGAATAATAGTGGGAGCAAACTCAACAAAATAACTATCATGTGATTGAAAATTAAGATCGAGATAACAAGTTGCATGGTTATCATTATTCTTTAAAGCATACGTGTCATCACAATAATCATCATAGATAGGAGGCATGCTTTCATCATAATAAATTTGCTCATCAAAACTTGGGGACAAAAAATATCATCTTCATCAAACATAGCTTCCCCAAGCTTGTGGCTTTGCATATAATTAGCATCATGGATATTCAAGGAATTCAAACTAACAACATTGCAATCATGCTCATCATTCAAATATTTAGTGCCAAACATTTTATAGATTTCTTCTTCTAGCACTTGAGCACAATTATCCTTTCCATCATACTCACGAAAGATATTAAAAAGGTGAAGCATATGAGACAAACTCAATTCCATTTTTTTGTAATTTTCTTTTATAAACTAAACTAGTGATAAAATAAGAAACTAAAAGACTCGATTGCAAGATCTAAAGATATACCTTCAAGCACTCACCTCCCCGGCAACGGCGCCAGAAAATAGCTTGGTGTCTACTACACAACCTTCTTCTTGTAGACGTTGTTGGGCCTCCAAGTGCAGAGGTTTGTAGGACAGTAGCAAATTTCCCTCAAGTGGATGACCTAAGGTTTATCAATTCATAGGAGGCGTAGGATGAAGATGGTCTCTCTCAAGCAACCCTGCAACCAAATAACAAAGAGTCTCTTGTGTCCCCAACACACCCAATATAATGGTAAATTGTATAGGTGCACTAGTTCGGCGAAGATATGGTGATATAAGTGGTATATGGATAGTAGATATGGGTATTTGTAATCTGAAAATATAAAAACAACAAGGTAACTAATGATAAAAGTGAGCGTAAGCGGTATTGCAATGCGTTGAAACAAGGCCTGGGGTTCATACTTTCGCTAGTGCAAGTTCCCTCAACAATACCAACATAATTGGATCACATAACTATCCCTCAACATGCAACAAAGAGTCACTCCAAAGTCACTAATAGCGGAGAACAAGCGAAGAGATTATGGTAGGGTATGAAACCACCTCAAAGTTATTCTTTCCAATCAATCCGTTGGGCTATTCCTATAAGTGTCACAAACAGCCCTAGAGTTCGTACTAGAATAACACCTTAAGACACAAATCAACCAAAACCCTAATGTCACCTAGATACTCCAATGTCACCTCAATTATCCATGGGTATGATTATACGATATGCGTCACACAATCTCAGATTCATCTATTCATCCAACACATAGAACCTCAAAGAGTGCCCCAAAGTTTCTACCGGAGAATCACGACGAAAACGTGTGTCAACCCCTATGCATAGGTTCATGGGCGGAACCCACAAGTTGGTCACCAAAACATACATCAAGTGAATCACGTGATATCCCATTGTCACCACAAATATGCACGGCAAGACATACATCAAGTGTTCTCAAATCTTTCAAGACTCAATCCGATAAGATTACTTCAAAGGGGAAACTCAATCCATTACAAGAGACTAGAGGGGGAGGAGAAACATAAGATCCAACTATAATAGCAAAGCTCGCGATACATCAAGATCGTGCCAAATCAAGAACACGAGAGAGAGAGAGAGAGAGAGATCAAACACATAGCTACTGGTACATACCCTCAGCCCCGAGGGAGAACTACTCCCTCCTCGTCATCGAGAGCACTGGGACGATGAAGATGGCCACCGAAGAGGGATTCCCCCTTCGGCAGGGTGCTGGAATGGGTCTAGATTGGCTTTCGGTGGCTACGGAGGCTTCTGCGACAGAACTCCCGATCTATTGTGCTCTCAGATGTTTTTAGGGTATATGGAGATATATAGGCGGAAGAAGTACGTCAGGGGGGCCACAAGGGGCCCACGAGGGTGGAGGGCGCGCCCAGGGGGTGGGCGCGCCCCGTGCCTCGTGGCCTCCTCGTAGATCCCCTGACGTGCACTCCAAGTCTTCTGGGCTTCTTCTGATCCAAAAATAAGTTCCGTGGAGTTTCAGGTCAATTGGACTCCGTTTGGTTTTCCTTTTCTGCGATATTCTAAAACAAGGTAAAAATAGAAACTGGCACTGGGCTCTGGGTTAATAGGTTAGTCACAAAAATGATATAAAAGTGTATAATAAATCCCATAAACATCCAAGATAGTAGATAATATAGCATGGAGCAATCAAAAATTATAGATACGTTGGAGACATATCAATATCCATTCATTCTCTATTGGGTCCATGTGGGTTTGGGGTGAGATAAGAGAGATAGAGAGGGATACACACAATACAAACAATAGTTTGAAAAGAAAGATTTCTTTTTGTGTCTGTCGAAAAAACATCAAACAAATGACAGCTCACAAACGTCGCATCTAACGTAAGTATAACAGGGGCTTGGTCTTCTAAAGGTCAATGAATCTTCAAAGTCGTCAAACTCTTCACATCTTGTTCATGTCTCTGATGGCTACTTCCAATCGTGCTTGTCCTTCTCAAGTTCTTTTGCCAGATCATCTCTGTCGACGCGAAGTCTCTCATGACGTCCTTCAATATTCTAGGGTTGCGTTCCAAACTTCTGGATTTCAACATCCTTGGCATGAACCATGGTCCTAATGTCCTTCAGTTCCTGACAAATCTCTGGTATCTTGAGGTTGTAGCTCCTCCAGCTTGGCTACTTTCAGCTTCTGGTTTCTGAGTTCTTCACGAAATGCTTCCTTGTCTAATACGGCTTCCTGGAGCTCCATCTTAAAATTCTTAATGTACTACTCCAGATCCTGGTGATACACCGGCTAAGGTTAAAACTTCATCTTTTGCTGATAGATGCTCCATCAGCCTTCTACCATCCAATCCTTCCGAAGAAATGCATGCTTAGCTCAGCTCGGTGACCATAGTATCAGTGGTGATGACATCACGGATAACCGTGTTTCTTCCCTTGTCATTGCCATGAGCTATCTTTCATAGTTGATATCTCCTGCCTTAGGGTTTTCTTGACAAAACTTTGAGTTCTCATGCTCCATGTTCCGGTCTTTCCCCGATACACCTTGATCTCGGGTATTGACAGCTTCCTTAGTCTGCCAAGTTCCATAAGGGTAGCCTTACTAGGTCATACTAATTCTGGAAATTCTTCAGAGCCTTCAAATTTTCCTAGTCTTCGAAGTCTTCAACCGTCATAGTTTCATTATTATAATGCTCGGTAAAATCCTCTTCATTCCGAAGTGGTCTTAGTTGTCCGATATCTTGTTCTTCTCGGAGTGGTCTCATCAGTCAAATCTTTGCGTGGTCAAAAGGAGAAAGGAGGGTATAGTCTAACTAAAAGTAATATTTGAATAAGCTCAAAAGAGAGGAGAGGTAAAAGATCTTTTTTGAAAAGAAAGTTATAGAGAAAATCTTTCCTATGGGTTTGCTAGTTTCTAGGGGTCACGACCTATAGTCAACGTGTGCTCTGATACCATCTTGTAGCGACCCGACCTCAGACGATCAAGTCTCTATGCTTAAGTGTCATCCCTGGATCGGTATGCTGACACACACAGTACTCGAGGATTTATAACAGAGGTAAATCACATGTATAAAATAATGTAAATACTCTTACCTCAATCCAAATAGCGGAAGTAACAAGGTTGTGGATTCCCATCAACACCAACGGCAAAGTTGAGTGTAGAAATCGTAACCCTAACGTATCACTTACTCGTCGTAAGAATCCTGCAACATGAGACGTTGCAGCCACAAAGGGTCGGTACATTGAATGTACTGGCAAATTCACACCATAGGATAATGATGAATAATAGCTATCACTACATGCATATTTGGCTGGTGGAAAGGCTCTATGGTTATAATGTTTTTGCGAAAAGCCAATTTTTTCCTACAACAAAGAAATATAATTTATTTAAATACAAAGTTGGTTGAAAATATTGAGAAGGTAAAGCCCCTCTCAATCCCAATTAAAAGGTAATTAATAACCCAACAAAATTAATTTAGAGTGATGAGATCAACATGATAATCCAAGAACCAGATACTCAAGATGTCCATAACCGGGACACGGCTAACCATGATTAGTTTGTATACTCTGCAGAGGTTTGTGCACTTTTCCCCACAAGACTCGATCTCCTCCGTTGGAGTTCTCGCACTACATGGTGTTTGAGAAACGGATGACCGAGACACAGTCTTTCAGAAGCGTTAGCACCTTACGATGGGTAGACCAGTACACCTACATCTGCTAGTCTACCACTGTAAGAGTTCACACAACTTAATCAACTATGCTAGAGCCCATAATAGCTTGTGGCTGCACACGGAAGTTTCCAGCATGAATAATCTTATGATCCCTTTGAGCCTAGGTGGCGGTCCATAGGAAAATCACACGGTACCCCGGGATTTCCAAAAAATACAGGCAATCACTGGATACCCCAGGTGCCTCAATCCACTCAGATGTGTATTAAAATTGCCACCTTAAGTTGAACCATTAATTAATAACTCACATATGTCATGGAATACTCTCAAAACCCAATCCACGTCTATAAGCATAGCATAGCAATATAAGCATACATAGAAGTAACTCCCACGGTTTGATAATAAAACAGGTTTATAGGTACTACCTCATCTATGATCGACAGAGAGGTGCCAGTTGTTGGGGAGGTGGACGTCGTTCCACGGGACCGGCGTCCGCGTCTCCCAATAACGCCGGCATACGTCCACGGCCAGGTACTGCCAGTCGCGCTCGCCGACGTCCCTAGGGCCGATGGTGAATGGGGCAGGCGCGGGGGCCCGACGCGGCGGCGAAGCGGCCTCCTCTTTCATGGAGCCGCGACGGCGTCCGAGGAGGAGCCGGCCTCGCGGTTGTGCTTCACCTTGCGGCTGTTGTTCCCTAGCCCCATGGCTGCGAGGCGGCCGGCCGGCGAGTTCGAGGACAGGGAGAGGCTAGGGTTTGGGGCGTGTCGGGTTTCGAGGGGGCAGAGAGGGCCGGAGTGGGAAGTGTGGACGACGGCCGGTCCACGGCTTCCCATTTAAGAAGGACGGCGACCATTTGCTGGGCGGATGATGGGTGGGGGCCGACCGCGCGTGCGCATTGATGTTGGCGGGTGGGAGGTAGGTGGTCGCCTGCCACGCGACCCCGACGCGGACGAGCGACGCGTCCGTTTGCTGTCCGCCGCGACCCAAACTCAACGCATGTTTGCGCTCGAAATGGATCGGCCCGGACACAAAATAGACCAGATGGGTCCAGACCGTCGCACGCTGGGCCATCTGATTTATCCCTTTTACCCCAAACGGACAGGGCCGGACAGGATGGGGTCGCGCGGTGGAGTTGGCCTTATGGGGCCACCAGGGCCCTTAACAAAGAAATAATGCACTTGTCAGCTAAAATATGCTCTACAAATATTTTAGAAAACTAAAAATTATTTAGCATGTACACAGAACATACATCCACTATGTTACAAAATCTCAAGATGACATATCAGCTCAGTCTATCGGAGGTGCTCATAGGGGCAGGATGCGCGTGTATATGTTCATAGGGATGAATGTATGTGTGTATGTATAAGCGCTTGCATCTGTATTGATGTTTAAAAAATCAGATTCAAAGTAGACCTACAACTTAAAAAAGTCAAATCATATTATGGATAGTCCTGATTCTAAATTGGCAATAAATTTGTCTCATTAACACGATTAGTGCTGAGTTTGTTATTTTTGTTTCTCAAGTTGTGCTTCAAATTTACTTTTGTTTTTTTTGTCACATGGAAGATATATGTGTTATCTGTACATGTTAAATTATTTTCAGATTTCTTGAAGCACTTGTAGAGTAACTTTTTGATGACCGGTGCACCAGATACATTCCTCGGAGCAGCAGTTGTGTAGTACCTTCCCAGGTTACTCCGACCTAGTGATGCTGGAGGCTGCTGCATGCAGGGAGGCTTTGGCACTACCTATCGACCTGGATGGCCATACGGCCCCTACGACCTTTGCGTCGCCTCAGATTGCTTGTAGATCGTCCAAAATCTTAAGCGCCGCTTCATGGGTTCTACAACACTTTCTTGAGGGAGATTAAGGCTGGCCATAGTGGGGCCTTTTTTGGTTTAGAGGAATTTCATAAAAAAATTAGAATAGGATTCTTATAAGATTTTTTTTCTTTAGAGCCCTTTGGTTTCTAGGAATAGATTCCTATTCCTACATAGAATTGGTTCCTATCCTCCACATTTCATAGGAAAATAAAAATGTGCCTAAACTCGGTGAAAAAATTCCTTTGGTGTCAACCAAATGACATCTCGTTTCCTATTCCTACTCATATGATTTAAGATACATGCCATCTCATTTCCTACAAAATTTCTATTTCTATGATAATCATATCCTATGAACCAAAAGAGGCTGGGAATAACATCACTAGTAACATCACACTTTTCAAGATAATTTTGCTTATGTGGCACATATTTAATGATGAGAGGGTGATGGTGGTAACTTAGCTAGTTACTGTAATATCACACATATCAAGATAATATGAGTCTATAGACTAATAAATGAATCATAACATGACAACACACATATGTTACTACCCACTGTGGAGGTAGTAACATAGTCTAGTGAAATATGATGTTACTAGTCTAAGTTACTCCTATAGTGACCCGACCTCAGACGATCAAGTCTCTGTGCTTAAGTGTCATCCCTGGATCGGTATGCTGACACACACAGTACTCGAAGATTTATAACAGAGGTAAATCACATGTATAAAATAACGTAAATACTATTGCCTCAATCCAAATAGCGGAAGTAACAAGGTTGTGGATTCCTATCAACACCAACGGTAAAGTTGAGTGTAGAAACCGTAACCCTAACGTATCACTTACTCGTCGTAAGAATCCTGCAACATGAGACGTTGCAGCCACAAAGGGTCAGTACATTGAATGTACTGGCAAATTCACACCATAGGATAATGATGAATAATAGTTATCACTACATGCCTATTTGGCTGGTGGAAAGGCTCTATGGTTATAATGTTTTTGCGAAAAGCCAATTTTTCCCTACAGCAAAGGAATATAATTTATTTAACTAAAAAGTTGGTTGAAAATATTGAGAAAGTAAACCCCCTCTCAATCCCAATTAAAAGGTAATTAATAACCCAACAAAATTAATTTAGAGTGATGAGATCAACATGATAATCCAAAAACCAGATACTCAAGATGTCCATAACTGGGGACACGGCTAACGATGATTAGTTTGTACACTCTGCAGAGGTTTGTGCACTTTTCCCCACAAGACTCGATCTCCTCTGTTGGAGTTCTCGCACTACATGATGTTTGAGAAACGGATGACCGATACATAGTCTTTCAGAAGCGTTAGCACCTTACGATGGGTAGACCGGTACACCTACATCCCCTACATCTGTTAGTCTACCACTGTAAGAGTTCACACAACTTAATCAACTATGCTAGAGCCCATAATAGCTTGTGGATGCACACGAAAGTTTCCAGCATGAATAATCTTATGATCCCTTTGAGCCTGGGTGGCGGTCCATAGGAAAATCACACGGTACCCCGGGATTTCCAAAAAATACAGGCAATCACTGAATACCCCAGGTGCCTCAATCCACCCAGATGTGTATTAAAGTTGTCACCTTAAGCTGAACCATTAATTAACAACTCACATCTGTCATGGAATACTCTCAAAACCCAATCCACGTCTACGAGCATAGCATAGCAAAGCATACGTAGAAGTAACTCCCAAGGTTTGATAAAAAAACAGGTGAATAGGTACTACCTCATCTACTTCTCAACCCACAATTTATTCAGATCCTAACCATGCAAGTGTTTGAGGGTTGAAACCAGTGCATAAAAACTGGTTAGTAAAGAGATATGATCAAAGTGTGAACTTGCCTTGTACTGTTGATGAAAATGATTCGCACTCATAACTCTTGATAGTTCTACTCGTCACACTCCGTTCAATCTATCGTGAGCAAGCAATAGTAACCACACATAAGCAATCACTCAAAAGATCGGGAAGAACGAAGAAGACAGTTCGGAAAATATCAAAACCAAGCAAATAACTTTTGTAACATAAAACAATTTCTAACAGTACCAAATTTATGTGAATTTGGCCTTATCAAAAAGTTTAGGTCAAGAGCTTCGATTTGCAAAAAGAATCAACTAAACTGGAGTTATAAAACTCAAGTTATGATCAAAAGAAGTTTGAATATGAATCTGAACAAATTTCGAAATTTGGAAACTTCAAAAAGTTGATGTGACAGGTTCAGTGTGAAAACAAGACGAAGTTATAGGCGCTGGTTTCATCTAATTTGGATAAACGAGTGAAAAGTTATGGCTATTTGAAAAATCAGGGTCAAGCTGTTTTACGAAAGAAAAATAGCTACGGCTAAGGTCTAATGTATAAGTACGTGGACTAATTGATAATCTAATTATTCTATCGTATTACTCTAGAAATATTAAACTATGGAAGTATAAAAAACAAAAAAAAGATACCTTTATAAGGCACAGAAAAGACAACTTTGGAGAGAAGAGACAATTTTCAGAAGTCGCGCCGGAGAAGAGAAATATATTTTTCTTAAATGAATCTAGTCAAACCAAAATATTGATTTAACCCGAATCAGATGATTTTTGGAGGCTCTATAGGTCTATATTTATAGGTGAAAAAGAGGTTTAAGGGTTAAAGGATAGGCAATGTGGAACTAAACGTAAACGAAAATATACGAAACAGAGAAGAAAACGGCTAACGCCTCACACGGGCCTAAAGGCCTCGGCCGGCCGCGCGCCGTACACGGGTTGCATTTTTTTTTTGAAGTCTACTTTTTGCTGAAATTTGTTTTAAAAAGAAAAACTAAACATTGATGAAAATAAAATAAAAAGAAAGACAAAAGAAAACAAAAGAAAAACAGGCCGGCCTGCTGCTATGCAACGCATGTGGGCGACGGTTAGTTCCAGGCGCATGTGTAGATTTTTTTTCTTTTTTTATATAGAAACAAAAAGAACCATGGATAACGATAATAAAATAAAATTTTATATAGGCATATTATATATAAAAAATTTCAGAAAAAGATTTTTTACGACGTGAACATTTCTCTAGTGACAAATAAAATTCGTATAAATTCAAATAATTCAAACAGTGCTACTTCTACTATAAAACCCAATAAAAATCATTTTAGAAATACCAAAATTATTTCAAATTAAATTTTATCCAATTTTCTGATGTAGGGAATCATTTTACCCTATTTTTAATTTATTTTATTTTTGGAGAAAAATAATTTGAATAAACCCCAAATAACTCCAAATTGAAAATAATTTCAAACGGACTTTAAATTTGATCCTTTTAAACTTCCAACTCGTATTTCATATATTTTGAAGAAGTCATTTTATCTCCTCTCATGAAAATCATTGAGTTGCTTAAAGTTTCTAAATTTGAAATCTTTTCAAAAAACCCTTTTCATTTAATTAAATGGAAGAAGTCATATCATCTTCTCCCTAGGGTTTTGTATTTGGAAAGAATTTGAATTCACGGGGATCAAAATGCAGAATGAAAGTTTGGGAAAGTCCTTTTATTCCCTCTCATTTAACTTTCAAAAAGTTTTGAATTCACTCACTTTCAGTCAATCAATCACAGAGCAATCAAAACTATCTATTTATTATAACATTCCAAAATTTAGAATTTTGGGAAGTTACAACTCCCCATTGTGACTAGTCTAAGGAGACGGAACGCCAATTCCTTGAGGTTACTTTCACACACAAAAACATAAATTCCAATAGAGATGCTCACAACCTAACGAGGACAGTATCTTTGTTCCCCCTGGGTCGGCGTGTGTGGCTTGATCACGATATTAGTCTATAATTGAGCAGGTTGTTCTATATATGGTTATAAATTTATAAAATATCACAATATGATATGGTTCATCAGATGTATCGATCTTCCCTTTTTTGTTACCAAAACGATGTGTATGTCTGGTCAAAAAACGATGTGTGTGTACTTTCTTTGTGTAACAGAACAATTTTATGAAGCGGATGAACATTTTATTTGTGCAGTATTACTAAAGCACATTTAGATGTGCTCTAAGTATTGCACATTTAAATCTTATGTCATTGATTTTATGCTAAGATTCATGCAAGCATTTTTTTTTCTTTTTAGTTTGATTGAGTCACTTAGATGTGCAATAATTAGGGCACATCTAGATGTGTCTTAGACAGATGCTTGTTTGTATTAATGAACATGTTGTTAGAACTTAGATGATAAGTACCACACGTATGGCACGAAGCACTCCGAACCTGAAGTTTTTTACAACTAAAGTTACCATCTGAAAAGAAAAGAAAAAACAAATAAAAAACTGAAAGTTATCATCCGACAACTAAAGTTGTCATCCTCGCACCACTAAACTTGACATAAAAAACGTTCGGAGTTGCCATGTGTTCGTGTCACACGTGTGACACTCATCAGGGTCCTATTAAAAATACTCGAATATATAGCCATATACCCATATGATACAATCATTGTTTTTTCTGTTGCATGAAATGTGCAAAGTTTAGTCTTACATGGAGAGTGGAGAAGAGTTTAGAAATCATAGTTATCTATGACACCTCCACATACCCGACCAGACATTCAAACTACTTCAAACTAGATTCATGCATAATTCACATGTACAATATCAAACACAGATCAAATTTACATCTAAAATCTACCAAACAAACTGAAGCTAGATCTCGAACGCCGTTAGGTCACCAAGGGGAGAGGGCGGGCGCTTGCGCACCGGCGGGAAGGGCGGGCGTGAGTGCTTAGGTAACAATGGGTTGGGCGGTAGGGATATCATGTAAGATTTGACCTAAAATACAAAAAACATTTTGTGAGCACCAGTAGGTAGAACATGTTCATAGTGTGCATAAGTTCCTACACCTATCTTTAGAACATATGAGGAGAACTTCAACTACATTAATTACTAAAAGGATGTACCCTCTATTTGTTTTTTTACTTCACATATTAGTTTTGTCTTGAGTAGAACTTTTTAGAGTTTGACTAGACTCATATTAAATAATATGAACATCGGCAATACCAATTGATAAAGTATCAAATTATATTCCATGATGGATCTAATGATATTTATTTGGTATTTTGAATGATGGCATACTTTTCCATAACCTTGATCAAACTTCAGAAAGATTGATGTAAGACAGAACTAACATGTGAAGTAAAACAAAATTGAGAGGGTATC
This sequence comes from Triticum dicoccoides, assembly GCF_002162155.2. Classification (NCBI taxonomy): domain Eukaryota; kingdom Viridiplantae; phylum Streptophyta; class Magnoliopsida; order Poales; family Poaceae; genus Triticum; species Triticum dicoccoides. Next base: position 578,540,028 of record NC_041384.1, on the reverse strand, counting down.
AAGAAGACACCAATTGCGCAAAAATAATGCCACCTTCCACCCCTCGCACTTTCTTTGTTGCTACTCATTATGCCTCTTCCTAGTAGCTGTATGAACAAACTTTATTTGTCTCAAAGATATAAAAGTGCTCAAATGCTACATGAGTGATCTTCCTCTCCTTACAATAATCAAGGGTCAACTCATGTTCCAAATTTGCTTGTCACTAAGAAAATTTAGAAACAAAGAAAGATGGAAATATACCAAATAATATGGAATGTAATGCACAAAAAGAGAACTACCTTCATATGTTTTTCTTTAACAATCCTTACCTCCAATTATTCATGAGTAATCTTTTCATTGCGGGTGAAAAATAGCCGGTGGTGTTCTTAGAGTTGTCCACCATAGGGTCTTGCTTCTTCATCATTCTCTCTATAGATTTGGTGATAATCTTAGCATTCTCTCGGTTCATTTGTAGGGCCGCCATCTCCTTGTTTTTTTGCATAGTCACCTTCTCCTTGCACCTTCTTATAACTAGTCAATGTGTACATGCAATGCACATTAATTTGGAATTATATTAATTGCATGCGGATATTAAGTAGGATATATTTACGTGTTATTATGTGATTAGCACTATATTTGGCATGAAATTAACTGCACGTTAAACGTGTTGAGCGCTCGACATTGAAGTAGTCTAGGTCGTTGGATTGACATGATTTGATGGCCGAGATTAATTGGATTTGTCTCTTTGGGTCTTTTTATATTGGTATAGATTATCTCTTGTAGGATCCTGCCATATGCAACACTAAAATATTTATGGCAACGAAAAAACATACAACATACATAAGTGTTTGTATGAAAAAAACTCATATAGTTTGCAAAGCATAACATTTATATTTTTAGTTCAAAAGAAGGAACTTTATCTAATCCTCCTCAAGTTTGTCCGCCTGTATGTAGTACATGGAGCTCCAGCATAGATTCATGTCATCTCCTTGGGGTGGCGAGGTTAGGGTTTTCTCGCCGTGCATGTGCGATTATGAGATTTGGACATAGTACTTGTTGGGGAACATAGTAATTTTAAAAAAATTCCTACACACACGCATGATCATGATGATGCATAGCAACGAGAAGGGAGAGTGTAGTCCATGTACCCTCGTAGACCGTTAAGCGGAAGCTTTATGACAACGCGGTTGATGTAGTCGTATGTCTTCACGGTCTACCGAACGTACGGCACCTCCGTGTTCAGCACACGTTCAGCTCGGTGACGTCCCGCGAACTCACGATCCAGTAGAGCTCAGGGAAGAGTTTCATCAGCACAACGGTGTGATGACGATGTTGATGAAGCTACCGTGACAGGGCTTCGCCTAAGCACCGCTACAGTATGATCGAGGTGGATTATGGTGGAGGGGGGCACCGCACACGGCTGGGAGAGATCTTTGTGATCAACTTGTGTGTCTAGAGGTGCCCCCTGCCCCTGTATATAAAGGAGCAAGGGGAGGCCGGCCGGCCCTTGTTGGTGCGCCAGGAGGAGGAATCCTCCTCCTAATAGGAGTAGGATTCCCCTCTTTCCTAGTCCTACTAGGAGGGGGAAAGGAATGGAGAGAAAGAGAAGGAAAGCCCCCCCCCCCCCTCTCCTAGTCCAATTCAGACAAGAGGGGAGGGGCGCGCTGCCTACCCTAGGCCGGCCCTCTCTCTTTCCCTTATGGCCCAACAAGACCCATTAGCCCCGGGGGGGTTCCGGTAACCCCTCCGGTACTCCGGTAAAATCCCGATTTTACCCGGAACTCTTCCAATGTCCAAATGTAAGCTTCCAATATATCAATCTTCATGCCTCGACCATTTTGAGACTCCTCGTCATGTCCGTGATCATATCCAGGACTCCAAACTACCTTCGGTACATTAAAACATATAAACTTATAAAACCGATCCTCACAGAACTTTAAGCGTGCGGACCCTACGGGTTCGAGAACTATGTAGACATGACCGAGACATGTCTCCGGTCAATAACCAATAGCGGAACCTGGATGCTCATATTGGTTCCTACATATTCTACGAAGATCTTTATCGGTCAAACCGCATAACACTATACGTTGTTCTCTTTGTCATCGGTATGTTACTTGCCCGAGATTCGATCGTCGGTATCCCAATACCTAGTTCAATCTCGTTACCGGCAAGTCTCTTTACTCGTTTCGTAATGCACTATCTCGCAACTAACTCACTAGTTGCATTGCTTGCAAGGCTTATAGTGATGTGCATTACCGAGAGGGCCCAGAGATACCTCTCCGACAATCGGAGTGACAAATCCTAATCTTGATCTATGCCAACTCAACAAGTACCATCGGAGACACCTGTAGAGCACCTTTATAATCACCCAGTTACCTTGTGACGTTTAGTAGCACACAAAGTGTTCCTCCGATATTCGGGAGTTGCATAATCTCATAGTCATAAGAACATGTATAAGTCATGAAGAAAGCAATAGCAGTAAACAAAAACGATCAAGTGCTAAGCTAACGGAATGGGTCAAGTCAATCACATCATTCTCCTAATGATGTGATCCCATTGATCAAATAACAACTCATGTCCATGGTTTGGAAACTTAACCATCTTTGATCAATGAGCTAGTTAAGTAGAGGCATACTAGTGATACTATGTTTGTCTATGTATTCATACATGTATTATGTTTCCGGTTAATACAATTCTAGCATGAATAATAAACATTTATCATGAAATAAGGAAATAAATAATAACTTTGTTATTGCCTCTAGGGCATATTTCCTTCATTACTTATCTTGAACATCATGTTGTTTTAGGTTTCGCTGAGACTAGTAACTACACGAGGATGAAGTCAATACGTGTTAGGTCTCAATCATCAATACCAAAAGGTAAAATAAAATTAGAGCTCTATTTATTTATGGGGCCAAAAGAGCCAACTCAATTATAAAATTATTTACATGCATAGCAATCAAATCAATAGCAACATGAGTTTGATACCAAAATACTTAACTTTCACCATATCATGGAGGAAATAAGCACCTGGGCTCGTCATATTGTTATGTGAAAGAATAGAGTAATAATGATGCATTAATGGGTAGATTGAAAATAAAGAAATTTAAATGTGCTCCAGATTTGGTGGTTCATGTGAACATCTTCCCCAATAGTGCAAATCGACAATACAACGGCTTGTCTTGCAAGGGGGTGAAACAATCTTAGATTCACACCTTCTTGGGTGGGTGACTCGAAACTTTTAAAACCCGAGTTTGTCTTGTTTTGTGCAGGTTTGATTTTTCTTGGGGGCTCTTACCGGGTCTTAGAGGAACGTCAAAATGTAAAAGCAACATGGAGACGACTAGCTGGAAGTATCTGATGTAATTTTTAATTTTATCATGTATCTATTTTATTTATGTGTTTTGGATTGCACCTTGGTTAGTTAATCAAAAAAAGTCCCCCGCAAAGAAAAGGTTAATCAAGGAATGTTGGATCGATTGATACAAAATTTATTTAATTTTTTTATCCTTTACCTTTTTTCATTATCCAACGGATACTCCTTCCGTTTTGTGTATAACCTAAAAACTCAAGAGAAAAGGAGTAAGGGCTCGACTCGTTTGATTCATAGTATTTTTGAGGATTTGGATCTTTGGGATCCCTATGTAAGTCGTTTGATTTGATAGGTTGTAATCATTTGAAGTTTTCTAAGGATTGCTCTGCATTCCATTATGGGAGGAAATCTCCATCCGCTCAAATCTCTTTATATAGTATATTCTTCTTTTTCATGTGGTATCAAACATTGTTTACTTAAGTTCATGTAGTTTTTTAGTACTACAAAATTTAATAGCGTATGCTACTTCAATCATTTTGTTTAAATTTCTATGTTTTGAGAATTCTACTACAAATGAAAAGACATAAATTGGCGTGGACCATCTCACATTCAATTATTGCGGCACTAGCACAACGCGTCCATAGTGGCTCAATTGATCATCGTTGTGTTGCCTGCAGCCTGACTGACTTTTGTGGGGTAGTTGGGCGCAGTTTCCTTCCCTTCCCCTCATAAGCGGCGGTTAGGGCGAACTTTTCCTCTCTAGGCTCCGTCGAGTGTGGATTCACCTTCCCTCAGTTATCACTCCAATGACCAGTGGCGGGGAGGGGAACCCTGATGCCTCGACTCTGACTAGTAATTTAGGTTAGGGTCTTTTAGTTCTTGCAGGGGTGACGCTTGGACGGGTAGCGACGATTCTTCTTTGAGTTCTCAAGTTCATCCATATTGGATGAAGTTGAAGGTGCTCCAGCGCAGATTCCCACCATCTTCTTGGAGCATCGAGGATGGGATCTCTTGTTGTGGGTACGCGATGGCGAGATCTGGTGTCAAACGCTTCCGATCAATTCAATGACTCAACAACGACGACTGGGCTCCGAGGTGTTGGTACTTAATTAGGGTCACATGCATAAAGATTTTCCGGCTGTCATGTACAAGGTCAAGCCGGCTCTGATAAAGGAGCGGCGACATTAGTCATTGACGACTCGCTCTGAGTGGTTGTTTAGTGATACAAATACCTTGATGTAATTTTTATTATATACTCCCTCCGTGGCTCAGTCTCATAATATAAGCTTACGTGTTACGATTAAGGTGTGGTGTACTTTGACCATAGATCTTCCTTTTTCAGAGTAAAAAAAGAGGGGCACAGCTAGGCCGCTCATCACGCCCAGATTGCACGCCGTCCCGTCACATATGAAAACTAGTAGACTGCCAGGCCAGGGAAAAATTTGTAAACAATGCTCAAGTTACCCGCCTCGAACGAAAACATTGCAAGCAAGTATCTTCTCTCTATTCCAACAAACACCATGCACTCTGTTTTTTGTTGAACTTCTACCTAGCCCTCTTTGTCCATACATAAACCATCCTCTCAATATGCAGTAACTTGATTATGCATGTGGCTTCTATGTCATTGTTTTGTTGTCTCGCACTACTATGTATGTTAAAAATAAGGCATGTACAAGGCACCTCACCTTAGTAGAAATAGTAAGAAAATATGGCATATGAACAAGAAAACAATCTTTCCACCACATGTTCATTCACAAACTAATAATTCTCTATTTATCTTTGGGCTCTGCTTCCATTTCCACCTAAGATGCATCTCCATCACTTTATCTCACTAATACATATTTTCCTACGGACCTCAAATATACATACAAGAATCACACGACAAGGTTGCATCATTGTCATTCCATCTCTTCTTTCACTTTGGCTCTTTTGGTCATTGCAACACCAGCGTGCGCCGTCTTCACACTGCTCCAAATCTGCCCATGTTTCCATCCGGCTCCAAATACACCCATTTTTTTCTCTAAGTCAGTCATGTCGTAACAAATTTGTACTTTCAGCCTCATAATTTCATTGTTTGGAATGAGGAGGGATTTCAGAGTTCACTTCTCTAAAAGAGAATGCAACACATATTGATACAGATTAGTGATGACCAAAAAATTGCTTCCATAGATGTAAATTACTTCTGTATGAAAATATATTTTGTTTCAAATGTTGATACTCCTTGCTTTTGGAACTTTAGTTTCCTTCATATGGTTTTTTCACTTCCTTTTTTTGGATGGCAACTGTTTTGGGTCAAATTACTTCTATGGCAACTAAATATTGTTTTCATATGGTTAAATTTTGTTTGTTTGGACTGACCATAGAAAATGATTCCTTGAATTGGCAATCGCTTCAATGTAGTACTCCCTCCGTCCCGCAATAAGTGACTCAAAAATGACTCAACTTTGTACTCCTTCCTTCAATTGGAGTATATGTTTTCTTTTCTCATAGGAAAGGAGAGTGCTTTAATTTTTTACAGAACAAAATTGAGATTGATTTATTCTTTAGTTAAAATTGGTGCCACGAATATGTTTCATGGAATCTGAGAATTGTTCCAAACGTATCGATAAAGTACTTCCAATATAGTAAAAATTGGCAGTCTGAGGATTTTGCATTGAACCTCTTTTAAAATGGTGATGAAAGACCACACATGTTGAAGATAAGTTTGGCCTTAATCTAATCGAGAAACAACTGTTTTTCATACCAGACAAGCAACTACTCCTCTCTGACTCAATGTGCCACACCATTCACTCACCAGTGTAATCCATACACATGTTCAGTACCTTTTGAATTTTATGCTCCCGCTTCTCCATGTGTCAACCCCTTTGTTCCTTGTTGACCCTAGCTTGTCTTGATGCAACATCAAGCAACAACAAAATATTACACCTGATATGACATCAAGCTATACAGGAACTATTAGACCACCCAAATTATTGAAGCTTCAGAATTTGTGGCTGGGTCCATGCCTAATAAACTGGAAGAAAACCAAAAGATACTAATTGATATGAATCAACTTGGTTAAGTATGGTCAAATACGATGCACAGTGGAATATCTGCCCTGGAAAACAAAAGAAAAGGAGATGGAAGAAATCATGCACTCAATGGGTGGATGTAAGTTCACGGGAAGACTTGGCTCACATATCATTGATCATGGGTCTGTGTCAATATGGCTCCGGTGCCCAGTTTATCACGGTGTTTTGTTATTATTTTTGATATAGTACTTTCTATTATAGTGTTGAGATAAGCAATTTAGATGTTTTAAATATTCCCAGCTCTTTGGATAAGAAGTATTTCAGTAACTGAATAATCTTTGACCATCCAAAAGAACTACGATGTTTCTTTGGGAATAACAGCAGAACAAAAAATCCGAGAATCATGGCTGACCTATGAGGCGCAGATGTTGTCGAGGACCTATAACCATGCCTCCTCTCCTTTGCGCAACCTTGAAACCACGAGTAATTACCTGGCATTATTTCATTATCTCAGCTGGTTTTATGACTTCGAACATATGAGAGTACTCTAACATGTAAAATAATTCTTTCTCAGGTTCCAAATAAGTCAACAGTAGGTCAAAAATAGAGGTGAAACATTGCCAGGCAGGCAGACACACAACAACAACCGATGATTATAGCTTAAGGTCCAATGAGGATAATATAAGTAGTGGAAAACGGAATTTTGTATCCACATCCCTATTGATCAAGGAGTAAGTCAACATGATACAAGGAACGTACAACAACACCCGAGACAATATAATTACAACACTGCAGAAAAATTAGAGATCCATGTAATCAAATATCTCTTTGTTAAATTTTAGCTGAACAACTTAACTTATAGAGTGTCGATGGTTCAGATCTTTTTCCTTTTAATTAACATGTGAGTTATTATAAAGTGGGTAATTTCTTTTTGCGGTATATAAAGTGGGTAATTCATATAGACTAAGACATGGAAAAAGGGTGTAGGTGGTGCAAATTCATAGCAAGTTTTATATTGGATGCACACAAACAACTGTGTGGACACACAAAAAGAAAACAATCACTTTGAAAGTTTGAATAGAAATGTCTAAATGAACATCAGATGGTCTAGTGTCTCCACTGAGAGCACTACATGGACCCCTCATTAACAATTTAGCAATGAACAAACAATTCTAGTATTTAGACATGAGAATACCTTGTACAGAATTTCAAAGCCATAAAAAACATTACCACTGGTTTGGGTATCCTGGAAATAAAACAGAGGTAATAAATTCCTTATAACTAATCAGGTGAACATAGAAAATTGATTACCTCTGGTTTGATCCCATGTGCTCTAGCCAAAAATAGATCAAATTGGCAGGATATCCTATAAGGAAACAAATCTAGCAAGGAAACTGATTATTATTATATCTAATTTCCAGCTACCAGTGGTAGGCGCAAAGTGGAACACTATTACGTAGGACAACAAATTTGGGCAGGAGGAAGTATAATGGTTATGAATGCCAGGCAAAGTGTATTAAGTTCATAACTATGAGCATGCAAATAATTTATATGAAGGGTCCCTTTTCTTCTGCGTAAGTCAGACATACTGTATGTATGTGTAATGTGTCAACCTGTACACAAATACAAAATATATATTACAACAGAAAATGCGTGAATATGATGATGAATATCTTATTCTGAACTCTTTTGCATCTTGTATAATGGACAGGGATTGAGATTCTAATTTCGGCACTACTGGAGAGTATGTTGTGTGCAAAACGAAACTACATGCAGTAATCTACATGATTGTTCGTACCAACAGAGAAACAATTTTGCATTTAGTAGATGTGTGTATGTTTCAGGGTTACTTTCACAATATTTAGTTGCTATAGAAAAAACACTTCAGGCTAGCAAATAGAATTAACCTAGTACATAGAAGGTAGAGAACTGACCGCTGCAGTAAATTATGAACTGATATCACACATAAAATAGTAACATACCCCAAAATCTATTCCTCGCAGCTCCCCACAAGTCTTCCTTCGCCCTCTTCTGCTCCACCAACCCCTGTTATGATTTCTCTCCCCTTAAATCACTCTTCTTACTCCGCATACCATCTCTGTCTCCCCAGCCCAAACATGCTAGTACCGTCAGTAGAGTGTCCGGCACCCCACGAAAGAAAACACAATACAACCCACACATGAATAATGATGTAAACATACGTGAAATTATGAACGCTCCAAGAAAATCATTCTGTAAATAACTTGAATGGTGTGTTGATATGCAGAAACATCTACTTCTTTACAAGACATTTACTTGTTTGGATTGCAAAACAAATATTGTTGTAGGAAATGATCTATTGGAAACTGGTACAAAACTTCAAACATCTTTACTGCTGGACATAGAACAAGCACACAACATCCTGTAATTATTTAGTTGCAGACGTACATGCATGACAGCCAACATATATAAAGTCTTGTGATGAATTGTGTTCAATGGTGAAAGAAACTTGCAGCGAAGTGTTTCCTATTAAATGACCTCCCAAACCCAATGTTGGTTGGTCCACCCTACTAAGCTGTGCTATGTCAATAATCAAAAGAAATATATGCTTGTTTTACCACTGGCAATCATGAAAAGCCTACTGACTTTCGAATATAACTTTATCTGAAGATTATGTTATTTGCCCCGTCGACTTTGTTGCCTAGCTGGACAATCAGTACTGCAGTTGCCTAGATCCTACCCTCCTACGGACACTTATGTTCTAATCTGGAGATGAGGTGAGTACAGGGGTCACCCATGGATATATTGTCTAGACGATGAGATAGCACAGGAGATGAAGCAATGTGTGTACCTGGACGCCGCACTGGTTGAGGCACTTGATGGCGACTGATAAGCGCCTCCTGTTGCCGATAAAATCAATTGTTCTTGACCTTCGTTTAGGAGAATATCCAGAGTCAATGTGAAAGCATACGACTACATTTTCAATAAAATGGCTGAGAAATATTCATGTTTTTATGGAAGCACAACATGCTCGGGAGGGTAAAACTATCAAATTAGAGCAAGGATAATTACAGGAATCCAATTTAATAAAACACATTTGAGAAATTAAGGAGATCATCTCAATACTGAATTACGAGGGTGGGTGATCCTCTAGGATTCCAGATCAATAAACACAACGTGGTGCGTGGTACGTTCCCCCCGACTCAAGGGAAACAGTAGATTGATTAGAAATTCATTCTTGCTTCCTGTCGCATTGTCCACCTGTCTTGTTTCCTCGCAGCTCCACCTTCCCCTGCAGCAACAGCCAGGCCCTAAAACACCGAGCTCCTCTGCATCTCAGCGGGAAAGATAGAGAGATCGGATTGCATCTCACAAGCACACTTTAAAACATGAGTTGATGGATGGCATCCGTAGCCGAACCCTAGTAACAATTGTGTATTATTGATTGGCACAATCAGAACCTAACTAACAACCACCTTTCAGTGTCAGTAGATCTATAGATGTTGCATCCCACTTCACGTCCTAAGATTGTCTACAAAAACTTCACGTCCAAGTGACAGAAGCACAAAGGCTTCCATCAACAAAATAATTTTTTCATAACAAAATCTCTGCTATAAAGGATGCAACTATGACGAAGATATGCCTCTGTGTTTACCTTACATCATCAGAAGTTCAAAACTAATGCTAGATTTATTTTTTATAGAGAGATGCTAGATATGATAATACAACAGTAGTAAATGCCACATGATCCATTTGTGCAACGTCTGCCCTCCAATTCTTATTTAAGTGCTGGAATTAAAAGGGCAAAGCAGTGGGACATCACCACCCACCCATTAAATTTTTTGGATATTAACAATATGACTTTAAGGGGAAAAATCCTCACTGAACAGTAAGCTCCCATTGCTAATCTAATAAAAATAATTGATCAAAATATGCAGGTTTGGCCCCTATCCCAAAGCTACTCCCTAATGTGCCTTAGTGGAATATAGTCTGCCGCAATCAAAAGATGAAATAAACAGCAGCGACATTGCATTAGGGAGGTTCGTTGCGTACATACCAGATGTACTCGGCGACGAACACGGTAGTCTCAATGGCGAGGGCCAGAACCTTCAACCCAGATGCTCCTCCCGACGCCCCACACCCTTGCTGCCGCCGACTTCGTGTGGATGGCTTACTTGTCCTGCACCATGAATTGGGCACGACAAAGATTTTACTTTTAGGAAACAAATTTACCATAATGTGAAAGCACTGTAATTATCCGGCATAGCAGGACATTGACTTTATGCTTGCAGATTTATCACCTCTAGTAACGGTTGCCAAATTGCCACAACGATAGAGCCCCAACCAGATTACTGATCTATCTTAACTCTCAAGTATTAACTTATTAAATGTAAAATTCAGATGCAAGTGCAGTAGATTTATCACCTCTAGCAACGGTTGCCAAATTGCCACAACGATAGAGTCCCAACCAGATTACTGATCTATCTTAACTCTCAAGTATTAACTTATTAAATGTAAAATTCAGATGCAAGTGCAGTAGATTACTGCAGTTTAGCACTAACTGTACAACCAACAATTAAGATTTCAGAGGGCAAGCACTGTAGAATAGCATATGCTACCTTCACATCGGGTCCATGAGGTGTCGTGCAGCCACTGTGCGAAACCGACAGGCTCAGCCACGGTATGGGGCACACTTATCTTCAAATCCCGACAATCAACATCGTCCCACACTGGAAGATGCCAAGGCAATTCTGAACCTGACGCCCTACTGTTCTTTAATCTCTACATCCCAAATCAACTCTGGATCAACCAAAACAATAAAAAAACATTAGTAAGTACTAAAAGGGAAATTAATGGCCGAATTTGGATATTTCTGCATGCATCAGACATGCAAAAGTACTGATTCTAGGCAGATGAATCGTACATTTGGATGCTTGGACGGACTGGTTGCATCAAAGATAATTAAGCTCTCAGTGTTAGCAAGTATAATGCTTAAATACTGGCAGAATCATGTTCCTCACGCATGGTGTTGCAATATTGCTTTTGGCGTCTAGCTCAACCAAGACAGCTGAGATGAGACAGCAAGGAAGCTGGTCAGTGTTGTACCTCAAGGATTTTCCTTCTGAACAAATTCAGCAAAATAGATTACCTGGCATATAATCACCCAGTCGCTCCCAAGGTCCAAAGGCACAGGAGACTGCGACCGGGACCTTCGCAAGAGGCCGGTCATGATGGCGGTCAGACGTCGATCCCGCAGCTCGGCAAAAGGCGGCCATGGCTCGCGAGGCGCACGTGCGCAGTGCAGTCAGGGCATCGCGGATCGAGGAGGTTGAGGAGGAGGTGCGACGCTCGCGCCACAGACGACCGGCGACGGACCAGAGTTGGCGGAAGGAGAGGGCCATGAATCGGGGCGAGCTCGGCGGCCGCGGATGAACAAGGGTCGGAGAGAGAAGGAGGAGAACGGAGAGGAAACATGAGGCGGGTAGGTTGCGCGAGATCGCCGGTGTGGCCCTCGTCGGCGGCGGGGCTCCCGGCCAGATCTACGTATGGTGGGGTGGTGGCTCTGGCTGGAGGTAGGGAGACGGAACCGCCCCGCCGCTGCCATCCCTGGGCGCGGCGCGGCTTCGCCGGCCGGCCCTCCGGCAGCGGCGTTGCGGGGAGCGGTGGGGGCGGAGCGGGCCTTGGCGGCAGCGCGGAGCGTGGCGGCTGGGCAAACCCTAGCGCTGTTTTAGATCGAGGGGAGCCTCGTTCCCGTCGGAGCTCGAGGGGTTTTTTTTCGTAGGTATTTTGTCGTTCGATTCAGTTAATAACGACGGGAGTTTGGGCGTGTGCGGGACTCGATCCCGGGGTTTTTCTTGATTTTTCGCGGCTGAAGGGATGGTAGAAGGAAGTATCAAAAAAGTACCAAAAAAGATCGAATATGATGGGACGAAAATAAAACTCGGAACGCGACCTACCAACTGAGACATTAGGAATAGAGATGCACCGAAAGCGCCGCGCACGGGCGGGTGCGTCAACTCGGGACGACAGCGCCCGCTTCCCCTCCCAGCCCACCGCGTGGCCGCCTCCTCCGCGCAGTCGTCCGCCCACACACAACGTGAGATGCCGTAACGTGTCCGTCGCATATTTAATCTGTGGCAACCGTGTGGCGACATTATCACCTTCACCTGTTTTCTTTTTGCGGGGCACACCTTCACCTGTTGTTAGCAACGCCACTAGCCCAGGCTGTTGGGCCATCAGTGCTCCAGGGTCGATGGATGGCACACCAGAGGCTACTGCCCGTTCAATCATGGTCCGTTCTACGTGACACGGGCAGGACGGCACCACCCTCCTTATCCACAATTCCACACAGCGATGGCCATGTCCGGGGCCCGGGGGCACCACACCTGCCCGTGTCAAGCGTCGTCCCCGTCGCCCAACCAAACGGACGCAACATGGACGGACAGCCCGGCACTGCGTGTGCCGCTGCATGCGTGTACTGATCCGTCGATTTGACGCCGCACCTAGTCCTAGTCCTAGCAGAGAATCGCAGTACGCTGCAGCAATTATAGGCGTCGAGCCAACAGTGGTAGTAACAAGCAAGCAAGCAACCTTATCCTCTCGCTGTCTAGCCCTTGTTCGGGAGGACATGCGCACATGCTTACCATGCAGTGATGCTGATGCAGAGTTGATGGCTTGATCAAATCCACTCCACCCCCGACAAACGGAGCATAACTCCAAAGCAATCTCCTCTCGCAAATGCCACAGGACCAATAATACTCGGCTCGGCATCCTCTCGTGTAAAACTACCTACCCTATCGAAATGGGTGTTGGCACACGTGACGTGACCACCTCATTGTCATTGGCGACAATTATCAACCCAAATGAAGAAGAAGAGTCAAGGTGAAGAGAACTATACACAGCAAGTCCACGTCCGCCGACTCGACACGTCTGCGCCTGCGCGCGGCATGGCCGGTGGCTGGTCTGGCCCCTCGGCGGCCGGCCGGCTCACCAGCAGCGACTGAGTGGGTCTCCGCCTAATTAGCCAACGGTTGGCGTCACCGTGCATCATCGTCGCTCTACCTGGCTCCACACGTACGTTGACGCTTGTACGCTCGCTCTGATCCGGCCGGCCTGATTGTGTCCTGCGCGGCGTCAATCGCGCATCTTCACGCGCAAACTTCTTTCCATCCCTGCGCGAACATGCCGCATCAATTATGCGACGGCGCCGCCGATTAATTCAAGTACGGGGCTCCGCTCCGCCCGTCCCGTTTTCAAAACCGTACTACAGTGATAGCGATGCATGCAGTGATGGCTCATGGCGTGCACTACGCATTTATGCGCTTCGGTTCACACCGCCAGATGATGGTGGTGCCTGTCACGTCGCATGGGCTTCGGTTCGACTTGGAGTGGAGCGGTCAGAGAGAGCACCCCGGCCGCCAACGCTAGGAAATACTCGTACGACCGAACCGATGCCAAGAGACAAGGTCCACGAAGTTTCTTTCCGCTTGCTGCGGCGAAATTTATGCGACGGACGGAGTGTGACAGGTGCAGCACCGAATTCCCATCGGCCGAACTTTGGATGCTGCCCCGACCCTTTCGGCAGGGTCGCGGCGAGAGATGATGATAAACGGCTTTTTGCTTCGGAGGGCACGAGGAAGGTAGTTTCTCTGAAGCTACAACCGTTTCGTTTCGAATCTCAACGGACCATGCACTACCAGAATCGCCCCCTATGCCGACGGCTAGGGCCGTCGGCATAGCCCTGAGTCCCGTCGGGACAGACCTATGCCGACGGCCCCGTCGGCATAGGGCCGTCGGCAACATATACGTCGGCATAGCCAGGGAGGCCGTCGGCATAGAAAAGCCGTCGGCATAGATGCTTTCCTGACGGGGGCCGTACATCTATGCCGACGGCCGTCGGCAACAATCACGCCTAACGGCGGCCGCCGTCAAATCTGCCCAACGACTGGTCGCCACGTGGCACCCCTAAGCCGACGGATAGTTAAAAACTATGCCGACGGCTAGACCGTCGGCATAGGTGTGCCACGTGGCGACCAGTCGCTGCTCGTGGATCAGGGATATGCCGACGGCTGGGCCGTCCGCATAGTTTGAAACTAAGCCGACGGCCAAGCCGTCGGCATATTCCTTCATACAGAGCTCCCAGTAGCTGACACGTGGGCGCCTATGCCGACGCATAGGTGCCACGTATCAGCTACTGGGAGCTCACGCCAGCCCTATGCCGACGGCCCGGCATAGCCGTCGGCATAGTTTGCCTTTGCTTTTTTTTCTTTTTTCTGTTTGTTTTCAAATCAATTCAATTCAAATAACAGGACATATCAGCAGATATATATGATGGAATAGACATATAAAACACAACGGGATATCATTCGGCACCATCACAACAATACATGCATAAGCATCATCACACACAAGTCTCTAAATGATCATCATCACAACCAACATAAGCATAAGCATATAGAGAAGCACACAAGTCATCTAAATGATCATCATCACACACAAGTCATCTCAAGCATCATCACCACACACAAGGATCATCGAGCACCACGGAGGTCGTCACCGCCAAGACCGCCGAAGCCCAGGTCGTCACTGCTAGCAGCAGCGCTACCGCCAAGACCGCCTCCGCCTCCGTGGATCGGAGTGGTCGGGCTCCGTGTCTCCGGAGTGCTGCGAAGACCACCGCCAACGGTAGATCCACCTGTTCCCTGGATGTTAAAAAGACATATGCACGGGATATATGACTGTGTTGAAAGGCATGACATGCTTTGGGTGAATAGATTGGGGATGAACTAACCGGCGAGGGGCCAGCGTTCTGTGCCACAAACTCCTCAAAGCTCAGCAACACTGGTTGTGCTGGAGGGCATTGTGCTGAAGGGAACTGAGGACACCTATCGGCCGCCATTTCCTGAAAAGCCTGCTGCATCTGGCTATCCCTTTGCACTTGGTGTTCATAAAGCCTCTGATGCCACGCCATGGTCTCCTGGCGTGTGTGCTCCAGGTAGGCCTACGGTATGACATGATGGAACTCATAAAACTACTAAATGCGGAAAATAAAGTGAGCAATGAAGATAAGAGGGAAAATACTTACAGATTGTTGCTCCTGAAAGAGGGACTGTGCACTGGTCACTGGCTGGCTTGTGCGTTGGCTCAGGCTCGGGTCGATCCGATGAAGCTGTGTGTAGGAGATACTAGGAGTGATCACAGCATCGAGAACCGCCTCCTGACCGTGCTCCTTGGGCCCCATCCTCACCACCGCCATGTCGTTCAGAGGCGCCGCAATGGGGTCAGGTGTGTCAGGATATAACTTCAGATACGCTTCGGAGTGGGCCTTCTTCCTACCCGCGGTCTTCTTACCTTAGTACTTGGGCTCGCCAGGCTTGGGGTCCTTCCGCGTATGGGCGATCTCCCACGCCTGCATGTGTGAGAGCGGCCGCTTCAGTTTCTTCTCCTGCACCACCAAACAGAGGTTAGTCATACATAAGAAAGTGATGGTAAATAGAAGAAGAAGAATGTTTAATGGGGTTAGTCATACATTAACTGCCTTGTGGAGATAGTGGTTTCGGTTTCCCTGAGCATGTACTCCCTCGTCCCTCGGTTAGCCTTATTTTTGGTTCTCATAGCCGCCCAGGCTCCATCCTCATCACACCAAAGATCCACCAATGCCGCCCAGGACTCGTCTTTTCCATAACACCAATTTGGACACACCTACATAATAAAAGCATAATGGCTTGTAGGTGTGTCTAAATTGGTGTTATGGAAGCATAAAGCATAAAGCATAATGTACCACAAGGTAATGAAAGCATAATGAAAAATCTTTTATACTTATCGCCAAGAACTCGGGCCTCTCCAAGGTAATGCCCATCCTCCGCGCTTCTTCCTTGGTCATCTTCACACCAAGAACGTCGTGGTAGTATGTGGAGATGGCCACATAGCGCACCTCGTACTGCATCTGGCAGGCCTTCTTCTTGCATTAGCGCAGCACGATATGGTCCGCTCTAGCCCTGTGCTCTGGAAGAACTCGATAGAATTTCTATAATCATGCATGAAACAAGAATGGCTAAGCTCGGCAAGCACTCGCCAGACATGCTCGGGGACATAGCCTCGAACCATCACCGGCATTATCCGCTCAATCCATACATGGTAGTCATGACTCTTCAGGCCGGTCACTTTGCCCGTTGAAAGATTGACTCCCTTACTTATATTCGATGCATAACCATCGGTGAACTTCAAAATTTGTTTCAGCCAGATAAGTACTTCTTTTTTTCTGACGGTTTAAGGACAAAGTCAGCATCTGTCTTGAACCAGTTTTTTCGACCGCCTGTGGGAGGCTTCATGTTCAGGCGTGGTCTATCACAAATTCTCTGTTGATTGTCTCTAGCTTTTACGTTATCCTTCGTCTTATCAGGAATGTTGAGGATCATGTGGAAAAGGGACTCTGCCACATTCTTTTCGGTGTGCATCACATCAATATTGTAAGGAAGTTTGAGGTACCTAAAATAGGGAAGCTGCGAGAAGGGGGTAATGTGAGTCCAGTTGTGAGTCTCACCATATCCCTCGAAGCCTTTGGCTTTGCCTTTGCCTTTGCCTTTGACTTTAGGCTTGAGAGCTTTTAGCTGAGCAAGAATATCTGCCCCCGAAAATGTTGGAATCTCGGTTACTTCATGAACAACCCGTCCTTTCGTGAAGTTCTTCTTGTCTTCCCTGTCTGGATGGTCTGGAGGGAGGAACTGTCAATGCAGGTCAAAGGCTACATACTTGCCACCCTTACTCAGCCAAATCATTCGTAGAGCCTGCATGCACACTGGGCATGTCATCTTCCCACTTGTACACCATCCGCAGAATAGAGCATAGCCGGGAAAGTCATGCATGCAATAGTGCAACCAAACTTTCATCAAGAAATTTCTCTGCAGATCCCGGTCGTATGTCAACCTCGGAAAGTACCAAGAATGGTGCAAAGCATCCACAAGCGGCTGCATAAACACACCCAATTGCTTCCCCGGGTATTCAGGCCCCGGAATGATGAGCGACAAGAACATGGTCTTCCGTTGCATTAGGGCACCGGGAGGAAGATTGAGCGGAATTACAAACACAGGCCAGCAGCTGTATGGATTGGACGGCATACCATATGGATTCAACCCATCACCTGATATGGCTATTCTGACATTCCCAGCCTCGGCTGCTTCCTCGGGGTATTCTTCATCGAAAGACTTCCATGCTTCCCCTCCCGATGGATGTACGATTTTTTTTGGATTGTACCTTATACCTTCCTTGTGCCACTTCATCATTTTGGCAGACTCCTTCGTGATGAAAAGGCATTACAGTATTTTTATAAAATCAAGATAACGAAGAACCTTAACGGGGATGGTTAGCTGCTTTTTCTCACCATCCTCACCGACCACCTCAATGTAACGAGACGAACCGCACTTCCTACAGTACTTGTCATCCGCATACTCGTGCCTAAACAAAAGGCAATTCTTCGGGCAAACATCTATTTTCTCATAATCCATAGAGAGTGCCTTCATGATTTTCTTTGTATCGTACATGCTTTTCGGCAGTTCATGACCCTTAGGGAGGCTGTTAGCCCATACTCCCAGGAATGCTTCGACGCATTTCTGGCTACAGCCGTACTCAGCCTTGACTGCAATCAGTTGCGAGATGGCATCCAGCTGAGATATTTTCGCACCCGCATAAAGAGGTTTCTTCGATGAGGCCAAGACCTCCAAGAAGGCCTTTGCGGTTGCCTCCGGCTCCTCCGGTTCATTCTCTGAAGGTGTCGCATTTGCCATTTCTGCAACAATGACATCATCTAGCATGTCCCTGACCCCTTCGTCCTCATATCCATCGATGCGTTGTCGCATCACCTCCTCTCTACCACGGTCTTGCTCGGCTATGTTTATCGGTGGCATGTCAAAGTTTGGCATATATCCATGCGTGCGAAGGTTCTCACTCATGTCCGTCTGATTTCTACGGTGACGTCTGGCACATCTCGCACAGGGTGTAACACCCCGGATATAACTTTCCCAATTTGTACTCCAACTCTTGCCGTTTCCGGCGTTAAGTTATTTTATTTTCTCGGGTTCGGGTCTTTGTCTCCGTGTGTTGTTATCGTTGTCATGCATCTCATATCATGTCATCATGTGCATTGCATTTGCATACGTGTTCATCTCATGCATTCGAGCATTTTCCCCGTTGTCCGTTTTGCATTCCGGCGCTTCGTTCTCCTCCGATAGTCATTTCTAGCTTTCTTTCGTGTGTGGGGATTAAACATTTCCGGATTGGACCGAGACTTTCCAAGCGTCCTTGGTTTACTACCGGTAGACCGCCTGTCAAGTTTCGTATCATTTGGACTTCGTTTGATACTCCAACGGTTAACCGAGGGACCGAAAAGGCCTCGTGTGTGTTGCAGCCCAACACCCCTCCAATTTGGCCCAAAACCCACCTAACTCTGCTCTATCACCTAGATCGTTCGATCACGATCGCGTGACCGAAAACCGCACCTCGTTTGGACTCTCCTAGCTCCCTCTATGCCTACATATACACCCCCTCCCGAAAATCCGGACCCCCCTCGTCTGAAACCCTAAAAATCCCCTCGCCGCCGCCGCCGGACAAAAATCCCACCGACGGACGTGTCCGTCCCGCTCCCCCCGGCCTGTCTCCGCCCACCACGTGGCACCCGGCCACCGCCGCTGCCGCGGCCCGCACGGGCCCGAG